>NC_090328.1:93931104-94231104 GCF_035084215.1 Heptranchias perlo | reverse complement strand
CCCATGTGATCGCAACTTAATTGGTGGCCATTAATCTTGTTTCCGGGTTTGCCGTCCGAAAGCTGCGCAGTGGGCGGACTGCGCACCCACATGACCTGCTGCCAGCTGGAGCATCTAGATTTAAAGGGCCATTGCTCCAATGGATTTTGCTGGAGCAAAGAGCAAGAAGACCTAATGGAGCAGCACAGGGGCAAGGCTGCTCCAAGATTCAGCGATGCCTCACTTCAGCTGCTACTGGCCAGGGTGAGGAGGAGGAGGGAACTATTTTACCCGGCCGACAGGAGGAAGCGCCCTGCCTCTGCCACCAAGAAAGCCTGGCTCGAGGTAGTAGAGGAGGTCACCAGCAGGAGCAACATCTCCCGCACTTGGGTCCAGTGCAGGAAACGTTTCAATGACCTAACTAGGTCAACTAAAGTGAGTACACTTACTGATTCTCCTGCATTCCGTGTCGCACATCACTCCGCCCCCCCCCCCCCCCCAACTCGTTCTGCACTGCCAAGACTACTCCATCACATCACTCCTCACATCCACTAAAGGCTCATCCTCAACTTACCTGCACTTCCTGAGCACTTCCTCACCTCCCCAATTGTGACCCCACCACTACCACTCACCCCAGCCCTGATCCAATGTGATGTCTTTATCTGATACTCATCCTCTGATGCATCTCTTTCACGGTCAGCCTCACCCAAAGCAATGCATTCATCGGTTGGCCACTTCACCATCACTCACTCACACGTCTGTACTTTCTCCCCTTCTAGGAGAAGAGAGCACAAAATGCACAAGAGAGGGTGAGGACTGGAGGGGGGGCCACAACAAATAGTGGTCCTCACAGAGGCGGCGGAGGAGGCCCTGGAGATCAGCCGCACCCTCGAGTGCCTGTCCATCGGGGACGCCGAGACTGGCACCCCACAAACGTCTGGTGAAACAACTTTAACATTCATCACACAACAGGAATTGATGTTAACAATGATTGGCACGTTGAACACCTCAGTAATCTCATCGCAACATGACACATCTGTGATGCTGATTAATATTGCCTTCTGTTCTCTTACAGGCCGTTCAATGACGGGAGAGGGCGATTCCTCAGAGGAGCTCCCGGCCCCTGAGGGCGCACCGTCACATCTTAGCGATTCATCCACCAGCGCAGATACTCGCACCTTGGTGGGTCCTGGTAGTCAGTAAGTTGGGTTGGCATCTGTTGAGTCACCACACACAAGTGAGCACGAGCAGACACTGGTGGCAGGGGCAGCCGTAGAGACTCCGTGTCGGTGGGCTCTCCAGGCTCTGCTCAGCCGGACGCAGATGCTGAACCCCGGGGACCACCCTTTAAAAGGAGAATGATCGAGGGACAGCAGCACATTTGCGAGGTACTGGAACAGGTGCCACGCACACTCTCCACAATAGTGCAGAGGATAGAGGAGTCCAACTCCTGCATTAGTGAAATGGTGGCAAAAATGGTGAGGGAATCTCTGAGATAGTGTCACGGGGACGTGAGGAACTGTCTGAGATAGTGGCGCAGGTAAGTGCGGGAATGTCTGCGATGGAGAGGAGGCTAGCCTCCATTGAGCTTCAACCACGGGTCACAAATGGTCCATTCAGGCCCTGACAACAGCCGTTCAGACTCAGGGTGAACAACATTCTGCCGCCTTAAACAGGCAGACAGACACTTTACAACTAGGCTTACAAGGCATCACATATCCTCCAAACTGTTCTCCAGCAGGGTGGTAAGAGTGACATGGTGCTGGTCCAGGAGAGGGATGATGGCGAAAGGGGACATGGAAGTGGGGACGCCATTCAAAGCGCTCCCATGTCTCACCTGTTGCCCCCCACCCCCCCGTACCAGTACCCACAATGCTGCCTCCTCTCCAGGTGGCCGAGTCTGCCCCTGCATAGGTGCAGGTGGAGCAGTCTTAGGAGAGGCCCTCACGGGCTCCAAAACCCAGAGGGCGTCAGCCGAAAGCATCCATGCAGTCTGGGCATGGACATGAGCAACCTGCCACTACCTCTGCTGTAGCCACAGGGGATGCACCACGTAGAAGTAGGAAGAGAAAGGCTAAGGATTTGTGATCACAAAGGGTATGCACATGGGTGTCTGACATGCTTTTCATTTATATTTGTTTTTTGATAAAGTCACATTAAATGTTATCTTTCTCACCACCACTGCCACGTCTTGCCCATTCTTGACTGACTTTTGAGATAGCCCGATTGCCGCCCTGAGCCAAAATCGGGGTTTGCATCTGTAGATGGCACCTTAAATCTACCTGTAGCAGAGAAGAAATCAAGTGCTCTACTTTTATTATTTGTTCCAGCCTCACCTCACAACACAGGAGTCAACCTCATGATTTTATCCTGCACCACCTCCAGGGCTTGAATGTTTCATTTGTATCTTGGGGACCAAAAGTGGAGAGATGGGTTCAAATCAGAGCACTGTACAGCTTTAGCATGACAGTCTCTGAATTATATTCAACTTTTTAATGACACAATTCAGCATTCTATTTACTTTAAAAAATGAAAAGCAAAATACTGCGGATGCTGGAAATCTGGAATAAAAACAGAAAATGCTGGAAACACTCAGCAGGTCAGGCAGCATCTGTGGAGAAAGAAACAGAGTTAACAGGGATAATTTTAACCGAACCCGCCCAGCGGGAAACTCACTGGATCAGATGGAACGCCATTCAAATCACTATTGACTTCAATGGAGAGTAAAATCGGGCGAGGTGTAAAACCAGCGTTGCACCCGATCCTGTTAGTTTCCCGAAGGTTAAAATTGCCCCCATTAGGTCGATGACCTTTCTATTTACTTTGTTTACTGTTGTTTCACAGGAGATGACCATGGTATGTTTTAGTTCTTTTTTTTTCTCAGAAAGTTAACTGACCTAATCCCAGACTTCTGCTATCTCTATTGTTACTTAAATAAAAACAGAAAATGCTGCAGAACCTCAGCAAGTGAGGCAGCATCTGTGGAGAAAGAAACAGAGTTAATGGGCTCGATTTACGCACCCCCGAGCGGGTGCGTTCGTGGCGGGGGGGGCTGCGAAAATCGGGGATTCCCGGGGCGTGTCCGGAGTCCGGCTCTAACCCGCCCACTTCCGGGTTCCCCAGTGATGCGCTGACATGCGCACGCAGCCCCCGCATGTGGGACTCCCGCCGGCAATTAAAGCTGGCGGGGTGCCACTTAAAGTATTTATTTAGGTATTTCAGATCATTTAGAGACCTGATTAACATGATATTTTAGGAAGGGTGGGATTTTACAAACAACTGGGACTGTTTCCCGTACTAGGGGAAACACTCCCAGTTCAAATGGACGTGTTGCAGCCATCAGCCTGTGGCGGCTGCAAAGGTCCATTTGACAGGTGGGGAGGGGGGAGACCCTCACTCATTGCAGGAGGCCACGCTTGTCACTTTGGACAAAATTTGGCATCCACCACCCTCCTCCTAACAATCAAATTCACAAACTTGCACACTTACCCCGGTGTCCAGACACATGTACCTACCTTGTGGACCCCCTCAGATGTACATCTTCCGGATGGGGGCCACCGTAGCTGCAGTCATAACCTCCTCGGAGGACGAACAGCATCACCAGCCTCACCGGCCACGCCATCCACCTCTGACACGTGGAGCTCCACAACACAGTGCTGTGACACATCCACCTGCACAGCAGGAGGGAGGGCAACGGCAGAGAGAGATGCATCGCAGAGGGCACTACCCTCACCACAGGGTCTGCAGACCGAGGCTCAGCTTCTTGGACCTCTCTGAACAGCAGTACACACGGAGGCTCAGAGTCACTCGTGGACATCTGCAGCCTCCTTCATGCTGAGCTGCTCCCGGCTGGCCCGAGCACCATCTTCTTACCTGTCGCTGTCAAAGTCACCACTGCCCTCAACAACTTCTCCTCCGCATCCTTCCAGGGTGCCACCGGGGACATCGCCGACGTCTCTCAGTTGTCTGCACAAACGAGCCCCACAAATATACCTACACCCACTTTGCAGTGACACAATGGGTGGCATCAGTTGTGGGTCTTCATTGTGATCCTCAGGAAAGGGCATTATTGCACAAACCAGACAAGATTTGCAAAGCCGTGGCAGTAGTGGTGACAATATAATATGTAATGTGAGTTGGTCAGAAATTAAATATAAGTAAAAACCATGACAAACCCTCAAACACCCTTGTGCATCCCCTTCATGCTCATGACACGTTTGCCTTACGCTTCCTACTGCACATATGTGATGCATGCCCTGTGGCTGCAACACAGGTAGTGGCAGGTTGAGTGAGGCTGACCGTGAAAGAGATGCATGAGAGGGTGCGTATGAGATAGAGTCATGAGATTGTATGAGGATTGGGTTGAGTGGTAGTGGCGGGATGAGTATTGGCGAGGTGAGTAAGTGCAGGTAAGATGGGGATGAGCTTTGAGTGGGTGTGAGGAGTGATGTAACAGAGTAGTGTTGGCAGTGCAGAAGGAGATGTGGGGTGGGGGCGGTGATGTGGCAGACGGAGTAGGGGAATGAGTAAGTGTACTCACTTCGGCTGACCTACTTACACTGTATGCAGGTACGCGACATGTTGGTGTGCAGGTGACCTCCTCTGCCACCTCGAGCCAGGCCTTCTTGGTGGCAGAGGCAGGCCGATTCCTCCCGCCCGCCGGGGGGAAGATCTTTGTCCTCCCCCTCCTCCTCACCCCATCCAATAATACCTGGATTGAGGCATCATTAAACCTGGGAGCAGCCTTCCCCCTGGGCTGCGCCATGCTGTAATTTTTCCTATTTCCTGCAGCATCAGTCAGTGGAGCTCTGCCCCTTTAAATAGAGCTCCTCCAGTTGACAGTCTATGCTGCGCATGCGCAGTCCACCCGCTGCGCAGCTTTCCAGCGCGAAACCTGGAAGCAAAGGTAAGTGGCTCCAATTAGCCTGTGACTCCGTGCGGAGCACCCCGATTTCACTGGGTGCATTACCCACGGGCTCAGTCAACCCCTCACTGCGAACCCTCCGCCCTGCTAATATCGGGCCCAATATTTCAGGTCGAAGATCTTTCATCAGAACTGGAAGATGTTGAAGAGTTAAAGTTTTTAAGCAAGTACAGAGCCAGGGAAAGAAAGGGGAGGGGGGAAGGAATGGGAGGGGAGGGGAGGCAAGAACAAAAGGGAAGGTCTGTGATAAGGTAGAAGGCAGGAGTGATTAAATAACAAAAGGGATGATGGTGCAAGGCAAGGGAGGTGGTAATGGGACAGGTTAAGAAACAAAAGATTGGTCAGGGGTTATTGTTACTTAGTCTCCCCTCGTGTTTCCTTTTCTGTCCTGGTTCACTGTAACATATATGGACACCTTCGGCTGTTTGTCATTTTAGCTCTTGCACTTTGCTCCTCATTGTAATGAAAACCCTTAAATAAGAAGTTAAGTAAAAGTATAAGTGTGCAAAACCAATTGCCAGGGGAAAAGAGGAAATATGAGTGAGGGGTGAAGTTAGAATTCCAGACACATATGATGAAATTTTTTTTAAAAAAACTGCATCATTTTTCCATCCTATGGGATAGTTTATGAAGATTAAAACCTGATTTAAGTTTATTACTTTCATAAGTCCAATAGGGGGCACTCTGAGTCCACACGCTAAGCTAATCCTTTTCCTTGCACTGGCTGGTGAGTGCTACTGATGAGGTGCAGCCCAAGTAAATGCAGACACTAGAGACACTGCCTATGTGAAGGAAAAGCAGAAGGTACTCTCTGTATTAATTAACCAATGCTGGTTATTATATGATGATGTAATGAATGAGCCAGATAAAACTGCTGCCGAAACCCTTATCCATGCCTTCCGTACCCCTGGACTCGACTATTCCAATGCTGTCCTGGCCGGCCTCCTACCTTGCACCCTCCGTAAGCTTGAGCTCATCCAAAACTCTGCTGCCCGTATCCTAACTCACACCAAGTCCTGTTCACCCATCACACCTGTGCTCGCTGACCTACATTGGCTAACGGGTGGGCAATGCCTCGATTTTAAAATTCTGATCCTTGTTTTCAAATCCCTCCATGGCCTTGCCCTTCCCTATCTCTGTAACCTCCTCCAGCTCTACAACCCTCCGAGATCTCTGTGCTCCTTCAATTCTGTCCTCTAATGCATTCCTGATTTTCATTGCCCCACCATTGGCGGCCATGCCTTCAGCTGCCTAGGCCCTAAGCTCTGGAATTCCCTCCCTAAACCTTTCTGCCTCTCTACTACTCTCTCCTCCTTTAAGATGTTCCTTAAAGCCCACCTCTTTGACCAAAATTTTAGTCACCTGTCCTACTATCTCCTTACGTGCCTTGGTGTCAAATTTTGTTTGATAATGCTGCTGTGAAGCGCCTTGGGACGTTTTATTATGTTAAAGGCGTTATATAAATGCAAGTTGTTATTGTTGTATTTTTTGTTCCATGCTGAACAATGTTCATTCCTGAAATAAGTAACAAAATGTTTAATGATTCTTTGCAAAACACCAATGTTTGGTATCTTGGGAGTCTTTTTCATTGGCAATACAAAATTCTTTAAAAATAAAAAAAATTATTAAAATTGGGTGACTATATCATGATTAAATATGTGCTCTTAATTTTTGAATGAAATGCTATTACAACAGCTAAAATTATTGGGACCAGTTTTGATGACCTTTGCTTCGGGGGTATGTTGATTTATCTAGGTGCAATGGTCAGGACAAAAGGCTGTACATCTGTGCTGCAGGGTCTCTGCCCCCTTTACGTTGCTTCGAAATGTCAGGACTTCCAGAGGGGGAGGGGGGTTGGAGTTGATCCTGTGTCTTCAGGTCCTCTGCGGTGATGCTAATAAGGCAGGAGGGGGTGTTCCTGGACTTTCATCTCATTTTCCTGGAACAATGCTTGTTCAGCACTCCAGCGTAGGAGTCCTCTCTGAAACAGGGCGCTATGGCCTGCCTCCAGGGTAGACAATAGCATCATGCGCAGGGAGTGCTGTAGAAAGGTAGGTTGGTTCAAATTTTTCTTATCTCCCCACCTCCCCCCCCCCCCCCAAGAATATTTAGAAGCAACTGGAGCCTTCTAGCTGTTGATCTCCATAAAATGTCCTCCCCTTTTTACTGGTGCTGGTGCACTGATCTGAAGTTGGTTGAACTCGTCCAATAAGGAACCATGGCTCGTTTCTTCTCTCTGAATCTTTGCACATGTGCAGAAGAGCTGTGCCACGGTACATAGTTGGTGAACTCAACCAATTAGACATCAGCTGTTTCCTGGCACCAGGAAAAGGCCAATTTTACTAAGCTGAGAAGTGATTTAGCAAAAGTGGGGGAGTGGGAGGCAAGATTCAAGGGGTTCAGAGTAAACATGTTCCCACAAAGACAAAGGGTGGGACTGCCAATTCTAGAGCCCCCTGGATGACAAGGAGCATAAAGGGTAAGATAAGGCAATAAAGGGAAGCTTATGTCAGACACCAAGAGCTCAATACTGCAGAAAGCCTAGAAGAGTATAAAAAGTGCTGGGGTAAAATTAAAAAGGAAATTAGGAAAGCAAAGAGAAGGCATGAAAAAACACTGGCAAGTAAAATTAAGGAAAACCCAAAAATGTTTTATCAATACATAAAGAGTAAGAGGATAACTAAGGAAAGAGTAGGGCCTATTAGAGACCAAAAAGGTATGGAGGCAGAAGATGTGAGTATGGTTCTTAATGAATACTTTGAGTCTGTCTTCACAATGCAGAGGTTGTAGTTAAGGAGGAGGAGGAGTGTAAAATATTGGATGGGATAAATAGTGAGAGAGGAAGTATTAAGGGGATTGGCATCATTGAAAGTAGATAAATTGCCAGGCCTGGATGAAATGTATCCCAGGCTGTTAAGAGAAGCATGGGATGAAATAACGGAGGCTCCGACCATCATTTTCAAATCCTCCCTGGCTATAGGCATGGTGCCGGAGGACTGGAGGACTGCTAATGTTGTACCGTTGTTTAAAAAGGGAGAAAGAGATAGATTGAGTAATTATAGGCCAGTCAGTCTAACTTCAGTAGTGGGCAAATTATTGGAATCAATTCTGAGGGACAACATAAATCATCATTTAGAAAGGCACGGGTTAATCAAGGACAGTCAGCATGGACTTGTTAAGGGAAGGTCATGTCTGACTAACTTGATTGAACTTTTTGAGAAGGTAACAAGGAGGGTCGATGAGGGTAACGCGTTTGATCTAGTGTACATGGATTTTAGCAAGGGCTTTTGACAAGGTCCCACATGGCAGACTGGTTAAAAAAGTAAAAGCCCATGGGATTCAAGGGAAAGTGGCTAGTTGGATCCAAAATTGGCTCAGTGGCAGGAAGCAAAGGGTAATGGTTGCGACTGAAGGCTGTTTCCAGTGGGGTTCCACAAGGCTCAGTACTAGATCCCTTGCTTTTTGTTGTATATATTTGGACTGGAATGTGGGGGCTTGATCAAGAAGTTTGCAGATGATACAAAAATTGGCCGTGTGGTTGATAGTGAGGAGGAAAGCTGTAGTCTGCAGGAAGGTATCAATGGACTGGTCAGGTGGGTAGAAAAGTGGCAAATGGAATTCAATCCAGAGAAGTGTGAGGTAATGCATTTGGGGAAGGCAAACAAGGCAAGGGAATACACAATAAATGGGAGGATACTGAGAGGTGTAGAGGAACAAAGGGACCATATCCACAGATTCCTGAAGCTAGCAGGACAGGTAGATAAGGTGATTAAAAAGGCATACGGGATACTTTCCTTTATTTGCCGAGGCATAGAATATAAGAGCAGGGAGATTATGCTAGAACGGTATAAAATATTGGTTAGGCCACAGCTTGAGTACTGCGTACAGTTCTGGTCACCAGATGTGATTGCACTAGAGAGGGTACAGAGGAGATTTACGAAGATGTTGCCAGAGGTGGAGAATTTTAGCTATGAGGAAAGATTGGGTAGGCTGGGGTTGTTTTCTTTGGAACAAAGGAGGCTGAGAGGAGATTTAATTAATATATAAAATTGTGATGGGACTAGATAGAGTGGATAGGGAGGACCTGTTTCCCTTAGCAGAGGGGTCAGTGACCAGGGGACATAGATTTAAAGTAATTGGTAGAAGGAAAGAGGGGAACTGAGGAGAATTTTTTTCACCCAGAGGGTAGTGGGGGTCTGGAACTCACTGCCTGAATGGGTGGTAGAGGTAGAAACCCTCATCACATTTAAGAGGTACTTGGATGGGCACTTGAAGTGCCGTAACCTACAGGGCTACGGACCAAGTGCTGGAAAGTGGGATTAAGCTGGATGGCTCTTTCTCGGCCGGCACAGACACGATGGTCTGAGTGGCCTCCTTGTGCCGTAAGTTTCTATGATTCCAAGATTCTATGAAAAGTGCTGGAGAGGTTTGATAGGTAAGTCCTCCACTGTTGCTTCTCTGGCAATTTTTGGGTGACATGTCCCGAGCTGCCCCAAAATGTCCGAGCGGCACCCCAGCTCTTGCAAAATTCTTTGACAACATGATGTCTGCCTCATCACCATTTCAACACTAAATGCTCTAATTTTAAGATCATGTCCCCTTGTTCTTGATTCCCCACCAGAGGAAATAGTTTCTTTGTTTCTACCCTTTCAACTCCCTTTATCATTTTTAAAACCTCAATTAGATCACCCCTCTACCTTCTAAATGCAAGGGAATACAAACCAAGTTAGTGCAACCTGCTGTCATAATTCAACCCTTTATGCTCTAATATCATTCTGGTGAATCTGCGCTGGATCCCCTCCAAGGCTAATCCTTACATATAGTGCCCAAAACTGAACACTCTACTCCAGGTGGGGTCTGACCAAGGCTTTGTGCAACTTCCTGCCCTTTGTATTCCAGCCCCCTTGAAATAAAGGCTAACATTTCATTAGCCTATTCCTTTCTCCCTCATGTGTTTATCTAGCTTCCTCTTAAATGCATCTATGCTATTCGCCTCAACTACTCCTTGTGGGAGCACGTTCCACATCCTTACCACTCTTTGGGTAAAGAAGTTTCTCCTGAATCCTAATCGGATTTGTTAGCGACTATTTTATATTTATGACCTCTAGTTTTGGACTCCTTCACAAGTGGAAACATTTTCTCTATGTCTACCCTATCATTATCTTAAAGACTTCTATCAGGTCACCCCTCAGCCTTCTCTTTTCTAGAGAAAAGAGCTCCAGCCTGTTCAGCCTTTTCTGATAAGGATATCCTCTCAGTTCTGGTATCATCCTTGTGAATCTTTTTTGCACCTTCTCCAAAGCCTCTACATCCTTTCTATAATATGGAGACCAGAACTGTGCACAATACTCCAAGTGTAGTCGAACCAAGGTCCTTTACAAATTTAACATAACTTCTTTGCTTTTCAATTCTATCCCTTTAGAAATGAACCCCAGTGCTTGGTTTGCCTTTTTTTATGGCCTAATTAACCTGCGTCGCCGCTTTTAGTGATTTGTGTATCTGTACGCCTAGACCCCTTTGCTCCTCTATCCCATTTAGACTCTTATTATCCAAGCAATACGTGGCTTCCTTCTTCTTACCAAAATACACCACCTCACACTTCTTTATATTGAAATTCATTTGTCAGTTAAATGCCCAATCTGCAAGTTTATTAATGTCCTCTTGCATTTCAACCCATTTTTCCTTTGTATTAACTACAGCCCCCAATTTGGTGTCGTCTGCAAATTTTGAAATTATACTTCCAATTCCCGAATCCAAATCGTTAATGTAAATTGTGAACAACAGTGGTCCCAGCACCAATCCCTATGGAACACCACTTCCCACCTTTTGCCAGTCTGAGTAGCTGCCCTTAACCCTTACTCTGTTTTATGTTTTGTAGCCAGCTTGCTATCCATTCTGCTATCTGTCCCCTGGCTCCACATGCTCTGACCTTAGTCATGAGTCCACAATGTCCACCTTATTGAAGGCTTTTAGAAAAATCCAAATATATTACATCTGCTGCATTACTCTTGTCTACTCATTCTGTTACTTCTTCAAAGAATTCAATAAGGTTGGTCAAGCATGACTTACCCTTCTGAAATCCATGCTGACTATTTTTTATCATATTTTTGTTCTCTAGATGTCTTTCTATTATATCTTTGAGTAAAGATTCCCTTACTTTTCCTACCACTGACGTTAAGCTAACTGGTCTGTAGTTCCCTGGACTTGTTCTATCTCCCTTTTTAAATATAGGAATAACATTAGCTGTCCACCAGTCCTCTGGCACTATTCCCTTTTCTAGTGAATTTATATATATATGTAATAGAGCCTCTGCTATATCCTCCCTAACTTCCTTTAATATTCATGGATGCAATCCATCCGGACCAGGGGTCTTATCCTCCTTAAGTTTGATTAGTTTATCAATTATCTTCTCCCTTTCTATCTTAAATGTTTTGATATCTTTTTCAACCCTTTCTTCTAATGTCCTGTCCACCTTGTTCATCTACCTGGTAAATACAGAGGCAAATTAACTATTCAATATTTTTGCCATTTCACTGTCATTACCTGTGAGTTTATCTTGTACATTTCTTAGTGGGCTTATCCCTATTCTGATTTTTCTTTTATTTATGTGTCTGTAGAATACTTTACTATTTCTTTTTAAATTCCTTGATAATTTAATCTCGTAGTTCCTCTTTGCTTTCCTAATTGTTTTATCGACTTCCTTCCGAACCTCTTATTCCCTTTTGTCATCCTCTCCTTTATTGTCTATGTACTTAGACTATGCCTTTCTCTTTAGTCTCAATTTCACCCTTATCTCTTTATTCATCCATGGTGTTTCAATATTGGCTAGTTTGTTCTTGCTTTTTAGAGGAATATATTTCTCCTGAACTTGATTGATCACCGTTTTGAATATTATCCACTGCTGTTCTATTTCTTTGTCAACATTTTTTTCCAGTTTACCTGCCCTAGTTCCATTCTCATCCCCTCAAAATTAGCCTTTTTCCAATCTATTGCTTTGGTCTTTGTCTTACTTATATCTTTCTCAATGATTATTTTAAACCTTATTAAGTTATGATCACTACTGTCTAGATGTTCCCCTACGCTTACTTTTCTTATCTGTTCTGGTTCATTTCCTATTACTAGATCCAGCATTGACTACTCTCTTGTTGGGCTTCTCACATACTGGGTAAGAAAGGAGTCACGTACACAGTGTAAAAACTCCATTCCATTTTCTCCTTTCCAGTTTATTTGGGGGCAGTTGAAATCTCCCATAAATGTTATTCAATGTTTTTTTACTCATTTCATAGATTTGTCTACATATTTCATCCTCCACTTCCCTTCCACTATTAGGTGGTCTGTAGAATATACCTATTAACATGATCAATCCATTCTTATACTTTGTCTCAATCCATATGGATTTTGTTTCATAGAATCATGGAAAGGTTACAGCATGGAAGGAGGCCATTCGGCCCATTGAGCCTGCGCCGGCTCTCTGCAAGAGCAATCCAGCTGGTCTGACCCCCCCGCTGTATTCCCGACCCCCTGCACATATTTTCCTTTCAAGTACTTTCCAGTTCCCTTTTGAAGGTCATGATTGAATCTGCCTCCACCACCCCCTCGGGCAGTGCATTCCAGACCTTGACCACTCGCTGTGTAAAAAAGTTTTTCCTCATGTCACCTTTGGTTCTTTTGCCAATCACCTTAAATCTCAGCCCTTTGGTTCTTGACCCTTCTGCCAATGGGAACATTTTCTTTCTATCTACTCCAACTAGACCCGTCATGATTTTGAATACCTCTATCAAATCTCCTTACAACCTTCTCTGTTCCAAGGAGAACAACCTCAGCTTCTCCAGTCTAGCCACATAACTAAAGTCCCACATCCTTGGAATCATTCTAGTAAATCTCTTCTGCACCCTCTCTAAGGCCGTCACATCTTTCCTAAAGTGCGGTGCCCAGAACTGGACACAATTCTCCAGTTGTGGCTGAACCAGAGTTTTATAAAGTTTCATCATGACTTCCTTACTTTTGTACTCTATGCCTCTATTTATAAAGCCCAGGATCCTGTCTGCTTTTTTAACCGCTTTCTCAACCTGCCCTGCCACCTTCAACACATATACATGCACATATATCCCCAGATCTCTCTGTTCCTGTACCCCTTTTAGAATTGTGCCCTCTATTTTATATTGCCTCTCCTCGTTCTTCCTACTGAAATGTATCACTTTGCATTTTTCTGCATTAAATTTTATCTGCCACGTGTCCGCCCATGCCACCAGCCTGTTTCTATCTTAATGTTACTTATGTCCCTTTTTTCTATTGCCATTATGTTGCTTCTAATTAGTAAAGCAACCCCTTCCTTCCCTATCCTTTCTAAGTACATTATACCCTGCAATATTTAACTACCAGTCCTTTTTCTTTTTTAGCCATGTTTCAGATATCCATACCACATCTGGCTCCTCCCTATGAATTATTGCCTCCACTTTCCCTGTTTT
Organism: Heptranchias perlo; assembly: GCF_035084215.1. NCBI lineage: Eukaryota > Metazoa > Chordata > Chondrichthyes > Hexanchiformes > Hexanchidae > Heptranchias > Heptranchias perlo. The sequence continues at coordinate 94,217,733 of NC_090328.1, read as the reverse complement.
GTTTCGAATGCTGTGCACACTGCTGTACAGGCAATTTAATTTGTTCTTAGTGATTGTTCCCCTTCCTTTGTTTTTAACAGTCATTTTGCACTGATGTTCTAAAGCTCTATTTGTTCTCTGACCGTTTATGTTACCCTTATTCCTTACCTTGGTCTGACCTTTACTTTCATTTCCTATTTCTTTTTTCTTCAGACTTATGTTACCCTCACCAGATCCCTCCCCCTGTCTTACTAGTTTAAAGTCCTATTGACAGCCCTATTTATTCTTTTCGCTAGGACACTGGTCCCATTACAGTTCAGGTGGAGCCTGTGCCAATGGTACAGCTCCTTCCTGTCCCAGTACTGGTGCCAGCGTCCCATGAAATGGAACTCCTCCTTCCCACACCAATCTTTCAGCCATGTGTTCACCTTCCTGATCTGATTACCCCTACTCCGAATTGCACGTGGCTCAGGTAGTAATCCCGAGATTACCACCCGGGAGATCCTCCTTTTTAATTTAGTTCCTAACTTCTGATATTCTCTTAACAGGGCCTCCTCCCTATGTCATTGGTCCCAACACGGACCACGACAACTGGATCCTCCCCCTCTCCAGTTGCTCTGAAATGTCCTTTACACTTGCACCAGGTAGGGCTCCCAACATGCTATCAAAATCAGATTCTAACTGGTTTATGAAATTACTCTGGTTTAATCTTCTTAGCATCGAAAGCATAATCCTGCATTTGTATTATAAGTAGAGCATATCTTAATATAAACTGATAAAATATGCTTTATGTATTCTGGCATGAAACAGGTGCATTAGAGATCAGTTTTATTACAGATTATTAATTTAGGATTTAAGATATTCTGTCATTTTAAACTCAAAAGAGAAGGTTTGGGGCTCAAATCCTGGGCTTGTTGACCAGAAGTTGAAGCTGCCAAGTATATCCGATGACCCAATTTTTTCCCCTTTACTTGTTGTGCAACACCAACTTGCATAAAGTGCCTTTAGCGTAGAAAATAGGCATTATCGGACAAAAATGGACACTGAGCCAAAGAAGGAGATATTAGGAGGGGTGACCAAAGGCTTGGTCAAAGAGCTGGGTTTTGAGGAGGGTCTGAAAGGAGGAGTGAAGTGAAGTGTCAGAGGATTTCAGGGAGGGAATTCCATAAAGTGGAGCCTAGACAGCTGAAAGCATAGCCGCCACTGGTGTGGTGAAGGGGGGAGGGGTTACACAAGGAACCAGAGTCAGAGGAACAAAGCATTTTGAGGGGGTTGTAGAGCTGGAGGAGGTGAGAGAAAGAAGGCCATGAAGGGATTTAAACACCAGGATGAAAATTTAAAATTAGATGCATTGGGTGACTTGGGGCCAATGTGGATGAGTAAGCAGAGGAATGATGGGTGAGCAGGACTTGGTGTGGGATAGGATATCCAGAAGACTTTTGGATAAGCTGAAATTCACCGAGCGTGGAGGTGTAACAGTGGATTTTTTGTTAACAGAAATGAATGCTATACAAAATTGGTCATGTTTGTGAGGCAGGCTATGACTTTAACACTATCAAATGTGCACCCACACTTACATAAGATGATTTCAGAGAATTTGAGATGTGATTGTGCATGCATAGTTAAATGCTTGCATGCAAAATTAAGAGGATCCTCAGCTTGCAAACTGGTCTATAATGGACCATGATTTGGACTGGTGGCAGATTGTAAAATAAATTAGGAAGAGGGCTGCATGATTGCCACACTTCTAGGACCTGAACTGTGCACTTACAGTAACACATCATTGCACCTACGACTAGAATACATTATATTATGATAGGCCTTTTTTATTTCTGGTGCAGAAGAATGATGGCAAAATGACCTCAATGTGCTGCTCGTCTTTGTTTAAATTATCGTTAACTTTTGTTTTACAGTCCCAATATAGGGCCATACACAGAATACTCAGCTTATTGCACATTTGCAATAGCTGTACAAGAAAGCAGAGGCAAAGGATAATAAAGATGCTGAACCAATGACAATGCATAACGTGCACTCACATCATGACATGCTTTTAGGTCACAATGTACGTATGCTGACTCCTTCATCTGCCTCAGGGTTGGTCATAGTTCTACAGACAGGGAAAAAGTGGGTATCGGCTGCTGTTCATCACATGGAACTGACACGTTTACATTGCTGTCAAGTGTGTGAGGACTGCGCTTCAAGAGTCAATAACATTGAAATGACTTATGCAGCTTTTACATTGTGCGAGACCCATGCTCATGCAGCCGATTCCGAAATTGAAGGTCTCACACAGCTGGCTGCAAGCCAAATATAAAACTGCTAAGACTTGGTGCTGGGAAGACGCGGGTCTCAAATGATATAAAAGCAGCTTCAATACACTTCTGAAGATGGAAAACACAGCCTTTGGATTGCATCTCCAGTTATACCTCAGACTGTGTTGTCAATCAAAGTCCACGAAGATGGCCCATCATAATGCGTGGGAGAAGCGGCTGAGAGAAGCACATAAAGCGTGACAGAGAAATGCCTGAGTGCAGCACATAAAGTGTGAGAGAAAAGCACGGCTGAGGAGCACATAAAGTGTGAGAGAGAAGCACGGCTGAGGAGCACATAAAGTGTGAGAGAGAAGTGGCTGAGGAGCACATAAAGTGTGAGAGAGAAGCAGCTCAGGAGCACATAAAGTGTGAGAGAGAAGCGGCTGAGGAGCACATAAAGTGTGAGAGAGAAGCAGCTCAGGAGCACATAAAGTGTGAGAGAGAAGCGGCTGAGGAGCACATAAAGTGTGAGAGAGAAGCAGCTGAGGAGCACATAAAGTGTGAGAGAGAAGCACGGCTGAGGAGCACATAAAGTGTGAGAGAGAAGCAGCTGAGGAGCACATAAAGTGTGAGAGAGAAGCACGGCTGAGGAGCACATAAAGTGTGAGAGAGAAGCACGGCTGAGGAGCACATAAAGTGTGAGAGAGAAGCACGGCTGAGGAGCACATAAAGCGTGAGAGAGAAGCAGCTGAGGAGCACATAAAGTGTGAGAGAGAAGTGGCTGAGGAGCACATAAAGTGTGAGAGAGAAGTGGCTGAGGAGCACATAAAGTGTGAGAGAGAAGTGGCTGAGGAGCACATAAAGTGTGAGAGAGAAGTGGCTGAGGAGCACATAAAGTGTGAGAGAGAAGCGGCTGAGGAGCACATAAAGTGTGAGAGAGAAGTGGCTGAGGAGCACATAAAGTGTGAGAGAGAAGCGGCTGAGGAGCACATAAAGTGTGAGAGAGAAGCAGCTGAGGAGCACATAAAGTGTGAGAGAGAAGCGGCTGAGGAGCACATAAAGCGTGAGAGAGAAGCAGCTGAGAAGCACATAAAGTGTGAGAGAGAAGCGGCTGAGGAGCACATAAAGTGTGAGAGAGAAGCAGCTGAGGAGCATATAAAGTGTGAGAGAGAAGTGGCTGAGGAGCACATAAAGTGTGAGAGAGAAGCAGCTGAGGAGCACATAAAGTGTGAGAGAGAAGTGGCTGAGGAGCACATAAAGTGTGAGAGAGAAGCAGCTGAGGAGCACATAAAGTGTGAGAGAGAAGTGGCTGAGGAGCACATAAAGTGTGAGAGAGACGCAGCTGAGGAGCACATAAAGTGTGAGAGAGAAGTGGCTGAGGAGCACATAAAGTGTGAGAGAGAAGCAGCTGAGGAGCACATAAAGTGTGAGAGAGAAGTGGCTGAGGAGCACATAAAGTGTGAGAGAGAAGCGGCTGAGGAGCACATAAAGTGTGAGAGAGAAGCAGCTGAGGAGCACATAAAGTGTGAGAGAGAAGCGGCTGAGGAGCACATAAAGCGTGAGAGAGAAGCAGCTGAGAAGCACATAAAGTGTGAGAGAGAAGCAGCTGAGGAGCACATAAAGTGTGAGAGAGAAGTGGCTGAGGAGCACATAAAGTGTGAGAGAGAAGCAGCTGAGGAGCACATAAAGTGTGAGAGAGAAGTGGCTGAGGAGCACATAAAGTGTGAGAGAAAAGCAGCTGAGGAGCACATAAAGTGTGAGAGAGAAGCGGCTGAGGAGCACATAAAGTGTGAGAGAGAAGCGGCTGAGAAGCACATAAAGTGTGAGAGAGAAGCAGCTGAGGAGCACATAAAGTGTGAGAGAGAAGTGGCTGAGGAGCACATAAAGTGTGAGAGAGAAGCGGCTGAGGAGCACATAAAGTGTGAGAGAGAAGCAGCTGAGGAGCACATAAAGTGTGAGAGAGAAGCGGCTGAGGAGCACATAAAGTGTGAGAGAGAAGCAGCTGAGGAGCACATAAAGTGTGAGAGAGAAGCAGCTGAGGAGCACATAAAGTGTGAGAGAGAAGTGGCTGAGGAGCACATAAAGTGTGAGAGAGAAGCGGCTGAGGAGCACATAAAGTGTGAGAGAGAAGCAACTGAGGAGCACATAAAGTGTGAGAGAGAAGCAACTGAGGAGCACATAAAGTGTGAGAGAGAAGCAGCTGAGGAGCACATAAAGTGTGAGAGAGAAGCGGCTGAGGAGCACATAAATTGTGAGAGAGAAGCAGCTGAGGAGCACATAAAGTGTGAGAGAGAAGCAGCTGAGGAGCACATAAAGTGTGAGAGAGAAGCGGCTGAGGAGCACATAAATTGTGAGAGAGAAGCAGCTGAGGAGCACATAAAGTGTGAGAGAGAAGCAGCTGAGGAGCACATAAAGTGTGAGAGAGAAGCGGCTGAGGAGCACATAAAGTGTGAGAGAGAAGTGGCTGAGGAGCACATAAAGCGTGAGAGAGAAGCAACTGAGGAGCACATAAAGTGTGAGAGAGAAGCAACTGAGGAGCACATAAAGTGTGAGAGAGAAGCAGCTGAGGAGCACATAAAGTGTGAGAGAGAAGTGGCTGAGGAGCACATAAAGTGTGAGAGAGAAGTGGCTGAGGAGCACATAAAGTGTGAGAGAGAAGCAACTGAGGAGCACATAAAGTGTGAGAGAGAAGCAACTGAGGAGCACATAAAGTGTGAGAGAGAAGCAACTGAGGAGCACATAAAGTGTGAGAGAGAAGTGGCTGAGGAGCACATAAAGTGTGAGAGAGAAGCAACTGAGGAGCACATAAAGTGTGAGAGAGAAGCGGCTGAGGAGCACATAAAGTGTGAGAGAGAAGCGGCTGAGGAGCACATAAAGTGTGAGAGAGAAGCAGCTGAGGAGCACATAAAGTGTGAGAGAGAAGCGGCTGAGGAGTACATAAAGTGTGAGAGAGAAGCAGCTGAGGAGCACATAAAGTGTGAGAGAGAAGTGGCTGAGGAGCACATAAAGTGTGAGAGAGAAGCGGCTGAGGAGCACATAAAGTGTGAGAGAGAAGCAGCTGAGGAGCACATAAAGTGTGAGAGAGAAGCGGCTGAGGAGCACATAAAGCGTGAGAGAGAAGCAGCTGAGAAGCACATAAAGTGTGAGAGAGAAGCAGCTGAGGAGCACATAAAGTGTGAGAGAGAAGTGGCTGAGGAGCACATAAAGTGTGAGAGAGAAGCAGCTGAGGAGCACATAAAGTGTGAGAGAGAAGCAACTGAGGAGCACATAAAGTGTGAGAGAGAAGCAGCTGAGGAGCACATAAAGTGTGAGAGAGAAGTGGCTGAGGAGCACATAAAGTGTGAGAGAGAAGCAGCTGAGGAGCACATAAAGTGTGAGAGAGAAGTGGCTGAGGAGCACATAAAGTGTGAGAGAGACGCAGCTGAGGAGCACATAAAGTGTGAGAGAGAAGTGGCTGAGGAGCACATAAAGTGTGAGAGAGAAGCAGCTGAGGAGCACATAAAGTGTGAGAGAGAAGTGGCTGAGGAGCACATAAAGTGTGAGAGAGAAGCGGCTGAGGAGCACATAAAGTGTGAGAGAGAAGCAGCTGAGGAGCACATAAAGTGTGAGAGAGAAGCGGCTGAGGAGCACATAAAGCGTGAGAGAGAAGCAGCTGAGAAGCACATAAAGTGTGAGAGAGAAGCAGCTGAGGAGCACATAAAGTGTGAGAGAGAAGTGGCTGAGGAGCACATAAAGTGTGAGAGAGAAGCAGCTGAGGTGCACATAAAGTGTGAGAGAGAAGTGGCTGAGGAGCACATAAAGTGTGAGAGAGACGCAGCTGAGGAGCACATAAAGTGTGAGAGAGAAGTGGCTGAGGAGCACATAAAGTGTGAGAGAGAAGCAGCTGAGGAGCACATAAAGTGTGAGAGAGAAGTGGCTGAGGAGCACATAAAGTGTGAGAGAAAAGCAGCTGAGGAGCACATAAAGTGTGAGAGAGAAGCGGCTGAGGAGCACATAAAGTGTGAGAGAGAAGCGGCTGAGAAGCACATAAAGTGTGAGAGAGAAGCAGCTGAGGAGCACATAAAGTGTGAGAGAGAAGTGGCTGAGGAGCACATAAAGTGTGAGAGAGAAGCGGCTGAGGAGCACATAAAGTGTGAGAGAGAAGCAGCTGAGGAGCACATAAAGTGTGAGAGAGAAGCAGCTGAGGAGCACATAAAGTGTGAGAGAGAAGTGGCTGAGGAGCACATAAAGTGTGAGAGAGAAGCGGCTGAGGAGCACATAAAGTGTGAGAGAGAAGCAACTGAGGAGCACATAAAGTGTGAGAGAGAAGCAACTGAGGAGCACATAAAGTGTGAGAGAGAAGCAGCTGAGGAGCACATAAAGTGTGAGAGAGAAGCGGCTGAGGAGCACATAAATTGTGAGAGAGAAGCAGCTGAGGAGCACATAAAGTGTGAGAGAGAAGCAGCTGAGGAGCACATAAAGTGTGAGAGAGAAGCGGCTGAGGAGCACATAAATTGTGAGAGAGAAGCAGCTGAGGAGCACATAAAGTGTGAGAGAGAAGCAGCTGAGGAGCACATAAAGTGTGAGAGAGAAGCGGCTGAGGAGCACATAAAGTGTGAGAGAGAAGTGGCTGAGGAGCACATAAAGCGTGAGAGAGAAGCAACTGAGGAGCACATAAAGTGTGAGAGAGAAGCAACTGAGGAGCACATAAAGTGTGAGAGAGAAGCAGCTGAGGAGCACATAAAGTGTGAGAGAGAAGTGGCTGAGGAGCACATAAAGTGTGAGAGAGAAGTGGCTGAGGAGCACATAAAGTGTGAGAGAGAAGCAACTGAGGAGCACATAAAGTGTGAGAGAGAAGCAACTGAGGAGCACATAAAGTGTGAGAGAGAAGCAACTGAGGAGCACATAAAGTGTGAGAGAGAAGTGGCTGAGGAGCACATAAAGTGTGAGAGAGAAGCAACTGAGGAGCACATAAAGTGTGAGAGAGAAGCGGCTGAGGAGCACATAAAGTGTGAGAGAGAAGCGGCTGAGGAGCACATAAAGTGTGAGAGAGAAGCAGCTGAGGAGCACATAAAGTGTGAGAGAGAAGCGGCTGAGGAGTACATAAAGTGTGAGAGAGAAGCAGCTGAGGAGCACATAAAGTGTGAGAGAGAAGCGGCTGAGGAGCACATAAAGTGTGAGAGAGAAGCAGCTGAGGAGCACATAAAGTGTGAGAGAGAAGCGGCTGAGGAGCACATAAAGTGTGAGAGAGAAGCGGCTGAGGAGCACATAAAGTGTGAGAGAGAAGCAGCTGAGGAGCACATAAAGTGTGAGAGAGAAGCGGCTGAGGAGCACATAAAGTGTGAGAGAGAAGCAGCTGAGGAGCACATAAAGTGTGAGAGAGAAGCGGCTGAGGAGCACATAAAGTGTGAGAGAGAAGCAGCTGAGGAGCACATAAAGTGTGAGAGAGAAGCGGCTGAGGAGCACATAAAGTGTGAGAGAGAAGCAACTGAGGAGCACATAAAGTGTGAGAGAGAAGCGGCTGAGGAGCACATAAAGTGTGAGAGAGAAACGGCTGAGGAGCACATAAAGTGTGAGAGAGAAGCAACTGAGGAGCACATCAAGTGTGAGAGAGAAGCGGCTGAGGAGCACATAAAGTGTGAGAGAGAAGCAACTGAGGAGCACATAAAGTGTGAGAGAGAAGCGGCTGAGGAGCACATAAAGTGTGAGAGAGAAGCAACTGAGGAGCACATAAAGTGTGAGAGAGAAGCAGCTGAGGAGCACATAAAGTGTGAGAGAGAAGCAACTGAGAAGCACATAAAGTGTGAGAGAGAAGCAGCTGAGGAGCACATAAAGTGTGAGAGAGAAGCAACTGAGGAGCACATAAAGTGTGAGAGAGAAGCGGCTGAGGAGCACATAAAGTGTGAGAGAGAAGCAACTGAGGAGCACATAAAGTGTGAGAGAGAAGCGGCTGAGGAGCACATAAAGTGTGAGAGAGAAGCAGCTCAGGAGCACATAAAGTGTGAGAGAGAAGCGGCTGAGGAGCACATAAAGTGTGAGAGAGAAGCGGCTGAGGAGCACATAAAGTGTGAGAGAGAAGCAGCTAAGGAGCACATAAAGTGTGAGAGAGAAGCGGCTGAGGAGCACATAAAGTGTGAGAGAGAAGCGGCTGAGGAGCACATAAAGTGTGAGAGAGAAGCGGCTGAGGAGCACATAAAGTGTGAGAGAGAAGCGGCTGAGGAGCACATAAAGTGTGAGAGAGAAGCGGCTGAGGAGCACATAAAGTGTGAGAGAGAAGCAGCTGAGGAGCACATAAAGTGTGAGAGAGAAGCAGCTGAGGAGCACATAAAGTGTGAGAGAGAAGCAGCTGAGGAGCACATAAAGTGTGAGAGAGAAGTGGCTGAGGAGCACATAAAGCGTGAGAGAGAAGCAGCTGAGGAGCACATAAAGTGTGAGAGAGAAGTGGCTGAGGAGCACATAAAGTGTGAGAGAGAAGCTGCTGAGGAGCACATAAAGTGTGAGAGAGAAGCGGCTGAGGAGCACATAAAGTGTGAGAGAGAAGTGGCTGAGGAGCACATAAAGTGTGAGAGAGAAGCAGCTGAGGAGCACATAAAGTGTGAGAGAGAAGTGGCTGAGGAGCACATAAAGTGTGAGAGAGAAGCAGCTGAGGAGCACATAAAGTGTGAGAGAGAAGCAGCTCAGGAGCACATAAAGTGTGAGAGAGAAGCAGCTGAGGAGCACATAAAGTGTGAGAGAGAAGCAGCTGAGGAGCACATAAAGTGTGAGAGAGAAGTGGCTGAGGAGCACATAAAGTGTGAGAGAGAAGCACGGCTGAGGAGCACATCAAGTGTGAGAGAGAAGCAGCTGAGGAGCACATAAAGTGTGAGAGAGAAGTGGCTGAGGAGCACATAAAGTGTGAGAGAGAAGCACGGCTGAGGAGCACATCAAGTGTGAGAGAGAAGCAGCTGAGGAGCACATAAAGTGTGAGAGAGAAGTGGCTGAGGAGCACATAAAGCGTGAGAGAGAAGCAACTGAGGAGCACATAAAGTGTGAGAGAAAAGCACGGCTGAGGAGCACATCAAGTGTGAGAGAGAAGCAGCTGAGGAGCACATAAAGTGTGAGAGAGAAGTGGCTGAGGAGCACATAAAGCGTGCGAGAGAAGCAACTGAGGAGCACATAAAGTGTGAGAGAGAAGTGGCTGAGGAGCACATAAAGTGTGAGAGAGAAGTGGCTGAGGAGCACATAAAGTGTGAGAGAGAAGCACGGCTGAGGAGCACATCAAGTGTGAGAGAGAAGCAGCTGAGGAGCACATAAAGTGTGAGAGAGAAGTGGCTGAGGAGCACATAAAGTGTGAGAGAGAAGCACGGCTGAGGAGCACATCAAGTGTGAGAGAGAAGCAGCTGAGGAGCACATAAAGTGTGAGAGAGAAGTGGCTGAGGAGCACATAAAGCGTGAGAGAGAAGCAACTGAGGAGCACATAAAGTGTGAGAGAGAAGCAGCTGAGGAGCACATAAAGTGTGAGAGAGATGCAGCTGAGGAGCACATAAAGCGTGAGAGAGATGCAGCTGAGGAGCACATAAAGTGTGAGAGAGAAGCGGCTGAGGAGCACATAAAGTGTGAGAGAGAAGCAGCTGAGGAGCACATAAAGCGTGAGAGAGAAGCAGCTGAGGAGCACATAAAGTGTGAGAGAGAAGTGGCTGAGGAGTACATAAAGTGTGAGAGAGAAGCACGGCTGAGGAGCACATAAAGTGTGAGAGAGAAGTGGCTGAGGAGCACATAAAGTGTGAGAGAGAAGCAGCTGAGGAGCACATAAAGTGTGAGAGAGAAGTGGCTGAGGAGCACATAAAGTGTGAGAGAGAAGCGGCTGAGGAGCACATAAAGTGTGAGAGAGAAGCAACTGAGGAGCACATAAAGTGTGAGAGAGAAGCAGCTGAGGAGCACATAAAGTGTGAGAGAGATGCAGCTGAGGAGCACATAAAGTGTGAGAGAGAAGCGGCTGAGGAGCACATAAAGTGTGAGAGAGAAGCAACTGAGGAGCACATAAAGTGTGAGAGAGATGCAGCTGAGGAGCACATAAAGCGTGAGAGAGAAGCAGCTGAGGAGCACATAAAGCGTGAGAGAGAAGCAGCTGAGGAGCACATAAAGTGTGAGAGAGAAGTGGCTGAGGAGCACATAAAGTGTGAGAGAGAAGCAACTGAGGAGCACATAAAGTGTGAGAGAGAATTGGCTGAGGAGCACATAAAGTGTGAGAGAGAAGTGGCTGAGGGGTGTACAGAAAGCACAGGAGAAGGGGCTGAGCGGAGTACAGAAAGCGTGGGAGAAGGGGCTAAGGGGAGCACATAAAGTGTGAGAGAGAAGCAACTGAGGAGCACATGAAGTGTGAGAGAGAAGCAACTGAGGAGCACATAAAGTGTGAGAGAGTAGTGGCTGAGGAGCACATAAAGTGTGAAAGAAGCAACTGAGGAGCACACAATGTGTGAGAGAGAAGCGGCTGAGGAGCACATAAAGTGTGAGAGAGAAGCACGGCTGAGGAGCACATAAAGCACAGGAGAAGTGGCTGAGGAGCACATAAAGTGTGAGAGAGAAGCACGGCTGAGGAGCACATAAAGTGTGAGAGAGAAGCAACTGAGGAGCACATAAAGTGTGAGAGAGAAGCAGCTGAGGAGCACATAAAGTGTGAGAGAGAAGTGGCTGAGGAGCACATAAAGTGTGAGAGAGAAGCAGCTGAGGAGCACATAAAGTGTGAGAGAGTAGTGGCTGAGGAGCACATAAAGTGTGAGAGAGAAGCTACTGAGTAGCACATAAAGTGTGAGAGAGAAGCAGCTGAGGAGCACATAAAGTGTGAGAGAGAAGTGGCTGAGGGGAGTACAGAAAGCACAGGAGAAGGGTCTGAGCGGAGTACAGAAAGCGTGGGAGAAGGGGCTAAGGGGAGCACATAAAGTGTGAGAGAGAAGTGGCTGAGGAGCACATAAAGTGTGAGAGAGAAGCAGCTGAGGAGCACATAAAGTGTGAGAGAGAAGCGGCTGAGGAGCACATAAAGTGTGAGAGAGAAGCAGCTGAGGAGCACATAAAGTGTGAGAGAGAAGCGGCTGAGGAGCACATAAAGTGTGAGAGAGAAGCAGCTGAGGAGCACATAAAGTGTGAGAGAGAAGCGGCTGAGGAGCACATAAAGTGTGAGAGAGAAGCAACTGAGGAGCACATAAAGTGTGAGAGAGAAGCGGCTGAGGAGCACATAAAGTGTGAGAGAGAAGCGGCTGAGGAGCACATAAAGTGTGAGAGAGAAGCAACTGAGGAGCACATCAAGTGTGAGAGAGAAGCGGCTGAGGAGCACATAAAGTGTGAGAGAGAAGCAACTGAGGAGCACATAAAGTGTGAGAGAGAAGTGGCTGAGGAGCACATAAAGTGTGAGAGAGAAGCAACTGAGGAGCACATAAAGTGTGAGAGAGAAGCAGCTGAGGAGCACATAAAGTGTGAGAGAGAAGCAACTGAGGAGCACATAAAGTGTGAGAGAGAAGCAGCTGAGGAGCACATAAAGTGTGAGAGAGAAGCAACTGAGGAGCACATAAAGTGTGAGAGAGAAGCGGCTGAGGAGCACATAAAGTGTGAGAGAGAAGCAACTGAGGAGCACATAAAGTGTGAGAGAGAAGCGGCTGAGGAGCACATAAAGTGTGTGAGAGAAGCAACTGACGAGCACATCAAGTGTGAGAGAGAAGCGGCTGAGGAGCACATAAAGTGTGAGAGAGAAGCAGCTCAGGAGCACATAAAGTGTGAGAGAGAAGCGGCTGAGGAGCACATAAAGTGTGAGAGAGAAGCGGCTGAGGAGCACATAAAGTGTGAGAGAGAAGCAGCTAAGGAGCACATAAAGTGTGAGAGAGAAGCGGCTGAGGAGCACATAAAGTGTGAGAGAGAAGCGGCTGAGGAGCACATAAAGTGTGAGAGAGAAGCGGCTGAGGAGCACATAAAGTGTGAGAGAGAAGCGGCTGAGGAGCACATAAAGTGTGAGAGAGAAGCAGCTGAGGAGCACATAAAGTGTGAGAGAGAAGCAGCTGAGGAGCACATAAAGTGTGAGAGAGAAGCAGCTGAGGAGCACATAAAGTGTGAGAGAGAAGTGGCTGAGGAGCACATAAAGCGTGAGAGAGAAGCAGCTGAGGAGCACATAAAGTGTGAGAGAGAAGTGGCTGAGGAGCACATAAAGTGTGAGAGAGAAGCAGCTGAGGAGCACATAAAGTGTGAGAGAGAAGCGGCTGAGGAGCACATAAAGTGTGAGAGAGAAGTGGCTGAGGAGCACATAAAGTGTGAGAGAGAAGCAGCTCAGGAGCACATAAAGTGTGAGAGAGAAGCGGCTGAGGAGCACATAAAGTGTGAGAGAGAAGCAGCTGAGGAGCACATAAAGTGTGAGAGAGAAGCAGCTGAGGAGCACATAAAGTGTGAGAGAGAAGCAGCTGAGGAGCACATAAAGTGTGAGAGAGAAGCGGCTGAGGAGCACATAAAGTGTGAGAGAGAAGCACGGCTGAGGAGCACATCAAGTGTGAGAGAGAAGCAGCTGAGGAGCACATAAAGTGTGAGAGAGAAGTGGCTGAGGAGCACATAAAGTGTGAGAGAGAAGCACGGCTGAGGAGCACATCAAGTGTGAGAGAGAAGCAGCTGAGGAGCACATAAAGTGTGAGAGAGAAGTGGCTGAGGAGCACATAAAGTGTGAGAGAGAAGCACGGCTGAGGAGCACATCAAGTGTGAGAGAGAAGCAGCTGAGGAGCACATAAAGTGTGAGAGAGAAGTGGCTGAGGAGCACATAAAGTGTGAGAGAGAAGTGGCTGAGGAGCACATAAAGCGTGAGAGAGAAGCAACTGAGGAGCACATAAAGTGTGAGAGAGAAGCAGCTGAGGAGCACATAAAGTGTGAGAGAGATGCAGCTGAGGAGCACATAAAGCGTGAGAGAGATGCAGCTGAGGAGCACATAAAGTGTGAGAGAGAAGCGGCTGAGGAGCACATAAAGTGTGAGAGAGAAGCAGCTGAGGAGCACATAAAGCGTGAGAGAGAAGCAGCTGAGGAGCACATAAAGTGTGAGAGAGAAGTGGCTGAGGAGCACATAAAGTGTGAGAGAGAAGCACGGCTGAGGAGCACATAAAGTGTGAGAGAGAAGTGGCTGAGGAGCACATAAAGTGTGAGAGAGAAGCAGCTGAGGAGCACATAAAGTGTGAGAGAGAAGTGGCTGAGGAGCACATAAAGTGTGAGAGAGAAGCGGCTGAGGAGCACATAAAGTGTGAGAGAGAAGCAACTGAGGAGCACATAAAGTGTGAGAGAGAAGCAGCTGAGGAGCACATAAAGCGTGAGAGAGAAGCAGCTGAGGAGCACATAAAGCGTGAGAGAAGCAGCTGAGGAGCACATAAAGTGTGAGAGAGAAGTGGCTGAGGAGCACATAAAGTGTGAGAGAGAAGCAACTGAGGAGCACATAAAGTGTGAGAGAGAAGTGGCTGAGGAGCACATAAAGTGTGAGAGAGAAGTGGCTGAGGGGTGTACAGAAAGCACAGGAGAAGGGGCTGAGCGGAGTACAGAAAGCGTGGGAGAAGGGGCTAAGGGGAGCACATAAAGTGTGAGAGAGAAGCAACTGAGGAGCACATGAAGTGTGAGAGAGAAGCAACTGAGGAGCACATAAAGTGTGAGAGAGAAGTGGCTGAGGAGCACATAAAGTGTGAAAGAAGCAACTGAGGAGCACACAAAGTGTGAGAGAGAAGCGGCTGAGGAGCACATAAAGTGTGAGAGAGAAGCACGGCTGAGGAGCACATAAAGCACAGGAGAAGTGGCTGAGGAGCACATAAAGTGTGAGAGAGAAGCACGGCTGAGGAGCACATAAAGTGTGAGAGAGAAGCAACTGAGGAGCACATAAAGTGTGAGAGAGAAGCAGCTGAGGAGCACATAAAGTGTGAGAGAGAAGTGGCTGAGGAGCACATAAAGTGTGAGAGAGAAGCAGCTGAGGAGCACATAAAGTGTGAGAGAGTAGTGGCTGAGGAGCACATAAAGTGTGAGAGAGAAGCTACTGAGTAGCACATAAAGTGTGAGAGAGAAGCAGCTGAGGAGCACATAAAGTGTGAGAGAGAAGTGGCTGAGGGGAGTACAGAAAGCACAGGAGAAGGGTCTGAGCGGAGTACAGAAAGCGTGGGAGAAGGGGCTAAGGGGAGCACATAAAGTGTGAGAGAGAAGTGGCTGAGGAGCACATAAAGTGTGAGAGAGAAGCAGCTGAGGAGCACATAAAGTGTGAGAGAGAAGCAACTGAGGAGCACATAAAGTGTGAGAGAGAAGCAACTGAGGAGCACATAAAGTGTGAGAGAGAAGCAGCTGAGGAGCACATAAAGCCTGAGAGAGAAGCAACTGAGGAGCACATAAAGTGTGAGAGAGAAGCAGCTGAGGAGCACATAAAGTGTGAGAGAGAAGCAACTGAGGAGCACATAAAGTGTGAGAGAGAAGCAGCTGAGGAGCACATAAAGTGTGAGAGAGACGCAACTGAGGAGCACATAAAGTGTGAGAGAGAAGTGGCTGAGGAGCACATAAAGTGTGAGAGAGAAGCAGCTGAGGAGCACATAAAGTGTGAGAGAGAAGCGGCTGAGAAGCACATAAAGTGTGAGAGAGAAGTGGCTGAGGGGAGTACAGAAAGCACAGGAGAAGGGGCTGAGCGGAGTACAGAAAGCGTGGGAGAAGGGGCTAAGGGGAGCACATAAAGTGTGAGAGAGAAGTGGCTGAGGAGCACATGAAGTGTGAGAGAGAAGCGGCTGAGGAGCACATAAAGTGTGAGAGAGAAGCAGCTGAGGAGCACATAAAGTGTGAGAGAGAAGCAGCTGAGGAGCACATAAAGTGTGAGAGAGACGCAACTGAGGAGCACATAAAGTGTGAGAGAGAAGCAGCTGAGGAGCACATAAAGTGTGAGAGAGAAGTGGCTGAGCGGAGTTCAGAAAGTGTG
Organism: Heptranchias perlo; assembly: GCF_035084215.1. NCBI lineage: Eukaryota > Metazoa > Chordata > Chondrichthyes > Hexanchiformes > Hexanchidae > Heptranchias > Heptranchias perlo. The sequence goes on along the minus strand of NC_090328.1, from coordinate 94,202,592 downwards.
GGAGAAGGGGCTGAGCGGAGTTCAGAAAGTGTGGGAGAAGGGGCTGAGTGGAGTACAGAAAGCGTGGGAGAAGGGGCTGAGTGGAGTACAGAAAGTGTGGGAGAAGGGGCTGAGTGGAGTCCAGAAAGCGTGGGAGAAGGGGCTGAGTGGAGTACAGAAAGCGTGGGAGAAGGGGCTGAGTGGAGCACAGAAAGCGTGGGAGAAGGGGCTGAGTGGAGCACAGAAAGCCTGGGAGAAGAGGCTGAGTGGAGTACAGAAAGTGTGGGAGAAGGGGCTGAGTGGAGTACAGAAAGTGTGGGAGAAGGGGCTGAGTGGAGCACAGAAAGCCTGGGAGAAGGGGCTGAGTGGAGTACAGAAAGCGTGGGAGAAGGGGCTGCGTGGAGTACAGAAAGTGTGGGAGAAGGGGCTGAGTGGAGTACAGAAAGCCTGGGAGAAGGGGCTGAGTGGAGTACAGAAAGTGTGGGAGAAGGGGCTGAGTGGAGTACAGAAAGTGTGGGAGAAGGGGCTGAGTGGAGCACAGAAAGCCTGGGAGAAGGGGCTGAGTGGAGTCCAGAAAGCGTGGGAGAAGGGGCTGAGTGGAGTCCAGAAAGCGTGGGAGAAGGGGCTGAGTGGAGTACAGAAAGCCTGGGAGAAGGGGCTGAGTGGAGCACAGAAAGCCTGGGAGAAGGGGCTGAGTGGAGCACAGAAAGCCTGGGAGAAGGGGCTGAGTGGAGCACAGAAAGCGTGGGAGAAGGGGCTGAGTGGAGCACAGAAAGCGTGGGAGAAGGGGCTGAGTGGAGCACAGAAAGCCTGGGAGAAGGGGCTGAGTGGAGCACAGAAAGCCTGGGAGAAGGGGCTGAGTGGAGCACAGAAAGCCTGGGAGAAGGGGCTGAGTGGAGCACAGAAAGCCTGGGAGAAGGGGCTGAGTGGAGCACAGAAAGCCTGGGAGAAGGGGCTGAGTGGAGCACAGAAAGCCTGGGAGAAGGGGCTGAGTGGAGCACAGAAAGCGTGGGAGAAGGGGCTGAGTGGAGCACAGAAAGCCTGGGAGAAGGGGCTGAGTGGAGCACAGAAAGCCTGGGAGAAGGGGCTGAGTGGAGCACAGAAAGCCTGGGAGAAGGGGCTGAGTGGAGCACAGAAAGCCTGGGAGAAGGGGCTGAGTGGAGCACAGAAAGCCTGGGAGAAGGGGCTGAGTGGAGCACAGAAAGCGTGGGAGAAGGGGCTGAGTGGAGCACAGAAAGCCTGGGAGAAGGGGCTGAGTGGAGCACAGAAAGCCTGGGAGAAGGGGCTGAGTGGAGCACAGAAAGCGTGGGAGAAGAGGCTGAGTGGAGCACTGTAAAATAAATACAGGGAAAAAAAATTCTGATTCTGAAAAAGTGACATCAGAGCACATAAAGTGTGAGAGAGAAGCACGGCTGAGGAGCACATCAAGTGTGAGAGAGAAGCAGCTGAGGAGCACATAAAGTGTGAGAGAGAAGCACGGCTGAGGAGCACATCAAGTGTGAGAGAGAAGCAGCTGAGGAGCACATAAAGTGTGAGAGAGAAGTGGCTGAGGAGCACATAAAGTGTGAGAGAGAAGCACGGCTGAGGAGCACATCAAGTGTGAGAGAGAAGCAGCTGAGGAGCACATAAAGTGTGAGAGAGAAGTGGCTGAGGAGCACATAAAGTGTGAGAGAGAAGTGGCTGAGGAGCACATAAAGCGTGAGAGAGAAGCAACTGAGGAGCACATAAAGTGTGAGAGAGAAGCAGCTGAGGAGCACATAAAGTGTGAGAGAGATGCAGCTGAGGAGCACATAAAGCGTGAGAGAGATGCAGCTGAGGAGCACATAAAGTGTGAGAGAGAAGCGGCTGAGGAGCACATAAAGTGTGAGAGAGAAGCAGCTGAGGAGCACATAAAGCGTGAGAGAGAAGCAGCTGAGGAGCACATAAAGTGTGAGAGAGAAGTGGCTGAGGAGCACATAAAGTGTGAGAGAGAAGCACGGCTGAGGAGCACATAAAGTGTGAGAGAGAAGTGGCTGAGGAGCACATAAAGTGTGAGAGAGAAGCAGCTGAGGAGCACATAAAGTGTGAGAGAGAAGTGGCTGAGGAGCACATAAAGTGTGAGAGAGAAGCGGCTGAGGAGCACATAAAGTGTGAGAGAGAAGCAGCTGAGGAGCACATAAAGTGTGAGAGAGATGCAGCTGAGGAGCACATAAAGTGTGAGAGAGAAGCGGCTGAGGAGCACATAAAGTGTGAGAGAGAAGCAACTGAGATCACATAAAGTGTGAGAGAGATGCAGCTGAGGAGCACATAAAGCGTGAGAGAGAAGCAGCTGAGGAGCACATAAAGCGTGAGAGAGAAGCAGCTGAGGAGCACATAAAGTGTGAGAGAGAAGTGGCTGAGGAGCACATAAAGTGTGAGAGAGAAGCAACTGAGGAGCACATAAAGTGTGAGAGAGAAGTGGCTGAGGAGCACATAAAGTGTGAGAGAGAAGTGGCTGAGGGGTGTACAGAAAGCACAGGAGAAGGGGCTGAGCGGAGTACAGAAAGCGTGGGAGAAGGGGCTAAGGGGAGCACATAAAGTGTGAGAGAGAAGCAACTGAGGAGCACATGAAGTGTGAGAGAGAAGCAACTGAGGAGCACATAAAGTGTGAGAGAGAAGTGGCTGAGGAGCACATAAAGTGTGAAAGAAGCAACTGAGGAGCACACAAAGTGTGAGAGAGAAGCGGCTGAGGAGCACATAAAGTGTGAGAGAGAAGCACGGCTGAGGAGCACATAAAGCACAGGAGAAGTGGCTGAGGAGCACATAAAGTGTGAGAGAGAAGCACGGCTGAGGAGCACATAAAGTGTGAGAGAGAAGCAACTGAGGAGCACATAAAGTGTGAGAGAGAAGCAGCTGAGGAGCACATAAAGTGTGAGAGAGAAGTGGCTGAGGAGCACATAAAGTGTGAGAGAGAAGCAGCTGAGGAGCACATAAAGTGTGAGAGAGTAGTGGCTGAGGAGCACATAAAGTGTGAGAGAGAAGCTACTGAGTAGCACATAAAGTGTGAGAGAGAAGCAGCTGAGGAGCACATAAAGTGTGAGAGAGAAGTGGCTGAGGGGAGTACAGAAAGCACAGGAGAAGGGTCTGAGCGGAGTACAGAAAGCGTGGGAGAAGGGGCTAAGGGGAGCACATAAAGTGTGAGAGAGAAGTGGCTGAGGAGCACATAAAGTGTGAGAGAGAAGCAGCTGAGGAGCACATAAAGTGTGAGAGAGAAGCAACTGAGGAGCACATAAAGTGTGAGAGAGAAGCAACTGAGGAGCACATAAAGTGTGAGAGAGAAGCAGCTGAGGAGCACATAAAGCCTGAGAGAGAAGCAACTGAGGAGCACATAAAGTGTGAGAGAGAAGCAGCTGAGGAGCACATAAAGTGTGAGAGAGAAGCAACTGAGGAGCACATAAAGTGTGAGAGAGAAGCAGCTGAGGAGCACATAAAGTGTGAGAGAGACGCAACTGAGGAGCACATAAAGTGTGAGAGAGAAGTGGCTGAGGAGCACATAAAGTGTGAGAGAGAAGCAGCTGAGGAGCACATAAAGTGTGAGAGAGAAGCGGCTGAGAAGCACATAAAGTGTGAGAGAGAAGTGGCTGAGGGGAGTACAGAAAGCACAGGAGAAGGGGCTGAGCGGAGTACAGAAAGCGTGGGAGAAGGGGCTGAGGGGAGCACATAAAGTGTGAGAGAGAAGTGGCTGAGGAGCACATAAAGTGTGAGAGAGAAGCGGCTGAGGAGCACATAAAGTGTGAGAGAGAAGCAGCTGAGGAGCACATAAAGTGTGAGAGAGAAGCAGCTGAGGAGCACATAAAGTGTGAGAGAGACGCAACTGAGGAGCACATAAAGTGTGAGAGAGAAGCAGCTGAGGAGCACATAAAGTGTGAGAGAGAAGTGGCTGAGCGGAGTTCAGAAAGCGTGGGAGAAGGGGCTGAGTGGAGCACAGAAAGCGTGGGAGAAGGGGCTGAGCGGAGTTCAGAAAGTGTGGGAGAAGGGGCTGAGTGGAGTACAGAAAGCGTGGGAGAAGGGGCTGAGTGGAGTACAGAAAGTGTGGGAGAAGGGGCTGAGTGGAGTCCAGAAAGCGTGGGAGAAGGGGCTGAGTGGAGTACAGAAAGCGTGGGAGAAGGGGCTGAGTGGAGCACAGAAAGCGTGGGAGAAGGGGCTGAGTGGAGCACAGAAAGCCTGGGAGAAGAGGCTGAGTGGAGTACAGAAAGTGTGGGAGAAGGGGCTGAGTGGAGTACAGAAAGTGTGGGAGAAGGGGCTGAGTGGAGCACAGAAAGCCTGGGAGAAGGGGCTGAGTGGAGTACAGAAAGCGTGGGAGAAGGGGCTGAGTGGAGTACAGAAAGTGTGGGAGAAGGGGCTGAGTGGAGTACAGAAAGCCTGGGAGAAGGGGCTGAGTGGAGTACAGAAAGTGTGGGAGAAGGGGCTGAGTGGAGTACAGAAAGTGTGGGAGAAGGGGCTGAGTGGAGCACAGAAAGCCTGGGAGAAGGGGCTGAGTGGAGTCCAGAAAGCGTGGGAGAAGGGGCTGAGTGGAGTCCAGAAAGCGTGGGAGAAGGGGCTGAGTGGAGTACAGAAAGCCTGGGAGAAGGGGCTAAGGGGAGCACAGAAAGCCTGGGAGAAGGGGCTGAGTGGAGCACAGAAAGCCTGGGAGAAGGGGCTGAGTGGAGTACAGAAAGCGTGGGAGAAGGGGCTGAGTGGAGCACAGAAAGCGTGGGAGAAGGGGCTGAGTGGAGCACAGAAAGCCTGGGAGAAGGGGCTGAGTGGAGCACAGAAAGCCTGGGAGAAGGGGCTGAGTGGAGCACAGAAAGCCTGGGAGAAGGGGCTGAGTGGAGCACAGAAAGCCTGGGAGAAGGGGCTGAGTGGAGCACAGAAAGCCTGGGAGAAGGGGCTGAGTGGAGCACAGAAAGCCTGGGAGAAGGGGCTGAGTGGAGCACAGAAAGCCTGGGAGAAGAGGCTGAGTGGAGCACAGAAAGCGTGGGAGAAGGGGCTGAGTGGAGCACAGAAAGCCTGGGAGAAGGGGCTGAGTGGAGCACAGAAAGCCTGGGAGAAGGGGCTGAGTGGAGCACAGAAAGCCTGGGAGAAGGGGCTGAGTGGAGCACAGAAAGCCTGGGAGAAGGGGCTGAGTGGAGCACAGAAAGCCTGGGAGAAGGGGCTGAGTGGAGCACAGAAAGCCTGGGAGAAGGGGCTGAGTGGAGCACAGAAAGCCTGGGAGAAGGGGCTGAGTGGAGCACTGTAAAATAAATACAGGGAAAAAAAATTCTGATTCTGAAAAAGTGACATCAGAGCAGAGGGAGGAGCGGTGGAGCCCAAGGAATTACAGCTAAGTGTTTAATTAATTAATTAATTAACTAAATAGAGGATACTAACATTAAAGGGTTCCAAATTTCATTAAATTAAAATCTGTTATATATGAACAATAAATAGGTGTTAAGGAAATAATAACATAAAGAAGTTAATAAACAAAAAACAAGGCTAATTAACTATAAATTAATCTGAAATCAAACTAATTGCATTTACTAAGTATAATCTAGATCTCATGTAATTGTATTATATCTAGAACTAAATTAATACTGATAAATATATAAATAAAAACTAGAAATGGCAGTGCAGGCAATGTGTCGGGATTGTGATATGTTGGAGTTTGTGGACAGTGAGACTGTCCCGGATTTCCACATCTGCAGGAAATGTCTCTGCCTTGAGACACTCCAGCTCAGAATCCTTGAGCTGGAGGGCAAGTTAGAGACACTCCGACACATAAGGGAGTGGCAGGAATTTCTGGATAGTTTTCACCAGCGTACAATCACACCTCAGGGGAAAGCACAGGTACAGGAAGGGGAGAGTGTGACTATCAGTCAGTGGAGTAGGGGGAACCAAGGGGAGATAGAGGAGGAGGTCCCACAGACACTGATCATGTCCAACAGGTACAGTGTACTTGTTATCTGTGAGGATAAGGATGCAGGCTGCGGGGTGGACAGCCGGAATGCTAACCATGGCACGGTGGAGCAGGAGGCAGAGCAGAATAGAAAGGTTGCAGTCGTAGGGGGTTCAATAATTTGGGCGATAGATGGCGTCCTCTGCAGTCGTGACCGAAAGTACAGGAGAGTGTATTGCATACTTGGTGCAAAGGTAAAGGATATCACAGAGCAACTGGAGAGGAACTTGGAAAGGGAGGGGGAAGATCGAATTGTCATGGTCCATGTTGGGACCAATGACATAGGGAAGCAAAGGGAGGAGGTCCTGCTGAGGGAATATCAGAAGTTAGGAACAAAATTAAAAAAACAAGACCTCACAGGTGGTAATCTCGGGATTACTACCCAAGCCATGTGCTAACTGGCATAGGGATAGGTAGATCAGGAAGGTGAACGCGTGGCTGAAAGAGTGATGTGGGAAGGAGGGGTTCCATTTCATGGGACACTGGCATCAATACTGGGACACGAAGGAGCTGTACTGTTGGGACGGGCTTCACCTAAACCGGAATGAGACCAGTGTCCTAGCGGAAAGGATAAATAGGACTGTCAATAGGACTTTAAACTAGTAAGACGGGGGGAGGGATCTGGTGAAAATAACATAAGTCTGAAGATAAAAGAAATAGGAGATGAGAGTAAAGGCCAGACTAAGGTAAGGAACAAGGGTAACATAAACGGTCAGGGAACAAATACAGTTATAGAACATGAGTATAAAATGACTGTTAAAAATAAAGTGAGGGGAACAGTTATTAAAAACAAATTAAATTGCCTGTACAGCAATGTGTACAGCATCCGAAACAAAATGGGGAAACTGGAGGAAATAATTCGTCATGAGGAGCCATGGGTCTTAGGGAAACTGAAACATGGCTACATAAAGAACAGGACCGGCAGTTAAATATTGCAGGATATAACGTATTTAGAAAGGACAGGGAGTGAAGTGGGGGGGAGGTGGGTGTTGAGGTAGCTGTACTAATTAGAGACAACATAATGGCAATAGAGAAAAGGGACATAAGTAATATTAAGGTAAAAACAGAATCCATATGGATTGAGACAAAGGATAAAAAGGATTGATCATGTTAATAGGCTTATTCTGTAGACCAACTAATAGTGGAAGGGAAGTGGTGGAAGAAATATGTTGGCAAATCTATGAAATGAGTAAAAAGCACTGAAAAATAATCATGGGAGTTTTCAACTACCCCCAAATAAACAGGCAGGAAGAGGTAGGGAAAGAGGAAAGAGGAATGGAGTTTTTACAGTGTGTAAAGGATTCCTTTCTTACCCAGTATGTGAAAAGCCCAACAAGAGAGGAATCACTGCTGGATTTAATAATGGGAAATGAACCAGTGTAGATAAGAGAACTAAATGTAGGGGAACATCTAGGCAAAAGCAATCATAACATAATAAGGTTTAAAATAATGATTGAGAAAGACATTAGTAAGACAAAGATCAAAGTAATAGATTGGAAAAAGGCTAATTTTGAGGTGATGAGAATGGAACGAGGGAAGGTAAACTGGAAAAAAATGTGACAGACAAAGAGATAGAACAGCAGTGGGAAATATTTAAAATGATGATCAATCGAGTTCAGGAGAAATATATTCCTCTAAAAAACAAGAACAAACTAGCCAATAATGAAACAACATGGATGAATAAAGAGATAAGGGTGAAATTGAAACTAAAGAGAAAGGCATAGTCTAAGTACATAGACAATAAAGGAGAGGATGACAAAAGGGAATATAAGAGGTTAGGAAAGAAACCAAAAAAACAATTAGGGAAGCAAAGAGGAACTACGAGATTAAATTATGGAGGAATATAAAAGGAAAAAGAAAAGTACTCTACAGACACATAAATAACAAAAGAAAAATCAGGATAGGGATAGGGCCACTAAGGGATGCTCAAGATAAATTCACAGGTAATGACAGCGAACTGGCAGAAATATTGAATAGCCTCAGTATTTACCAGGAAGACTACAAGGTGGGTATGACATTAGAAGAGGAGATCTGGCTGAGGTCGTCAATGGGGAGGCTGACGTATTGCGTCACCCTGCGAAACAAACTATTGGTGACCTGTCTCATGCACTTGTGGGCAGACGACTGAGAGACCCCGGCGATGTCACTGGTGGCATGCTGGAATGATCCGGAGGCGAAATAGTTGAGGGCTGTGGTCACTTTAACTGCGACGGGTAATGAGATGCCGCCAGGCCCAGCCGGGAGCAGCTTGGCATGAAGGAGGTTGCAGATGTCTGTGACCACCTGGCGACTCACTCTCAGCCTCCGGAGGCACTGCTCCTCAGAGAGGTCCAGGAAGCTGAGCCATGGCCTGTTGACCCTCTGACGAGGGTAGTGCTTCCTGTGACGTCACTCCCTCTTTTGTTCCCCTCCGTGCTCTTGTGCAGGTGCCTGTGGCGGAGCACTGTGTTGTGGAGCTCCAAGTGGCGGAAGTGCACAGCGTGCCTGGCGAGGATGGTGATGTTTCTCATCCTCGGATGTAGTGGTGAACGCAGCCATCGCCCGCCCCACCCCCCCATCCTGATGGTGTCAGTTTGAGGGGGTCCGAAAAGTTGGTAAATATGTGTAAACAGAACAATTCTGAGTGTGAACCAAGAATTTTCAGTCTGAGCACAAAGATCTCCCAGACAAAAGTTTGTCTGAGAACTGAGTGCCCTGCTGCAATAACTCACCTTTTATCCCCATCTGTCAAACAGGGATTTAAATGTCCAAATGGCTGCCGGCTAAAACCCGACTACTTTCCAGTGGTGCATTTCACACAGCATGGGAAACATGCTGAGGTAGCGTTGAAATATAACTTCCACCTTTGCTTGCGTTCATTCTTAATTGCATTTATGCACATTTCAAGTACTTTAAGTACTTGTATTGCTGCTTTAAATATCGTCCCACTGGCTCTAATTGCCGGTGGGACTTCTGGGTTCGGGTACGGCACATGCACACAGATGACACTGGGTCGTGCGTGTTTTTCGGTGGGTTGGAGCCAGGATTCCTTCCTAGGGAGTCAGGGTGTGGTCTGAGCAGCAGACTGTTCACAACTTCGTCTGACATAAAGGCCTGGACTTACCTTATGAAAACCACCCTTTTGGCAAGTGAAGTGGGGCAAGGCAGGTCAGCCAAAACTCCACACCTGAACAGGCCACCTCAATTTCTACCATGACTTCCCTCCCATGACCCCTCTGTAGCCCTGATCATTCTGCTGGCAGCACACCCACTGGAATCAAATGAACAGGGGAGGGGGGGAATTGTTAAATTCAAATACATGGACAGTAACTGTTATCACTACAGAAGGAGCTCTTGTACCCTCCTCTTAATGTCTGGCTGGCAGCTACATTGATCTCCTGGACTGTTACAGGAACATAGGAACGGGAGTATGCCATTGAGCCCCTCGAGCCTGTTCCGCCATTCAATTAGATCATGGTTGATCTTTATCTTATTTCCATTTATCTGCCTTGGTTCCATATCCCTTAATATCTTTGCCTGACAAAAATGTATCAAACTCAGTCTTGAAATTTTCAATTGACCCCCAACCTCAACAGCATTTTGGGGGAGAGAGTTCCAGATTTCCACTTCCCTTTGTGTGAAGAAGTGCTTCCTGATATCACCCTGAACGGCCTAGCTCTAATTTTAAGGTATGCCCCTTTGTTCTCCCACCAGAGGAAATAGTTTCTCTCTATCTACCCTATCAAATCCTTTAATCATCTTAAACACCTAAATTAGATCACCCCTTAATCTTCTATACTTAAGGAAATGTAAGCCTAGTCTATGCAATATGTCCTTATAATTTAACCCTCTTAGCCCCGGTATTATTCTGGTGAATCTGCGCTGCACCCCCTCCATGGCCAATATATCCTTCCTGAGGTGCGGTGCCCAGAACTGAATGCAGTACTCCAGATGGGGTCTAACCAGAGCTCTGTACAGCTGTAACATAACTTCCACCTTTTTGTATCCAGCCCTCTTGAGATAAAGGCCAACATTCCATTAGACTTTTAAATTATTTTTTGTACCTGTCCACTAGCTTTTAGTGATTTCTGTACTTGGATCCCCCAATCTCTCTGCTCCTCCACAGTTCCTAGCTTCTCACCATTTAGAAGATACTCTGATCTATCTTTCTTAGGTCCAAAGTGGATGACCTCACACTTTCCCACATTAAACTCCATCTGTCACAGTTTTACTCACCCACCTAATCTATCAACATCCCTATGCAACTTTCTGCTCCCATCTATACTATTTACTGTGCCACCTAACTTAGTGTCATCAGCAAACTTAGATATATGTCTCTCTATTCCTTCATCCAAGTCATTTATAAATATAATGAAAAGCTGTGGCCCCAGTACAGATCCCTGGGGGACACCACTAGTCATGTCCTGTCAATCTGAGTACATACCCATTATCCATAATCTCTGTCTCTTACCTTATTCACCACGTTAGTTACCTCCTCAAAAAATTCAACAAGGTTCGTTAGACATGACTTGCCCTTTACAAATCCATGCCGGCTCTCTCTGATCAGCTCATATTTGTCCAAGTGCTCAGTCACTCTGTCCCTAATAACAGATTCGAGTAACTTCCCCACAACTGACGTTAGACTAATAGGCTTATAATTTCCTAGTTGTTCTCTCCTACCCTTCTTTAATAATGGAGTCACCAGTATCTTCCCCACTTCATGTCCTGCCTTTCTCGTTGCATTGCAGATGCGGGTGCTGGACTCCTCCAATTGTCCCAACATCAGCACCATGAGAGAAGAGTTTGTCTCCACTGCCTGCATGTGAGACCAATGCTCCTGAATCATTGATCTTTAACAGCCTAGACCCCTGAGATCTTGGTCTTGGAATCCTTAGCTGAGGCCTTTTACTTATGTCACCTCTGAGGAGAGGCAGATGTCTCCTCAAAGTTGCTTATCAGCTGCTCCTGCTCACTGCTGCTCTGGGATCCACCCAGTAATATCTGCTCTGTGTCAGTAATACCCCCTCCTTGAATGGGTGTATCTGAACTGTTGCTGGAGTAAACAAGATGTCATGACAGGGTGGATGGATCAGGTGCAGGAACGGTCCTTCTGAAGGCACCAGGCTGCTCAGCTGCTTCTTTCACTTAGCATTCAGCACCTTTGAGGATGCAAAGGACAACCAATTGACTTGTGCATCATAAGATTGTGCCGCTCTTCAGTATCACAGTGTTTCCCTGCACCTCGAGATCTGACTGCTGTCATTGTAAAGGCTTTACTGTGATTCTCACAGAATTTTGGTCCTTGTTCACCTGGAGATGGATGGTAATCATTCATGTCATGCACCAAAATACTAAGGGAACTCAGTGAGGAGGCACAAAAATAGTTCTGTGGCCAGGCAGAGGAGCAGCACAATAACTACTTCCCTAGATTAGGGCTGACCAAATAGACAAGCAGATGAATTATGTAGCTATGAAGAATGGCCAGTCTGGCAAGCCAGGCCCCACTCTATAAAGGGCTGCATGGCACCAATTTGTGCCAGCCGTTGTGAACCTGGAGTCACACTCTCAGCATGATCTGTAAAAACTCCCACGAAGCTTCACGTCTGCTGGAGGAGTGAGGCCTCCACATTGAGCAGCCTTCCACCTCGCTTTGACTCTGAAAGCACTCTACACCAGGCCAACCGAACAATTGACTTGTGGGCCCCTTCAAATATGTGACCCCATGAACAGGCACTGCAAGATCATGCGGGGGGGCTGCAGCCATTTCTCTGAGGCTGAATTTGAAAAATCCACAGCACTGACTATTTTACATAATTTGAGCTGCAAGGTTGGTTTAGCGGGGCGCATTTTATTCAATAAGAGTAAGAGTGACATCATTGCAGAGTCGTAGCTTTTTAGCATGCGCTGAGAGTGACATCATCGGGTGGCCTGGCACATGCACAGAAGGATGACATCACGGGTCGATCGAAAACCAGAAGTACCCACATTGTCACTAATCACTCCGACAAACTAAACACTCTGGGAGAGAGCTGTGGTGACTGATGGGGCATTGTGTGTCAGTCATGGATTGGTGTCAGATATATTAGGTAGAAAGTGGGGGTGGGGGAGGTGGTCACCTCTAACATTACAAAGTGAACAGTGACACCGTGTCCTAACTTCTGGATTTTGGGCTGTCCGACGACATCACTTGTACATGTGCCAGGCTTACCGAGAAATAAATTTGCTGTCATACATGCTCAAGAGCGTGCTCCAGATCTAATGTGGGTGGGGGGAGGGAGGAGAACGTGATCCATTTCCCCGTCTGGACCACGTTGTCCCTCTCTTCCCCCCAACCCCTAAGACTGAATCATGTTCTCCCTCCACTCCCCATTCTGCTCCCTCCGGACTCCGGCTCCTCCTCCTCTGGGTTCCTCTCTTCCCCCCTCTCCGGATTCCTGCTTCCCCCTCCCCCCGTGCTCCTGCTCCCCCACTCCATGCTCCCCTCCGTGTTCCTGCTTTGCCCCCCCTCCCCCTGCTCCTGCTTCCCCCCCCCACCGAGTTCCTGCTTCCCACCCCATGCTCCTGCTTCCTCCCCGGGCTCCTGCTTCCCCTGGGCTCCCCCCGCCCCCTGCCCCCTCCCTTATGGTGGCCTGGATTGGTGCTTGGCCTTGGGGCCGTGTTTTTAGTGAATGGCAGATGCCCGGCAAGATCGGAGCCCCGTGCATGCGCATCATTGAAAGTGGAAGTTCTCATTCCCTGGCACCAGTCACATGTTGAAAGTCTGGGCAAGGTTCCAAACTGAGCCCTAGGCTCTTGAGTAAGGAGTGGATCAGTGCTGGAAAAGATTTTTCAGTGATTTACAACACTGAATAGGCAACCCCATAAGTAAGAATAAGCATTTTATTGTGAACTGTTAATTTTTCTCTGGTTTCTTATGTTATTAATGTTAATTTTATCTGTATATTTTCAGATAAGTAAAAAAATCAAGATGCTGGCTTAAACCAATTTCATAATAGTGATTTGATTGGTTTCTGCTACTTGCCAGTTCAGAACAGGCAACTTTGAAAAAATCTGTGTGATTTAATTGCTCAGGTCATTGCTGCTTACTTGTTCTTCATTGATAATTACTGACCAAATCAAACTGATTTTGTTTGTTCCTGTTTAGTTGATCAAATATTTGATTAGTAATTCCTCATTTCAGTCAATCAGAATTTTTGCCATACAGGCATACTTTGAGGTGTGAAACCCTGCAGTGAGATACTTTATAAATAATGACACAGCCGTGTGCCCAGGTACAGCAGTGTGACCGGGTACGGCAGTGTGACCGGGTACGGCAGTGTACCCGGGTACGGCAGTGTGACCGGGTACGGCAGTGTACCCGGGTATGGCAGTGTGACCGGGTATGGCAGTGTACCCGGGTATTGCAGTGTGACCGGGTATGGCAGTGTACCCGGGTATTGCAGTGTGACCGGGTATGGCAATGGTTATAACCATATGCCCGGATACGGCAATGATACCGGGTACGACAACGTTACTGGGCACGGCAGTGAGACCGGATGTGGCAGTGGTTATAACCGTGTGACTGTGTATGGCAATGTTACTGGGCATGGCAGTGTTACCAGGTACGGCAATGTTTCCAGGCACGGCAATGGTTATAGCCGTGTGCCCGGAAACGGCAGCGTGACCGGGTATGGCAGTGGTTATAGCCGCGTGCCTGGATACGGCAGTGTGACCGGGTATGGCAGTGGTTATAGCCGCGTGCCTGGATACGGCAGTGTGACCGGGTATGGCAGTGGTTATAGCCGCGTGCCTGGATACGGCAGTGTGACCGGGTATGGCAGTGGTTATAGCCGCGTGCCTGGATACGGCAGTGTGACCGGGTATGGCAGTGGTTATAGCCGCGTGCCTGGATACGGCAGTGTGACCGGGTATGGCAGTGGTTATAGCCGCGTGCCTGGATACGGCAGTGTGACCGGGTATGGCAGTGGTTATAGCCGTGTGCCTGGATACGGCAGTGTGACCGGGTATGGCAGCGGTTATAGCCGCGTGCCTGGATACGGCAGTGTGACCGGGTATGGCAGTGTGACCGGGTATGGCAGTGGTTATAGCTGCGTGCCTGGATACGGCAGTGTGACTGGGTATGGCAGTGTGACCGGGTACGGCAGTGTGACCGGGTATGGCAGTGTGACCGGGTACGGCAGTGTGACCGGGTATGGCAGTGTGACCGGGTATGGCAGCGGTCCTAGCCTTGTGCTTGGATACAGTAGCAAAACCGGTTACAGCACAACAAGGAGCCAGGACTAAGTGTGGGTAAGCAAGGAACAATGCAGGAGCGTGACAAGTGGAGCTGGAAAGTTGTGAAGGAAAGTAGAGGAAAGCCATGACAGAACATGGCTGGGAGAGGATTGCCAGGAAAGTGCAAGGTGAGCAACTTTAAATCCAATTTTAAGAGACGATGGCATTTTTATTAGTACCAAGATGAGGCTACAGCAGAGTGTGGCCAAAGGTAAAATTAATTAGCCAGCATGTGGAACAAGGGTATTTAGATACGTTTCCAGTGGATGTACATGGGGATGTAAATTTTAAAATGTTTCCGGTGTAAGTCTGCCAGCATGTGGACAATTCTTCTGTATAAATCTGTTATGCAGAGTTACTGAAGTCTAAGCATAGGAAAGAATGAATGTTCATACAATATTAAATTATTAATAAATGATTGCATTATTTAAGAATTAAACCAATATGTATATGATCACTAAAGGTCCCCTTGGACTGCAGATTCAGGCTCACTAAAATTTCTGGCAAGCAGAACTTCAGTCAAAATAATTGAGTGACAATACCCCAACAAGAAGCCAATGCCTTTAGGAGAGGAGGGGAACGGATAGGAGAGGAGGATATTGTCAAGCAGGGAGAAAGAAAACAATGGTATACTGGAATACCCTTTGACACAGCACAAAGTGACTTCCGCACATGCTGAAACACATACAATTTATATCCAACTGCATTTACACAGCTGCTACCAAAGACAAAGGCAGAAGTGATCTGATCAAAACAGCTTTCCCCCTTAAAGGTTTCCTGCATAACAGCAAGCCATCTTTAACACCTATCATCAAACGTACAACATTTTCGTGTCTGCAGGAATAGAAATAAAATCACTCACTCAACAAATACGGCCGCTTACAATCAATTAGCTTTCCAAACCAATGCCCCAATTCCAACACACAAATTCTAGCGGGGCTGGAGCTGGCTAACATCTTGGAGTTAAAGAAGCAGGACAGCATTTGACTTTGGTCAGGTTAGATTATAAAAATAAACAAAACCATAACAGAATGTTTTCACTGTTCATCACTGATACTTTGGATGCTTGTAACACTATCAGTCCCTACAACAATTTATCACTTCTCAAGGATTTTCTGCTGCATTCAATAATTCACTGTGAGTTTCATGGCTTTTTTTGCAATCATTCACTGAAGTGCTGTCTTTTTATTCAACAGCTTCCAAGGATATATTCACCTTTCACAATGCACTGTGCCGCTATCATTTCTCTGGGGATTTTGTATGCTTATAGCAGCTTCATTTTTCACAGTGTTTTGGAGCTACACCCTTGCTACCTGGAGTTGCTGTTATGACATTCTCAATTTTCATGACAACTCGCTGTAATATTTTCATTTTTCACAATAGAGTTGATCTTCTAGTCCTAAGGCTGGTGGCACAGGAGCAAAACAGGTGCTGGGGGATCAGAAAAATGGCTATGATCCATATAGCCGGGTCTGCATCTATTTTATACGGAACTCAATTCTTCCAGCAGGCCTGAAGTGTTCCCACTGAAAATGAGTCACTGCTTCTTTTAAATATTATAATGCATTAAAATGAAGACTGGCATCATTTTCCATCAGATTAGAGCTGGGAACTCACTTCTCCCATTTGCAACGGGCCTAAGGGATGCTTCACTGATACACATGCCACTGATTCCGTCCCCCTCCCCGGCCACTGTATCCGATTGAACCAGACTGTATGAAACCTCAGCATCCTATTCAGCCCTGAACTGAGCTTTGACTGCAGGGCTACGGACCAAATGCGGGAAAGTGGGATTAGGCTGGGTGGCTCGTTTCTCAGCCGGCGCGGACACGATGGGCCGAATGGCCTCCTTCTGTGCCGTAAATTTTCTATGATTCTATGATAACCTCTCCATCACAAAGACCGCCTACTTCCAACTCCATTCCCTCACCAGGCTCCACCCTTGCCTCAACTCATCTGCTGAAACTCTCGCCCATGCCTTCCTCACCTCCAATCACAACTATTCCAATGCTTTCCTGGCCGGTCTCCCATTATCCACACTCTGTAAACTTCAGCTCATCCAAACTCTGCGGCCCATATCTTATACCATTCACCCATCACTTCTGTCCTTGCTGAACTACATTGGCTCCTGGTCCTCCAATGCCTTCACTTCAAAATTCTCATTTTCATATTTACATTTTTTCATGGTCTTGCTCTTCTGTTCTTCCAACTCTAGCCTTTTGTGCACCCCTCCCTGCCTTTGTTCCACCATTGTTGACCATGCTTTCAGCAGCCTAGGCCCCACACTCTGGAAATCCCTCCCTAAACCCCTCCACCTCTCCACCTCACTCTCCTCTTTTAAGACCCGCCTTAAAACCCATCTCTTTAACCAAGCTTTTGGTCACCTTTCCTGATATCTCCTTCTTTGCTTGGCATCTATTTTTGTTTGATTATGCCTCTGTGAAGTACCTTGGAATATTTCTCTATGTTAAAGGTGCTACATAAATGTAAGTTGTTGTTGTGTACAACAAGGTGCCAAATAAGAGAAATGACCAGTTAATCAGTTTTGGTGGTGCTGGTTGAAGGATGAATACTGACTAGGAGAATAATGTGATGGGATCTTCTTGCCCATGTAAACAGACAGGTATGGCCTCAGCTAAAGGTCTCATCTGAAAGATGGCACTTTTGACACAGCAGCACTCTCTCAATACTACATTGAAGTGCCTGGATAGATTTATGCTTCAATCCCAGAATGGAGCTTGAACACATGAGCCTAGAATTTCCTTGAAATGACTTATATTTTACCACTTATAAAATTACCACTTAAAAAAAATAAATAGCTCATCGGTGGCCTCTAGAGAGAGTTACATACTCCTGGGTCTGCTCATTTGCATTCCTATTGGTGCAGGTATTGGTGTAAAATGGTTATAAGCAGTTGAACTACCTGGATACCTCTGTGTAGCCTGACATTTTAGCCTGCACTATTCACAGCAGATTGAGGGACAAACAGGTTGGAGAGGAACAGTGCTTGCCTTTTTCTCTTCACTCTCAAATAACTTCACTGCATGTCTTAGCAATATTTTTATTACATTTGTACAGAATTCTGACTTCACAGATATCATCTGGACCCAGGGGGCAGCAGGGCATGGCATCAAGCCAGAGCAGCAAAAAGCACAACTTCACTGAATAGGACCTCCACATCCTCCTCAAGGAAATTGAGGGCAGGAGGCACAGACTTCTGGGAATGGGTCCCACCAAGCCACCCAGACATGCAAATCATGGCCTGATTGCCCACTCGCTCAACTGGCTGCAGACCAGTGCCGCAAAAAGTTCAATGACCCCGTCACCAGGGCTGGCAAGGTAGCACACTGGGCAATCTTTCTTTTTCTTCCTTGCCTATCCTGGGCATCAGCAGACTCTTCACCCTCTTAAAGCAACACTTGCATAACTAACCCTTCACACTGCACTTTGGTTAAGGGCAGCTCCATCTCTATCCTACACTATGGCTACACATCTCCACTAATACCAAGAACTGGCACGCACAACCTGAAATCCACTTCCTCCACTTTAACAGCCTGATACCCCTACATCTCTTACTTCACCTCTGTCATGAAAATTGGCAACACTCCTCAACCGCTAGCCTTAACCTCATTTACCCTATCTTCATATGCGAATGAGACCAGTGGGGACTCGGTGGACAGATCGTAAGAAGGCTCAAGAAAGAAACTCGGGGGAAACATTTTAAAGGCGGACAAGTGGTAAAAACAGCTTCCACCAAAAAAAGCTTCCTGCACTATAAATATGCTGAAGGATGGTTGATGGCTGAATACTGGCCAGGAGAATAATGTGATGGGATCTTCATGCCCATGTAAACAGACAGACGTGGCCTCAGCTAAAGGTCTCATCTGACAGATGGCACCTTTGACAACAGCAAGAAAATTCACTCCCATGACCTTCAGACTCAGAGACGATAATGTTACCAACTGAGCCAACTGACACTAATCAAGCCACTAGGCCATTTGCTGCTGGCACCTTCACCATAAAGAAGGCATTGCCAGTGACAGTCAAGGTCACCTTTTCTCTCAACTTTTATGCCACCACCTTCATAACTGTGCTGCTGGTCTCTGGGGAGGGTGCCCTAGATTAGGAAACAGGGCAACCCTCCTTGCACCCACCTCCTGTATGCCAGCTATCAAACAGGAGGACTGTGTTGTTCCATCATTTTCCCACATTCTTCGCTTCCTGCCTTGTCATTCCAGCCATTTGATTGTTTTAAGCAGCTTTTAGAAAGGTCAAACGATCTACTTAAAACACTTACAACCTTTTAAAAAGTTAACAAAATTTATAACCCACATATCTTAAATTTTCCCTGCAGCCATTTAAAGACTTCTGGCATGCATTTTTCAACCTACTTTATCGAACTCCCAGCACAAATCGCAATAGGGGCTGATATCTTATTTGTGGATATAATTAGGGCCAACATACAGAAATTTCAGGAAATTCATCCAGCTGGAAAGTGGCAAATGCAAAACTTCCTTTCCCATTACATTGTAAGATTCTTTTAAACACTTGAAAATTTAACTCCCCCCACAATGATATTGTTTCTAACCCGTAAGAAAGATTAATCACTATGCTTTCATTTCCAACAGAAATCATTGCCACATTGGTAACGCTCTAATTTTTTTTGACAGGGATTCATCTGTGTGTTTAGTTAGTGATGCTCTTATTTTCTGCATGGATTCACTGATGTTGGCAACGTTCTCATTTTCCACATGGATTCATCGTGAGGCTCACAATGCTTGTGTTTCTCACTGCAACTTCCAAAAAGCTCTCGTTTTTTGCGGTGCTTCGCAACATTCTCTTATTTTTCTTGCCGGAAATCACTCCTTGCAAGGATTTGCTGGCATGTATTCTCCCTCCGAGATCTGTCAGAATGCTTTCATTTATTGACACTTACAATGGCACTTTGATGTCTTTCAAGAATTGATTAAAATGCTTTTGTTTGTCATATGGATTCACAGAGATGCTTTCACTTCTTGCCGAGATTCAACACTATATCAGCAACAAAAAAATTGCTTACAATTTTCAGCCCTAAGTTTCTCAATATTCTCAAGTGATCTCTCTACAGCAGAGCTTGGTGTGACAAGTCACTTTTTGTTATGAACATTGCCACCTGCTTTAACACCATTTACAGCACACAATTAAAATTCTGTGCTGCAAAGCATTCATTTGTACTCGAGTACCAGCAGGTGCATTTACAGTTGCACCAAATTATTGGCAGCATCTAATAATTCTCAAAAGACAAACCTAGTTCTTCAGTAATTGGAGCTCCGTTTACCTCATCTATAGCACTGCAGCAATGCACCACTGTTGATTAATGGCCCAGAAAGTCATCAATGGCCCGAGCCCTGATTTTGCCATAGGCTGATGCTTACACAATTTAGGTTAGTGCACTCGCTTGTGTCTATGATGTATGTAAAAAAGCCAAAATCCCTGCTCACATTCCACAGTGAAATATTGATGTGAAACACTTATTTAAATCTATGCCTGCTGACTTTTGCTCACCTTGGTTGCTTCTTTTGCAAGTATATTGGGCTGAATGGGTAAATTTCCTTTTTTTTCACTTAAAAAATCTCCCCTTCCTCCCGCCCAAAAATCTATGGCCCTGAATTTCCTTAATGTCAGTTAAGCCAATGTTACACCATAGTTGAGCCATTGGCGATACACCCAAGTTTTCTGGATAAATGAATTTGCATATCTCCAGGTGTAAGGTCTGGCATAATTCACGTGTAAAACAGGTGTAAGCAGTTAAACCCCAGGAAACCCGAGTACAACTGTTCAAAAGCACTCTGCAGACTCCTGTCTTCAGCCCAATGCTGGGAGACTGATGGGTAAGGTTTCAGCAAGTGTTTTCTCTCTCAGTTCTCCTCAAATCTCTCCACAGCATCTCGAACCCACATCTTTATTTTATGTTAGCGGCAGGATGGCAATGCAGGCGACACCTGTGCCCATTGGACAACCATACAGTGGAGGTAGAAGAAGAACAATGAACTTCACTGAGGAGGACCATGATGTCTGTTGCAAGAGGTGGGAGAGAGAAGACACATGCTCTTTAGACTATACTTGTGCAACCCTGGCAGAGCAGTAATCCATGCTCCCTGGAGGGAAGGGGCACTGGCACTGGCACTGACTGCCCACACCCTCACTCCCAGGCCTGCGCAACAGTGCCGCAAATTTGACAACTTGAACAGGATTGACAAGGTAACACACTCACCATGCCCTCCCTTTCTTCCTTGCCCACCCTGGGCACCACCACACTCTTCACCCTCAAAGCAACACTCACACTACTAACCCTTCACACTCTGGTTAAGGGCACCTATTAACTCCCTAGCCTGCACTATGGCTACACATCTCCCTGTATTCACAAAAACTGCTGTGCACAACCCCTAAATCACCTTCCTCCACTCTTAACATCTTCACACCCCCACATCCCCTCTCCCATCACACTCGTCACTTATTTCTCCACTGCCACCCTTACCCTTATTTACTTATGTCGTTGCAGGAGAAACTGGCACACAACACAAGACAGAGGCAGACCACTAGAGAGGACACCCAAAAACTGGGCCCCCTCACCTCACGGGAGAAGGCCATTGCCATCATGGAGACAGAAGCCGTCGTAGGTGTGCCGGAGGCAGAGGGTGGCATCATCTGGCTGGGGGCCAGGTGAGTAAGTCAGCACCTACAATGATGACCTACTGGGCCTAACTGTATAGACAGACACATGCACATACGCGCACACACACACCCTTCCTGCCGCCCCTTGTCTCCTTCATCCCGAGGATGTCCAGATCACTCCTTCTCAACATCTTCCATCCTATACAGCAGATCTACCACAGCCACGGAGGAAGTGTGCCCATCCTTCAACGCAGTGCCATGGCAATGGGGAGAACCAAGCCATCCCAGCCTGGTCCGGCCACCTCTGGTCCAAACTCCTCCCCCAGGTTACCGCCTGTGTCCCTGGCTTCATCTCTCCGAGGCACCAGCCCAGGGAATTTCATCCGGGGGATTTAGATAGTGATAGTGAGGAATTGCCACCGGGGGAGTCACTGGGCATGGAGGAACCGGAGCAGTGGGAGGTGGGCGAGCATGTGTCATCTTCCCCTTGGATGCTCTGATGACTTTAGAGTTGTGGAACCCAGAATTTGCCTCAAAAGAAGGATGTTTGAGGAACATCACATCTATGTGCAGGCGCTGAGGATAATCTCCAAGGATGTGCGGCAGTTGGCAAGTGTGACTATCGAGTCTGCAGCTCTCCTTTTGCAGCAACATCTCGAAAGGTTTCTCTTCCTTGCAGACAACAATGCAGCAAATGGCAGCAGCATTTTTTGTCCCAACAGGACTTTGCCACGGAGCAGAGCCCCAGATGAGAGGCAGTACGCAACTCTGGAGGCAAGTGGGGACAGATTGGAGTGGCAGCATGCATCGCGGCTTCCAGACCATGGCCACTGCAATGTCTCAGGGCTGGACCAATCTGAGAGCTGCCATTAGACCAGCCATACAACTGATCAGTGAGGGCTGCAGATCCAGGGCCCAGTGGAATTGCGGCAGCTGGAGTCCTTGTTCCTGATACTGGCGTCTCTCACGCCAGGACTCCAGCAGTCCCCCTCAGAGTACTATGTCTATGTATGGTGGCGGGAGAGACCAAGCTGCCCAGGAGCACCCTCCAGAGATGCAGCTAGCAACGGCTCAATCTAGCGAGTCAGCTGCCATTAGTCGGGAACTGCATCAGTTTCATGAGCCTTTTGTAAAGCATTGGGAACTAACCACCTCTCAGTGAGCACTTAGACGCAGCATTAGAATAGGAGATAGGAAAGCATAGTGAGGTACGAGGGGGAAGCATGATTCTAAGAAAGAGTAGGAAGTCCTTTAGTTTGACACAAATATTGTTTCTCTGTAAATTAAAGAAATGTTTTGTTTGAAATACACTGCAGTTATATTGTGCTCTATTACTGATGGTCATAAGAGTCTTCCAGGAGACGAATCAATCATTTGGCACTCGTTTCCTCACTCAGGTGATGCTCCATGGCAAAGTCCTGCTGGGCCAAAGAGGTCCGCTGAGGTGCCATCTGGTAGGGTCGGGTAGAAGGAGGTATGGCTGAGATGCTGCCACCGCAGTCGATCAGTCGATGAAGATGACCTGCAGAACCTGTCCTCTGATGCCCCTTGCAGCAACGAATGAGGGCACGGCACATAAGCTGGATGTTCACAGAATGGAACCCCTGCCTATCAACATACATCAGCAACTGCTTGATTGACGCCTTCAGTTCCACGTGCACCCGGGGAATTCAGCTATATCAGCAGTGTGAGACCTGGGTGTTTTTAACTCCCAGGCCTCAACTGCATGTCCCCAGGCAGCTGGCCGGCGAGCAGAATGTCGGTGGGCAGGAGGCCACAGGCCGGGACTGAAGGAATGGTTACCAACACTCAGGTAAGTCATAGGGAGAGGATTTAGGAAGGATCTCAAGATCAGGAAAGAGGGAGCCTGGGGCAGGAGAGGCCTAAACTTTCCTTATGCGGCCCAGAGAAGCAACCCTGCTCCTCCTGGCCCCACAAGGAAAGATTAGAAAAAAGTGAAGAAAATCTTATCCCTTTAGGCCTTTCCTGGCCCCGGCTCCTCTTCTTGCCAGCTTCACTTGGCAGGAAAACCTGCTTAGGCCACCAGTTAAAAATTAATACAAACTATATAATACACTCTAGACAGAATGAACAACTTGGACCTTACCTATCAAAACCAAACAAACAAACTAGGAGGTAGGTTTTGTACTAAAAATCAATAGTCCAAAACTCAAAATATTAATCTAACTAATTGCTTTCCTTCTACACCAACATTTCTGGATCAGGACTTTTTGGTACATAAGAGCTCTTGTTCATGTACCATGTCTAAATGCAAGACATTTTATACAGACCTTCCCTCCTTCAATGATGGTACAGTCCTTCCAGGATTTCCCTCCTTTAAATTAACCTGTTTTTTGCTGTTCTTGATATGTGTTGTCATATACCCATCAATACATATGAATGAAAGAGATTTAACTGGTCCAATTGGTATTGAAAAATAAACAAGTAATGCAAAATTTCAAATGTAAAGTTTCACTTGTCACACAACTACAGCTCAATATTCGATATCAAATCAAAAAATCCACATGGAATATTAGCAGTGAAGCTTCAAAAATAATTTTTCCTGCACTTTGTTCTCTCTCTCAGATACCTAGAACTTTTTCTCTTGCATGCACTTCATGTGCAAAGTTAACCATCACTTCCTGATACTGGGTTGTTGGAGTATATATTACAATTTCTCCTTGTCTTTCTTTGTTGCTGGTAACTATCACAGTTAAATTCATGCGTCATTTGCCTTTTTTTCTGAACAAGAAGAGATATCACATGAAATTGCTGGGAACACAGTAATATTTTGAGGAATTGCACTGGGTTACCACAGACAACAGAGTACCCATAGCCTAACACGGCCTCCTGCAAATGATGCAAGAGACAGAGTTCCAGGGGGCTATATTGTTATAGTTCCATTCAACTGCACTATCTTGAACTGCTGTCTATAAAATAATTTTTATTAGAACATATATACAGTTAAAATAAGTTTCCAAGTTGACATTTTCCTTTCAATGACAGCAACCTGATGATTAGATCATTAGGAACATTTTGTCGCCAGATAAGATGTCACTCTGTTGACTGATACATGGATAACTAGGATTTCTCATTGTTCTTTTTTAAAAGCACTCACATTGAACACAAAATATGATCAATTATGGCTCTCTGAAAACAACTCCTTGGAATATTTAGTAACATGCACAATTTGTAACAGGAAATAATTTAATTCAGCATTGCACCAAAATTGTGATCTTTTCATGATCCCTAAGGGTTAAATATTGAGTGAATTACACAATAACTTCCATTTATCAATGTATACAAGGCAATAAAGAGCTCCCATGCTAATTAAATGCCAAAGCTGCAGCTTTTAAATGGATAAATGTTTATTGCTAAGGACATGTTTTCTAAGGAGATTGTCCATTTTCAGGAATTAAAGATTTAACTTTATAATGTCTAAAAGACTGAGTAATCTGTAAGTAAAGCTAGGGAGTTGATAACTATAATGTCATATGGTGATAGAACACAGCCCATAATGACTGAATAATTGTTAACTATCGTTCAATATGATGTAAGAACATAAGAACATAAGAAATAGGAGCAGGAGTAAGCCATCCGGCCCCTTGAGCCTGCTCCGCCATTCAACAAGATCATGCCATTTTCCTGCACTATCCCCATATCCCTTGATGCCTTTATTATCTAGAAATCTATCGATCTCTGTTTTGAATGTACTCAATGACTGAGCCTCCACAGCCCTCTGGGGTAGAGAATTCCGCAGATTCACCACCCTCTGAGTGAAGAAATTTCTCCTCATCTCAGTCCTAAATGGCCTACCCCTTATTCTGAGTCTGTGACCCTGGTTCTGGACTCCCCAGCCAGGGGAAACATCCTCCCTGCATCTACCCTGTCGAGCCCTGTTTCAATGAGATCACCTCACATTCTTCTAAACTCTAGAGAGTACAGGCCTAGTCTACTCAATCTCTCCTCATACGACAATCCCGCCATCCCAGGAATCAGTCTGGTGAACCTTTGTTGCACTCCCTTTATGGCAAGGATATACTTTCTTAGGTAAGGAGACCAAAATTGTACTCAATACTCCAGGTGCTCACCAAGGCCCTATATAATTGCAGTAAGACATCTTTACCCCTGTACTCAAATCCTCTTGTAATAAAGGCCAACATACCATTTGCCTTCCTAATTGCTTGCTGCACCTGCATGTTAGCTTTCAGTGACTCATGTACAAGGACACCCAGGTCCCTTTGAACATCAATGTTTCCCAATCTCTTACCATTTAAAAAATACTCTGCATTTCTGTTTTTCCTACCAAAATGGATAACTTCACATTTTTCCACGTTATATTCCATCTGCCATGTTCATCGCCCACTCACTTAGCCTGTCTATATCCCCTTGAAGCCTCTTTGCATCCTCCTCACAACTCACATTCCCACCCAGTTTTGTGTCATCAGCAAACTTGGAAATATTACATTTGGACCCCTCATCCAAATCATTGATATAGATTGTGAATAGCTGGGGCCCAAGCACCGATCCCTGCGGTACCCCACTAGTCACAGTCTGCCAACCTGAAAAAGACCCGTTTATTCCTACTCTCTATTTTCTGTCTGTTAACCAATTCTCAATCCATACCAGTATATCACCCCCTATTCCACACGCTCTAACTTTGTTCACCAACCTCCTGTGTGGGACCTTATCGAAAGCCTTCTGAAAATCAAAATACACCATCCACTGGTTCCCCCTTATCTATTCTAGTTACACCTTCAAAGAACTCCAATAGGTTTGTCAAACATGATTTCCCTTTCATAAATCCATGTTGACTCTGCCAAATCCTATTATTATTTTCTAAGAGTCCTATTATTACATCCTTTATAATAGATTCCAGCATTTTCCCTACTACTGATGTCAGGTAATCACAACTGAACCAGAATAGGAGTGACAGGCCTTTGTGATTTTTTTGACTGTGCACAGAGTAGGTTTTAACTGTGCCTGCTTGTATTTATGTGCTGATCGCAGAAATATGATCCTCACTAGTAACTGGTGATCTGTCAGTGACATCACATGCAATAACATAATGATAGGCAGTTACCATAACTAAATGGTAGAATTCTCTGATTCTCCAAACATGTCTTTGGGTTGGCAGCTGTTGAAATAAGTCATTATTGGAAAGCTTTACATTTTTAAATTGGAGGAATTGAAACGCTATGTTGATACAGCACTTGATTCAAAAGGCAACTCCAAGCAGCACAGCTCCAATGTATGTTGGAGTAACAATGCATGTCACCACAGAGAGGACAAAGGCTGAATCCCTTTAAGTTGCGCCACGTGTGGAGGAGTCGAGATGAGGCAAAAACTTCCCTGCGGGGACAGGAAAATTGGCTGGGCAGTCCTCAACTGTGAGCTCCCTAGCTACCAAAATAGGTATAATTGGGACATGGTCTGTGAACACAGCATCCACCCACCCTCTCATTGGCGGGAGGCACCTGGTCTGTCGGGACCAATGACAGTGGGACATAAATTGGGATGAATTATAAAAGAAAACAACAAGCTTAAACATACTGGGTGGGATCATCCAGGGTGATTGCAGAGAGATTTCTCGACTGATTTTAAGAAAGGAAATCCGCTGACTAATCTTTACACTAGGACAAAGGATGAGACAGAAAAAATTTGCCAGCAGAAAAGTAAAACATCCAAAATATCAAGATAACCATTGAATCATAGAAAGGTTTCAGCACGGAAGGAGGCCATTTGGCCCATCGAGTCCGCGCCGGTAGAAGTAAACCACCCTGACCACTGTAAATAAGGCATTTGACCCTTACAAATGATATTGTTTTCCACTCTGCACAGCCAGCAAAGGAAGGAGAATAATGTTGAGCGCTGATACATGAGGGACACCCAGTTTTCACTGTAGCACTTAACGTACTCAAATGATTTTCAAAATCAAAAGATTTATTTCTGGGCACAAAGGCCCCATTCCTATGACTGTCGGTCATCAAAGTTGGTGATATGTTGTGGTTGCAGAAAATATATTACCATATGTCTAAAATGGTTAAAAAAGATTAAAATTGGCCATTGAGAAAAACAATTATTTTGATAAGAATGGAAGGTGGCAAAAATCTTCTACATTGTGGAACATTATTTGTCTCCAGTAAATTTTGCGTTATTTAATGAACCAACTCTTACACTATTGATGGTGAATTTACCATGGATATATCAGGGGAGATTTTATCAGCCGGCAGTGGGCAGGGTAGGCATGATATCAGACTCAGGCTCGGACCAATTTAACGGACGGGCCTCATTTGAATTTGATTGGCGGGCTGACCATGCGACCATGACGGTGATGGGCAACCCATCCACTTGGAGGGCGGGATTTCCTGCAGGCCGCCCACTCAGTATTTAAAATGTGAATGTACCGCTTAAAAGGAGGTTGCATTCAATTGTCAAAATTTTTTTCTGGCTGAACTGAGAGGTGGGAGGAGTAAAGAATGAGTCAGGGAAGGGCACCTAAGTTCTCTGACTCTACTGTTGAGAAGTTGGTTCAGGACGTGAGGGCACAGAGGGAGGTACTCCTCCCATCTGATGGCAGGACTGTGCCTAAGCAGAATCTGCAGCAGGCGTGGAGAGAGGTGGCAGACATTGTCAATGTCCACAGTATCACCCCCAGGACCTAGAATCCCAACCAGAAGCACGTCAATGACCTGTCAGTACAGGTCTTTCTATTTACATTGCCCTGCATTACACCTGGCCACAGCACTTTCCCACCACCCCAGCATACTATATACGTCCCTCCCCCACATGACATGTTTCTCCCTCAATCACAGGAGGACACTCCACCAACTCACCTTCCTATTCCAATCATACATTCATTCATCTGTTGCTTGCTGCCTTCACAAGAGGCACAAACGGTATTCTGTTTTCATCTGATAACAAATGCTAAACATTGCACTTCTCGAATGACTGCTTTCTCATTTCACAGTCCAGCTACTTTCTTTCAATTGACCACCTCCACATCTTGCTCGCAACTTGCTGCTTCTCACTCTCAGCATGTCCCACACATTCCTTTTCAACAACCAGTCACTAACACCCCCTCTCTTTCTGCAGGAGACAGTGGCTCACAACGCAAGGAAAAGGAGCAAAACTGGGGAAGGACGAGTAAGCATCCAGGCCCTCTCTCAGATGGAGCTGGCAGCCATTGCTATAGTCAGTGATGGCAAGGCTGGAGGCTGTAATAAATTGGATAGCCAGTTGGTGAAGGATAGAAGACTAGACCCTGATCTTCAGTTGCTTCCAAGCCTTTATTCACAGAAATCCCCATTACCCCCTCCACACCCTTGATAAGCTTTCATATAAATGGATACAAGAGAGTGCCCAATTGATATGCACCACCTGAATACAATTAACACGAATTGATATAAATCATATGGATATAATTAACAGGCTGCACTCAGCAGGGTGTCTACCTATTAATTATACCCTTTCATTGACCTCAAGCAATCACTCATTCAAGCAGTTTGGCAACTTTATGCTGCATAGTGATGCCAACCATCTGCTACTGTCTAGTCTTTTAGTGCCATGCTAAGACGTGTCTCCCCATCCCATTCTTCTAGGTCCTTCTCAATACCTGGAACCAGTGGAAGAGGACTTGTAGAAAGACAATCCTCCAGAAGAAGCATCAACACTGGCTGCATCCCTCCCAAGCAGCAGAACAGAACTTTGCACCCAGGGTGGGTTAGATGGTGCGTTCGAGGGGTTTGCACTTTGTGTCTCACACAGCAAAATGACCAGGAGCATGGGTTAATGGAAAGGACAGCTCAGGAGATGGCTCACCAGGGGGCAAGCTCAGCTCCAAGCTCTGCTGAGGAGGTCAGAGATGCAGACTTCAGGGGCCCAGCCTGAAAAAGAAAGCTGCTTTCTGCACTCGTTCAATTGTATGATGTATTGGAAGGCCTGCCATGGAGCTGCCGCACCACGTCTGACTGTTTGGAGGGGTCTGCTTCCAGCTTGTGTGGTGTTCTGTCGCAGGGTATCAACACTTTGCATTCTACCATGTGGGCACCTCCTTGGACGCTGCAGGCGGGCCCTCACATCAGGGGGGCAATTTTAACCCCAAAGAACGGGTGGGTTGAGGGTGGGTAAGAGGTAAAAATAACAGTTTTTAAAGTGGGACTGCAACCCGGCTCCAAAGCGCCCAATTCCGGGTTTAACCCAGGCACATTTGGACCCGAAACCCGGAAGTTCCGTCCCCACTTAATGCCAGCGAGCGGATTGTTAAAGGGGCAATGAATTTCATTGAAATAGTTGAGATATTTAATTTTTTGTGGATTCTAAAGCTGAAACGGATATAAGCTCACTTGCACGGGTCTCCCATGGGTTTTGATTCTCATCAAGTGAAAGGGGATGAGAAAGGCTGGATCCATGAGGTGAGTGCCTTTATTGCGTTGCTTGTGGGGTAGAAGTAGCAGGTGTGCTTCATCCAGGCCTAACAAGCTCACCTGGCGTGATGAGACCCCCGCGATCGGCCAACCCCGCCCCCCCCCCGTCGATGGTAGACCCCCTTGATGGTAAATCCTCCTCTTCAACTCTTCACCCGATTGCCGATCGATCACCTCCCTACCAAATTATCTTCTCCAAGGCCCCCACCTGATCTTTTCCAAGACACCCCTCCCTGATCTTCTCCAAGGCCACCCCTCTCCTGATCTTCTCCAAGACCCCCCTCCCTGATCTTCTCCAAGGCCACCCCTCTCCCGATCTTCTCCAAGGCCCCCTCCCTGATTCCAAGGCCCCCTCCCTGATTCCAAGGCCCTCTTCCTGATTCCAAGGCACCCTCCCGATTTTCTGCAAGGCCCCCCTTCCCTGATCTTCTCCAAGGCCCCCCACCCCAATCTTCTCCAAGGCCCCCCCCCCGCGATATTCTCCAAGGCCCCCCGCTCCAGCGATATTCTCCAAGGCCCCCCCCCCCCCGCGATATTCTCCATGGCCCCCCCCCCGCCGCGATATTCTCCAAGGCCCCCCACCCCCTGATGTTGTCCACGGCCCACGATCTCTCCCTCCTCTCTGATTTGCGGCCCCTTTCCCTCCCGACAGGCAGGCAGCCTGTCAATCTGGCTGTCACTCGGGAAACCCGGATACAAAAATAATTACCTTCAATTGAGTTATGATCACAGGTTGCAATGCACTCACTTGACTTCCAGCTTCCCCATGCGAATATCTACCCACCCGTTGGGTTCCTGGCTCCGAGTAAAAATCACGGCCCTGGAGGAGTCTGTGTTAAAATTGATTAGGGGTTCTAATGACGTAACCGGGTCCCGATTTGAATGCATTAATGAGGCTCCTGCCTGTTTCACTCAGGCGCCTTGGCCGCCTAAGAAGTTAAGATGGCGACAGGTGGGAAGTAAGCAGCAACTGGGTGGTAAGTCTTCCGTTGAGATTTTAACTCCCATGGGGGCGAAGAGAGTTAAAATCATCTCTATTATGTTGAGTCAAAAGTGGTAGTTTTTACTCACTGAGGAGGAATTATTTCAATTTCTCTAGTTTCTCAGAGTTTTTAACAGCATGGATGTGTAGCACTGAGCTAAATCAGTCAAAAGAAATCTAACTTCAATCCTCTGCTGTATAATCAGTTGATTTGTTTGAGTCAAGAAAGGAAAAATAAAGTTTTGCATTTGGCTTGTTCTAATTTTACCATTTTCCGGGAATTAATTTCCAAAACGATTTAATTATCCCTAGAATTATTTCGGTGATCTTCATTTTTCCAGGAGATTTATTGAATGCGTTTTATGTATATTATCAATTTTTGACTTTCTGCAATGTTTCTTTTTTTAAATGTTCATAAAGATCATAAAGATAAGTAAGAAGAGGGAGGGTTTACAGCCCAGCTTCTCTCTATATAGAAACTGATGGACCCCGCCATCAAATTATCACTCTTCCTCATGAATGCTTCCAGCATTTCTGCTTCTGCCGTCTTACCCAAAAGGCCATTCCAGGTATTAAACACTTTCTGCATGAAGAAATGTTTTTCTGACCTTGCCTTTAGCAGTTTGTACCTGTGACCTCTTAGTCCTGCAGTTGTGGTTTCAACTTAAATATTTTAATATGCTGCTTCGTTCCATACAATTCTATAAAGTCTCCTCTCATGCACCTCATTTCTAGGCTGAAAAGTATGCATTTTTCTAGCCTTTCCTCATAACCAGTCTTACTAGGGATCAGCCTTGTGGCCATTCTTTGAAGGATTGGATGTGTTCTTTGTGCTTCAGTGACCAGAATTTAACACAGTACTCAGATTGTACCCCGACGAGAGCACTGCAATTTCAGCATGATGGCCTCAGATTTTTATTCGACTGATTTGCCAATGTTTTGCTCTGCAGTTACCGGATGTGCTAATTGCTGAGTGTACTACCACTCTCAGATCTCTCTAAGTCTCTCACCTAGCTAGTTTAATCACTGATTTTTTTTTTCACAGTGCAGGCTGGAACCCGGAACAACAGTGGGTTTGTGCTAGAAGGGCCATGGATTTATAGCCTATTGTGTTTGACGTAAAAAATAAATGTTTCACAGAAAATGTAAAACAATGTACTTCAAACAGGTCACTGCTACTGGAAGGGGCTGAATTAGCATTTCCTTGTTAGCTCAAAATGTATGTATATTTGCTTGGTTTGTTGTATTAAATCATTAAGGAAGATCAAGATTTTATCCCTGTTGTGTTTTGATTTAGTTTAAATCCAGAAAGATAAAGGCCCCGATAATAACGGGGAGGTAGGGTGTGAGGCTTAGCAGCCGGGAAACACAGAAATGCGGGTTTCCTGGAGATCCTGCTGAATTTAACGGCAGGACCTGACTTCACTTTTTTGAATTGGTTTCCTGACCGCAACCAGCCAGATTGAGAGGCTGGCTATCTGCTGGGCAAGTAGGCCTGTGGCTCTAGGTCATGGCCAGGGAGTAGAGGGAAGGAGGTGAGTCGGACATTGGAGGTGGGGGAGATTGTGGGGCTGACATCGGCGGGGGGGGGGGGCAGTCAGACATCGGGGGGAGATCACGGGGGAGACATCGGGGAGGAAATTGCGGGGTGGACATTGAGGGGGGAGTTGGACATCAGGGGACCGACTGTGGGGTGGTTTACAGGTTAGCTTGGTGGGCCGGGGGGAAACACTCCTGCTCCTCTTGGTCCACAAGCAATGCTGGAAAGATGCTTGCCGGTTCCATCCAGCCATTCTCACCTCCCTTCAGCTGTTGGGTTTCCCAAGGATCGGCCAGCGTTAAATTTGGAACAGAGATAAAATCTTAGGCAAGCAGCCTTATTAAAATATTTTAATGACTGGCCCACCTCCAGAGAGCAGGTTAGTCGCCCCCCCCACCACCCACCTCTGATAAAACCAAAATTGGAGACAGATTGGGGTTCGGTTTCCCATTTTAAAAAAAATTAACCCCCCCCCCCAACCTCTGCCTATCCTCGGGGGTTAAAATTACCCCTAAAGTTTTGCATTTAGGTTGTTGCAGTTTATTAGTTTCCAGGAATTTTTAATTTTTAATTATTCCGGAATGCTCCTTTTTCTTTTGCCAAGAATTTTACTGTAATCATTGCATCATTTTTTTCCTTAAAAGAAGTGATTCTAACAGGATTACCTTATGTTCAAAATATTTTCCCACTGTCAAATCAAGAAATATCTATGTCTTTTATCTGTGGGACCTGGATTCAATCTAGCCTAATGGATGAAAATCTCTTTGGTCTGATGGCTGTGAGGATCTTCTGTGAAATTAGCTTGGGGCAGTCACAATCCAGTTCCCAGTGGGAACAAAAGTGCCCCATATTTGGCAATCTTAATAAGAAAACCCACAGGATGACTGAGGTGGAAAATGAAAAAAAAATGCCACATTTGTCCAGTCAGGGAGGGCTAAGGTGCATTGTTAAGGGTTGAGTTATTGCACTACCTATATGTGTACTTACATTACAGGAAACAGAATAGAAAAATAGCTTAATTTTTTGCTATAAATTTATCAAAATGTTTGTATGGAAACAATGGGTGGGATGGTGAAATAATTCGATGCTCTCACCAATACTGCCTATACCACTATAAATGAATAGGTAAAATTCACAGTTTTGAAAATGAAATGTTGTTATCTGCACATAATAGACTCTCCCACTAACCAGATAACTCCACACTTAACCTTTGTCAAAATGGCTTGAACCCACCTAATTAAAATTCCCTTCCCTTGCATGCACTGTAGGTGTGCTTAAAACGATAGCCTCCTTTTCATTGGCCTCCCTTCATCGTTAATTCAGAATGATTAAATAACAGGCTCTGTGAAGCACATGGTTTAAAATGTTTTTTCAACCTTTTCATTAATGAGTCCTTTACCACTTTCTGTCACTTAACATCTAAAGTTGAATATTATAAAACAGATTGAGAAATAGAGCCATTCATACAATATTACTTAATTCAGAGGATGGTTTGTAAAGCAAGAACATTGCAATTTTATTATTTTTAAATTTTAGTTCAGAGATGGTCCTGCAGTTCTCAATCTGCTAAAATAAATTACGTAGTTTTCCAGGGGAGCAAGGAGAGGGACAATTCCAGTATTAATATTGCAAGGAATGTTTGAATAACTTCTCAACCAAGATGCTTGGTCTCTTTGAGTTTTGACTGTTTGATGTGTTAACATCTATCAGGATGTCAGCACATCTGCACATTCACCCTCCCCCCTCAACCAATACCCATCTTGGAGCCAGCAAGGCAGATGGGCCAGACTGTCCCGGCAGTAGCTGAGTTGCAGCAGTCAGTGGCTGGGCTCTCACAGGCTCGAGCAGCCAAAAGTCACTGGCCAAGAGCCTCTCGAGGGTTCTCACATGAGGAACAACCTCTTCCACCAGCTCTGCTGAGACCACTGGGGAAGCACCTGGTAGGAGCAGTAGAGTTAGTAAACCTTCTTTAAAGAAATGCACTATGGGTTGATCAACTGGATGAGATATGAATGGAAGGTTTTCCATTAAATTAATCACCTTGATCACATTTGTCATTATGGTCTGCAGTGTGGTTTCACTACAAAGCTGGGAGCTGGATATTTCCTAATTTGCAGCGGTTCTACCACACTCCAGCCAGAGTTACTCCAGAAAAGCACCGAAAGGACTGCAGACTTTTGGGCTCCAGTATCAGGAGGAGGTAATTGTAAGCTCTATACATTACTACACTCTATTAATGGAAGGTGTTCTCCTATCTTGGCTGACTTAGTAAGGTCATTAAACTAATTCCTACGTTGCCTCCAGGTATGCGGGATGTTGCTCATGGCATTCACACTGTGGTACACTTGCTTTAATTTTGCCCTGGGCCACTCTTGTTGTGCATCTGTGACACTCACTGCTGAAGAGGGGCCCCATCCTCTACCTCACTTCCTCCAGGAGAATGTCTACGGCCACTATTAAAGAAATGGGGTGCTCTTTGGCCTCCTGCACTTCTTACTAACATGCATTGTCAGAATTGCATTGATACAGAAGTTGTTTGAATGGTTTAAATGTTCTTCAATGCAGTTTGAAATGGGGGAATGAAGGATATAACAAGAACTGTTATGCACAAGGGCTCTGGCTAAGTTCCCAGGACAGAGGTGTGAGCTGCTCAGTGGAATCATTGAGCTGTGAGCTGATCTCTCACATTTTTTGCTGCAAGGCCCTCTTTCCTCTGTCAGCCATAGCTCAGTGGTAACACTCTCGCCTCTGAGTCAGAAGTTTGTGGGTTTAAGTCCCACACCAGAGATTTCAGCACAAAATCCAGGCCGACACTTCAGTGCAGTACTGAGGGAGTGCTGCACTGTCGGAGGTGCCGTCTTTCAGATAAGACATTAAACCAAGGCCCCAACTGCCTTCTCAGGTGGATGTAAAAGATCCCATGGTACTATTTTGAAGAAGAGCAGGGGAGTCATCCCCGGTGTCCTGACCAACAATTATCCTTCAAACAACACCATTAAAATAGATTATCTGGTCATTATCACATTGCTGCTTGTGGGACCTTGCTGTGCACAAATTGGCTGCCGTGTTTCCTACATTACAACAGTGACTACACTTCAAAAAGTGCTTCATTGGCTGTAAAGTGCTTTGGGACCTCTTGAGATCATGAAAGGCCCTATATAAATGCAAGTCTTTTTTTCTCTGCTGCTTCCTCTCCTTCCCCACAGTCTTCTTTGTCTGACGAGCACTGCTGCTCTACCTCCTACAAATACAGGCCTCGCTGTAATGCGATGTTGTGCAATATGCAGCTCACTACAATGATGTGTGAGACTGTGAGATATCAGGGGCATATTGCAGGGACCTGCCTGAGCGGTCAAGACACCTGAAGCTCTGCTTCATCATCGCTATAGTATGCTCTATAAAGAGCCTGGTTTTACCCTGGCTTCGATTGTATCTGTGCTGCTCGGGCGTGGTGGGTTGCGTAGGAGTGTCATCAACCAGGTCTTCAGGGGGTATTTCTTGTTCCCCAGCAGCATCCTGTCACATTCCTCACAGGGTAGAAGATTGGGGGGGGGAAGTTAAACTGTCTCAGGATTAGAGCATTGTGGTAGCTCCCCGGGTACCTTGTACAGACCTGCATGAAGTTGTTCCTGTGGAGGAGGAACATAGGAACAGGAGAAAGCCATTCAACTCCTCAAGCCTGTTCCGTGAGGAGCATGTAGGACAGCACATGTAGCGTAATTGATAGAAATTAAAGTGTCATGTTAATTGAAATTAAGTAGTGTCATCCTGTCTTATTCTCTGGAGAGTTGTTTCTTCCTGTTCTGGTGTCCTGAGTGGTACCTGGTGAATGATTTCTTTGGCATATATTCACTCAGTGATTTGGAATGCAGAACTGACCCCGTGAAGTGATAATGACCTTTTCACTGCAGGTGCCTGTTCTCCCCTGGTGAAGATAACTGCAGGAGGCCAGATTCAGTTACAACTGCATGATGAGGATCCGGGGCTCTCATTAGCAGTAGCAGGAGGAAGCCAGGAAAATCCACTGTGGACACAAACAGGAAGTTCTGCATCTCCATGGGCTCAGGATTGGAAACAGGGTTCAGTGAGATGTAACTTGCTGCCGTGCTTGTCTTTCAAACATCAACTCCACACAGCAGACTGATAATTATTGTGATTCAGGGGCTCTCATATATCACAGGAATTCTTGTATTTGTAAATTTTACACCACTAAAACGTTCCTCCTACTCTGGACTCTTGTGCATCCCCCACTTCCTTTGCCCCACCATTGGCGGCCGTGTCTTCAGCAGTCTAGGCCCTAAGCTCTGGAATTCCCTCCCCAAATCTCTTTGCTTCTCTCTCCTCCTTTAAGACCCTGCTTAAAACCTACCTCTTTGACCAAGCATTTGGCTCCTTCTTTGGCTCGATGTCAATTTTTGTCTGATTACGTTCCTGTGAAGCGCCTTGGGAGGTTTTACGATGTTAACGGCGCTATAAAAATGTAAGTTGTTGTATCTCCTGATGCTGCACCAGGTCATCCTTATAAAAACAGCATTATAAAAGCTGGAGCGATGAGTTGTGCTTGGTCCAGGAGGGTGGTGCCTGCGATATTTCCATACCTTTTAATGCTGTGCTTAGTTTTTGCTGGTGTTCTGATGAAGGGTTCTAATTGAAACATTGACCTAACTGTCTCTTACAGATGCTGACTGACCTGCTGTGCATTTTCAGTTATTTCCAGATTTCCAGCATTCGCACTTTTTGATTTTTATCTCAGCAAGGAAATACAGTTGGTTCTATGCACAGTATCAGTTACTGCAATGTCTGTGTATATCTGCCATTTTATAGAGACATATTAATAGAAAGCACCTACTTATATTTCTATGGCACTCATTACATAGAGAGATACATCTTCGATTGTTTTACCGGGCGGTGGATAACAAGTGGACACTGATAAGAGAAGGAAAAAAAGGAAGAGGAAGTAGGACAGGAGGATGCAAAATTACATTCGAAGAGGAGGGTTTTAAACAAGTTTCTGAAGGGAGGTGGCAAGGTGGAGCTGCTGACTGAAAGACCTTCAGAGGGTGTGGGCAAGGTGGCTGAAAGAGTAGCTACTGATGGTGGAGCAGGGAAAGAAAAGAAGGCCAGTATTGGAGGAGTGGAGGGTCACGCAAGGACATAAGACTGAAGGAGATCGTGGAGATAGGGAGGGACAAAGCTGTGGAGGGCTTTGAAGTTGAGAATGAGAATCTTAAAATCAATTCTGTGGGAAATGGGAAGCCAGTGGAGCTTTATGAGGACATGGGTGATGGGAATGCAGGCCTTGGTGCGGCTAAAGACATGGGCCATGGAATCCTGGATGATTTGTAGCTTATGGATGGTAGAAAGGGAAGGCTCGCAAAGAAAGTGTTTGAGAAGTCTAGCCACAAGGTGATAAAAGGATGGATTAGCGGCTCAGCAACAGAGAGGGATAGATAGGGGCAGAGGCAGGTGACATTGTAGAGGTGAAAGAAAGCGGTATTGGTGACAATGGAGGAACTAAAAATTGCGATTGGGATGGAGCGATATGCCAAATTTTTGCACCTGAATTGGCAACTAGAGAGGCAGATGGAGTCTAAGCCAGATATGTGTAAATGCTTGTAGGAGCCAAAGAGGATGAGTTTGGTTTTGTTAACATAATGCTGGATAAACATTTAGAGACGATGGCAACAGCCATGGGGTCAATGGAGCAGATGGTGATGTCATCAGCATACGTATAAATGTGGACCCTTGCCACTGCATAATATCAACAATAAACTACAGAAGTACAAGTCGTAGAGGTGGAGATTTTTACTCCCATTTTCTTGTACTCCCTGCATGACTGGTTTGAATTTATTTTCTCTGGTTATGCATTTAAGGAAATCATGTAGTTTATCTACCTAACAACTAGACAGCATGTAAGTATTAGAAAAGAACATTACCAATATGTTGGACAGTACAGTTACATTGTGATCAGATATGAAGAAACACTCTAAACCTTATAGTTCCTCCAACCCAGCTGATAGGCAGACATGTTCCATATTCAAGGCTTGGTTTGTGGTTTTCACAAAAACATGGATGGAACATCGTTCCCAAAGCTACTTCAAATAGTTCTGCAATTTGTTTGCCAGAGAATCCCCCCTTTTCATATTGCACAGTGGTTTATATAGCAGCCAAATCAACATTAAAACAATTACACACATGGAACTTTGCACATGCACAGTGAATGCATTTTAAAATTTGCAAACGTTGATAATTTCTTGGGGGCCATTAGCTTCTCCAATGATTGATGAATGTCTGCACATTCCAGTGGCAGTAAAATCAATTTACTGACCTGTATGGGACAGGTGGGAGTACTTCAACCCCTCAGCCTGTCCACAAGCAAAAAAAACATAGGCACCCCTGGTTCCAATGACAAGCCTCTTTGGATTCATTGCGTAAACATTGCCTTGTTCACATTCCCAGGTTGCCGCTGATTCAGACTGCCTGGAGTGTGCTGTCCTATGTTTACCCACGTACCTGAGTTAGCAGCAGGTTAGCCCCCAGTATTAGAATTTGGTGTCAAGATGCTGCAGATGATAATGATAATAACACTGCAATCACTTGCAACTAGATAAGTGGAAGACTTTCACTCTGAAACTTATTTGCTCTGCAGATTAAATGATTAAGATGAGCTAGTGTACCAAATATCTGAGGTGATTGCTTTGTGTATTAAACAGAAGCCTGGAGTTCTACTTTTGTGAAGCTGGTTCTGAACTATAACAGGAATGGCTCTTGATTGATGAGGTATTATTGGACTTTTCAAAGAAATAAGTAGAAAATTCTTCATAGGATTTTGTCATTAGGCTGGAATGGCAGCAAATGATAACAATAATAATGGGATTTTGATGCCACACAGGGTGTAGCGGAGCCTGAAATGAATGTCTTGGACCACTAAGCTGGAAAAATCAGCAGGCAGTTCATCAACAGTAATAATCCTTATCTTTGGAATAAAAACAAATGAGTCTAAGATGTGCCAGTTGGAACTCAGTAATACAGGTCTGGAAGATTCTCTGAATAATAATTCGTTAAAGGATTAATTACAAAATTCTATTCAATTGGATGGTGATTTAGATTGTCTTTTACCTGTCACATCATATATAGAGGATATAGACTGCTCCTGGTGGCTTATGATATTTGTAAGTGAATCCGACTGTGCAAATAGTGAATGATAAAGCATGATAAACAAGCTGATGGCAGCTGAATAGGTGCAGAGTTTCTTGCAGGGCCTGACCCGGATGTCTTTCGTCTTGCCACAGTTTCTGTTTCCCTTCTCCAGTCCCGATTTTAACCCTGCCTGCCGGGCGGGAACGGTGCGGGTGGGGTGGGGTGTTGGGGGGGGGGGCGGTTAAAATGACGGTCGGGCGGGTATCCGCCGTGTTTTCGGAAGCGTTGAGGCCGCCCGCCACAGGCAGGTGGCGACCTCATTAATATTGAAATGTTGGGGTCCAATGACATCGGTGGAACAGCTGATCGTAAGTGTGACACCCAGTGCTGGAGCCGCCAGGGAAAGCTGGCAGCCTCACAGTATCCTCGCTAGAAAAGGTCCAGGTAAGCTAGTTTTTTCTTCTTTAAAGGTTTCCTTGTGGGATAGGAGGAGCAAGACTTACCTGAGTGCTGGGAAATGTTTCCTCGGCTCCATGACGACGGCCTCCTCCCGCCCGCTGACACTTCTGACCATTTCCTTCTTTATTTTAACAAGATGGCTGAGTGTTTCCAGATTGGCAAGAAAACAGTTCTGTTACCATAATAGTAGGTGGTGGTGTGGACCATGCACTGGAAATAGCCTGGAGATTACAAAAACATTGAGATCGGCCTCTCTACCTCTCTCTCCTCATTTAAAACACTCCTTCAAACCTACTTCTTTGACCAAGATTTTGGGCATCTGTCCTAATGTCTCCTCCTTTGGCTCAGTGACAATTTTCTTGTGTCTGATCAGGCTCCTGCGAAGTGCCTTGGGACTAAGTTAAAGGTGCTATATAAATGAAAGTTGTTGCTGAGATATTCAACATTGACTCTGGACCCCATGAAATCTCATGGCATCAGGTCAAACATGGGCAAGGAAACCTTCTGCTGATTGCCACCTACCGCCCTCCCTCAGCTGATGAATCAGTGCTACTCCATGTTGAGCACCACTTGGAGGAAGCACTGAGGGTAGCAAGGGCACAAAACGTACTCTGGGTGGGGGACTTCAATGTCCATCACCAAGAATGGCTCGGTAGCACCACTACTGACCGAGCTGGCCGAGTCCTGAAGGAAATAACTGCCAGACTGGGCCTGCGGCAGGTGGTGAGCGAACCAACACGAGGGAAAAACTTACTTGACCTCGTCCTCACCAATCTACCTGTCGCAAATGCATCTGTCCATGACAGTATTGGTAGGAGTGACCACCGCACAGTCCTCGTGGAGATGAAGTCCCGACTTCGCACTGAGGACACCATCCAACGTGTTGTGTGGCACTACCACCGTGCTAAATGGGATAGATTCAGAACAGATCTAGCAGCTCAAAACTGGGCATCCATGAGGCATTGTGGGCCATCAGCAGCAGCAGAATTGTATTCCAGCACAATCTGTAATCTCATGGCCTGGCATATTCCTCACTCTACCATTACCAACAAGCCAGGAGATCAACCCTGGTTCAATGAGGAGTGTAGAAGAGCATGCCAGGAGCAGCATCAGGCATATCTAAAAATGAGGTGCCAACCTGGTGAAGCTACAACTCAGAACTACATGCGTGCTAAAAAGCGGAAGCAACATGCTATAGACAGAGCTAAGCGATTCCACAACCAACGGATCAGATCAAAGCTCTGCAGTCCTGCCACATCCAGTCGTGAATGGTGGTGGACAATTAAACAACTAACGGGAGGAGGAGGCTTTGCAAACATCCCCATCCTCAATGATGGCGGAGTCCAGCATGTGAGTGCAAAAGACAAGGCTGAAGCGTTTGCAACCATCTTCAGTCAGAAGTGCCGAGTGGACGATCCATCTCGGCCTCCTCCCGATATCCCCACCATCACAGAAGCCAGTCTTCAGCCAATTCAATTCACTCCACGTGATATCAAGAAACGGCTGAGTGCACTGGATACAGCAAAGGCTATGGGCCCCGACAACTTCCCAGCTGTAGTGCTGAAGATTTGTGTTCCAGAACTAGCTGCGCCTCTCGCCAAGCTGTTCCGGTACAGTTACAACACTGGCATCTACCCGACAATGTGGAAAATTGCCCAGGTATGTCCTGTCCACAAAATAGCAGGACAAATCCAATCCGGCCATTTACCGCCCCATCAGTCTACTCTCAATCATCAGCAAAGTGATGGAAGGTGTCGCCGACAGTGCTATCAAGGGGCACTTACTCACCAATAACCTGCTCACCGATGCTCAGTTTGGATTCCGCCAGGACCACTCGGCTCCAGACCTCATTACAGCCTTGGTCCAAACATGGACAAAAGAGCTGAATTCCAGAGGTGAGGTGAGAGTGACTGCCCTTGACATCAAGGCAGCATTTGACCGAGTGTGGCACCAAGGAGCCCTCGTAAAATTGAAGTCAATGGGAATCAGGGGGAAAACTCTCCAGTGGCTGGAGTCATACCTAGCACAGAGGAAGAAGGCAGTGGTTATTGGAGGCCAATCATCTCAGCCCCAGGACATTGCTGCAGGAGTTCCTCAGGGCAGTGTCCTAGGCCCAACCATCTTCAGCGCTTCATCAATGACCTTCCCTCCATCATAAGGTCAGAAATGGGGATGTTCGCTGATGATTGCACAGTGTTCAGTTCCATTCACAACCCCTCAAATAATGAAGCAGTCCGAGCCCGCATGCAGCAAGACCTGGACAACATCCAGGCTTGGGCTCATAAGTGGCAAGTAACATTCGCGCCAGATAAGTGCCAGGCAATGACCATCTCCAACAAGAGAGAGTCTAACCACCTCCCCTTGACATTCAACGGCATTACCATCGCCGAATCCCCCACCATCAACATCCTGGGGGTCACCATTGACCAGAAATTTAACTGGACCAGCCATATAAATAATGTGGCTACTAGAGCAGGTCAGAGGCTGGGTATTCTGCGGCGAGTGTCTCACCTCCTGACTCCCCAAAGCCTTTCCACCATCTACAAGGCACAAGTCAGGAGTGTGATGGAATACTCTCCACTTGCTTGGACGAGTGCAGCTCCAACAACACTCAAGAAGCTCGACAACATCCAAGATAAAGCAGCCCTCTTGATTGGCACCCCATCCACCACCCTAAACATTCACTCCCTTCACCACCGGCACACTGTGGCTGCAGTGTGTACCATCCACAGGATGCACTGCAGCAACTCGCCAAGGCTTCTTCGACAGCACCTCCCAAACCCGCAACCTCTACCACCTAGAAGGACAAGAGCAGCAGGCACATGGGAACAACACCACCTGCACGTTCCCCTCCAAGTCACACACCATCCCGACTTGGAAATATATCGCCGTTCCTTCATCATCGCTGGGTCAAAATCCTGGAACTCCCTTCCTAACAGCACTGTGGGAGAACCTTCACCACACGGACTGCAGCGGTTCAAGAAGGCAGCTCACCACCACCTTCTCAAGGGCAATTAGGGATGGGCAATAAATGCCGGCCTCGCCAGCGACGCCCACTTCCCATGAATGAATAATAAAAAAAATATTCAAACTGCTTAGGGTCGAACCAACTATGGTCAAAGATGGTGATTTCTAATTGTACATTAAATATACATTAAAGCAAGACAGAGAAAAAGAAAAAACAAACTTTAAATGCTGATAATCTGAAATAAAAACAGAAAATGCCGGGAATAAACAACAGGTCAGTTAGCATCTGGAAAGAGAAAAAGCAGATTAGTCGTAAAGTTTAGTACTTAGTTGTATCTATAAGTTTTTCCAAACAGTCTATATTTGAGAGTATTACATTTTATTTATTTTTTTATCAGATAAATTGTACCTGAGATCATTTAAAATAGCAAATAATTCATCGTATTGACTACCAAGTAGTCAGCTGCTGACACAGATTCACGAATGATGCAGCATTAATCTTTTGACAGGAAGTCAAAACACAGTGTTGCTTAGAGACGAGCATCTTTTCAGTGTTTAGCCAGCTGTCTACTTGTAAAGCACAATTCTGTTGAAAGAACCTGCACTTAAGCCATTGTATTGGTTATCTGTCAATAATGGAGCTAATGAAAGGTTGAAGAGGTGTGTGGGTGGGGCAGGTTTGTCGCCGGGCATCCAGTGTTCCAACTGTCTTTGGTCTGTGGCTGTTGATGCCCTTTGAATTATAAATCAGCAATAGTAACTGCCTTTAGCAGAGGAGAGGTAAGGGGATAAACATAACTGACAAATAAAGTAATTCCTTCAAAATAGAAAGAACTGGTATTGGCAAAAACTATGCATTGTACTTCTCTTTCGGG
Source organism: Heptranchias perlo (assembly GCF_035084215.1). Taxonomy (NCBI): domain Eukaryota; kingdom Metazoa; phylum Chordata; class Chondrichthyes; order Hexanchiformes; family Hexanchidae; genus Heptranchias; species Heptranchias perlo. Next base: position 94,159,385 of record NC_090328.1, on the reverse strand, counting down.
GGGGGGAGAAAATTCTGGCTTGACTTATGCCACTTAAAGGCAGCCAGCGCCTCTTAAAGGGGAAGTGCAGTCTGGCTGCAGGCAGCAGGGAAATGCTTTTAAAGCTGTAAAAAGGGTGGAAAAGGTACCGAGAGGGCATCCAGGTTCTCAGGTGAGGCTTTGGAGGCCCTGGTCCTGGCTGTCGATAGGAGGAGGGAGATCCTGTTCTGCCTTCCAGGCAACAACTCCACAGCTATTGGTTAAAGGTTGCAGAGGATATTAATACCAGGAGCTTAGCTCGCAGGGCATGGCTGAAATGCAGAAAAAAGTTCAATGACCTTGCTTGAGTTGTCAAGGTAAGAATCTTACCTCTCACATCAATTATTCTTTCCTCATATCTGTACCACCGGTAGCCTTATTACTCACAATACTTCCCTCCTCAGCTTCCCTTCGCTCTCCTATAATCACTGCACCACACTTCACTCCGCCTCCTTCTCCTCCTACTCACACATTTTGCACCTCCTACTCTCACCACTATTGCAACTCCCACTTCCCCACACCGCACATCTTCCACATAACATATGAGCTATTCACACTAGCACTCTTTCCTTCCCATCCTTCCAGTTCAGGCAGGTACTCTTTCCACCCCCTCCCCCCACCCCCTGCCAATTCAAGCTGGTACTTTCTCCCCTTCCAGTTCCTGAAGTCATTTTTCTCTCACCCAGTTCACACTGATATTTTTTACCACCCCCCCCACCCCACTTCCCCGTTTCATATTAACCATCTTCTTCCCGACTCCAAGTTCATGTTGGCACTCTTGTATCCTTTCCACTAGTTCACACTGGGAATCCACTCCTCACTGGGCTTTCCTCCTCACTGCCATTCTTAAGCTGTGGGTGCTGCTCTAAGGATTGAGCTGTGGGTGGGAATTCTTGTGATAGTTTTGTGAGATTAAGATTTCCTGCCCACAATGTGCATCAGTTTGCTCCCTGAAACAGCAGCAGCATTGGGTGGAAACCAGGAGTAGCGGCGGAGCAGAACCGGGAGTGGTGCTGATTTTCACCCACAAGCACGGTCAGTTGAGACTGACCAAAACATTGACTGCCCACATGAAACACAGACAGTTGGCAAGTATGCATGTACTTATATTTACAAAGATAGTCTGACACATTTTTGTGTAAAATGAAACATTAATAGCATAAAAGCACTAAAATCCTCACTCGTAGATTGAAAAGCAAAATGCCCTTTTATTTATTACTATTATTTTTGTTAAAGGATCAGGGATTGATCCTCTCCACTAAACATTAAAACCCAAATCCTTTGTCTGAATCTAGGCAAAATTTGCATGCTTTAGTTACCAACTCATCGACCAGTGGAAATATTTTTTCCCTATCTACCTTGTCAACACCCTCATAATTTGGAACACTTCTTAAGTAGATCTCCTCTTAACCTTTTCTTTTTAAATGAAAACAGCCCTTGTTTCACTAACCTTTCATCCCCGGTATCATTTCAGTAAATTTCTTCTGTAACCTCTCCATAGTCTTCACATACTTACTTATTCATTCTCGGGATGTGGGTATCATTGGCAAGGCCATCATTTATTGCCCAGCCCTAGTTGCTCTTGAAAAGGGGGTGGTGAGCCACCTTCTTGAACTGTTGCAGTCTGTATGGTGAAGGTGCTTCCACAAAACTATTAGGTAGGAGTTCAGGATTTTGATCCAGCCATGATGAAAGTACGGTGACTTGGAGGGAAACCTGGAGGTGATGGTGTTCCTATGCACCTGCTGCCCTTGTCCTTTTAAGTGGTGGAGGTCAAAGGTTTGTGAAATGCTGGCTAAGAAGCCTTGGTGAGTTGCTGCAGCGCATCCTGTAGATAGTACCTGCTGCATTCACGGTATGCCAGTGGTGGAGGGAATGGATGTTTCAGATGGTGGATGGGGTACCGATCAAATGGTCTGCTTTGTCCTGGATGATGTCGAGTTTCTTGCATGCTGCTGCAGCTGCACCCATCCAGGCAAATGGAGAGTATTCCATCACATTTCTGACTTGTGCCTTGTAAGTGGTGGAGAGGCTTTGAGGAGTCAGGAGGTGAGCCACTCGCCACACAATACTAAACCTCTGACCTGCTGTAGTAACCAAAGCTTCTATGTGGTTGGTCCAGTTGAGTTTCTGGTCAATGGTGACCCCCAGAATGTTGATGATGAGGGACTCAGCAATGGTAATGCCATTGAATGTCAAAGGAAAGTAGTTAGGCTCCCTCTTATTGGAGATAGTCATTGCTCGGCACTTTTGTGACACAAATGTTACATGTCACTTATCGGCCCAAGCCTGGTTGTTGTGCACGTCTTGCTACATGCAGGCATGGACTGCTTCATTATCTGATGAAGTACAAATGGAGCTGAAAGCTGTGCAATCATCAGTGAACAGCCCCACTTCTGACCTTATGATGGAGGGAAGGTCATTGATGAAGCAGCTGAAGATAATTGGCCGAGGACGCTACCCTGAGGTATTCCTGCGGTGATATCCTGGACCTGAGATGATTTGTCTCCAACAACCACTACCATCTTCTTTTCTGCCAGGTGTGACTCCAGTCACTGGAGAGTTGTCCCTCTGATCCCCATTGGTGCCACACTCGGTCAAATGCTGCCTTGATGTCAAGGGCAATTATTCTCGTCTCACCTCTGGAATTCAGCTCTTGTGTCCACCTTTGGACCATGGATGTGACGAGGTCTGGAGCCGAGTGGTCCTGGCACAACCCAAATTGAGTATCAGTGTTCAGGTTATTGGTGAGTAAGTGCCACTTGATAGCTCTGTTGACGACTCCTTCCATCACTATGCTAATGATTGAGAGTAGGCTGATAGGGTAATTGGTTGGGTTGGATTTGTCCTGCTTTTTGCAAAGAGGACACACTTAGGCAATTGTCCACATTGTCGGGTAGATGCCAGTGTTGTAGCTGTACTGGAACAGTTTGACTAGATGCATGGCTAATCCTGGAGCACAGGTCTTCAGAACTACAGTCGGGATGTTGGTGGGACCCGTAGCCTTTGCTGTGTCCAGTGTATTCAGCTGTTTCTTGATGTCATGTGGCGTGAATAGAATTGGCTGAAGACTGGCATCTGTGATGGTGGAGGCCTCAGGAGGAGGCCGAGATGGATCATCCACTCAGCACTTCTGGCTGAAGATCGTTGCAAACGCTTCAGCCTTGTCTTTTACACTCATGTGCTGGGCTGCGCCATCACTGAGGATGAGGATGTACATGAAGCCTCCTCCTCCTAGGCCACAGTTAGAATACTGTGTCCAGTTTTGATTAGCCAATTGGACACAACTGCGGCCTAACGAATGATGTGTAGGGGTTTAGCATTACCTCTTTGATTTTGCACTCTATGCACTATTTATAAAACTGAGCATCCCATATGCTTTTTTTTTCAAAGCTTTTTCAATTTTTCCTACCACTTTTAAAGATGTGACTATCTGAATCCCATAAATCTCTCTGCTCTTCTACATTTTTTTGAAACTTTAGTCTTTATGTCCTCTCACTCTTCCTCCCAAAATGTATCACCTCACATTCTCTGCATTAAATTTCAGTCAACATTTAGCTGCCCAATCTACAAACCTGTCTGTGTTCTCTTCACAATTAAATATGCTCCCTATTTTTATGCTGTCTGTAAATTTTGATATTTTGCCTCCAAAGCAAGTCCAGATCATTAAAATGCATTGAGAAAAAGTAATGGTCCAAACATTGACCACTGGGGGCATCACCGTTTACATTCCTCCTGATGAAAAACATCTATTAACCATTCCTCATTTTCAAACAGCAAATTGCTTCCATCAACTATTCATACATCCATTATTATTATAAATGTAAAGCTGTTGGGCCCCTAGCAAGTTTGCTTTGTTGGTGCCAGTCAAGGTGACCTTCTCAGCCTTCTATGCCACAGTTATTTTGCACAGGTGCCGTATGGGCTTCTGTCAGCTACTAGTGACAAACTGTTCTTCCCTGGTTACTGCCTGCATTTGATTGCCCAATTTATTACATTTCATCTCCTCTGACCCTTTAGCAGGAACTGTGGATTTTGTTCCTTTAGGACATTTCTTATCCATACAGCCATGTTCTCTTTAATACCAAGTTTAATCAACATTCTTTTTTGATTATACATATATTTAACCCCACTGAAGAACCAGCAAATGAGGCTAAATTTGGAAATAATGGTTTTCCTGCAACAGCGAGATCGATAACACACGCTGTACATTTAGCCGCCTTGCGTGCCGATCCCGCCATCGATAACTTTGACTATATCTTCCTGAATTTCGAATTAGAATATGCCACAGTGAGCATGGCGGCAAATCGGCAATAATTTGGTCATCTCAATCCATAGAGTGCCGTTTTCTGCATGGCAGTAAATCAATAAATCAACGTAACACCAGGAGATGTACCTTGGGGCATTGTGACCATAATATATTGGGCACTCGTTACCAGCAAGGTTTGTATATAAGGGTCATGCCAGGGGCCTGGAAGGACTCTCGTACTCGATGGCCAGTGAAGCCTGCACAAAGATACTGAGTTAATCTGGAGAACAGTGTTCTGCTAACAGGACTGGGAGTTATTGGGGTAAATATTAACCGGGGCCCGGGAAGAGGGCAGGGGGTGGGGGGAGTTCCTGACGGAAATCCCGGTTTCCCGTACGTCCTTACGGATTTTGATGTAAGGACGTCTTTCATTTTATTTTGAAGATCTTCCACCCATCAGGCTGGCCGTCAGTCGGACGGGAGAATAGCCAGGGAGCGTATGCCGGCAGGTAAGTCGTAGATGGGGGTGGGGGAGGGTTCGGTCATCGGGGGGGGTATCAGGGTTGGGGGTCATCGGAGGGTCGGGGGTCATGGGGGGTCCAACGGTCATCGAGGGGAATCATCAGGGTCGGCGGTCATCGGGGGGTTGGGGTCATCAGGGGAGTCATCGGGGTCAGGGGTCATCCAGGGATCAGTCATCGGGGGGGTTGGATATTGTGGGGGGAGGGGCGGAAATCGTGGAAATGTCGGAGATCGTTGGGTGGGAGGGTGGTCAGAGATCATGGGGGGCTTGGTCGATTGCATTTGTGAGGTCGCGGCAGGTAGGCTTGTTGAGTCTGGAGGAAACATTCCTGCTCCTCCTGGCCCACAAGCAGTGCAGTAAAGGTACTCACCTGTTGATCTGGGCCTTCTCCCTTACTCTTACGTGGTGTGAAGCAGAAGGTCTGGGAATCCCGGCCTCCAGGAGTTAAAAATAAAAAAGCTGCCAAAATGGAAGCCTGCAGCCTCCTTAAAAGCTTTCACTGACCGAACCGCCTCCTGAGAGCGGGTTGGTCGCACGCCCCTCGACCCGCCTCCGTTAAAACCGGAAGTGGGCGGGTTGGAGGCGAGTTGGGGTCAGGTTTTAGTTTTTTTTACAATTTTTACCTTCCCATCCGCCCCCAACCCACCCGTTCGTGGGGTTAAAATTTACCCCATTGGCCCAGAAATTGCTTAGAAAAGAACGGTAAGCTAAATAGTGCTGGGCTCTCCTCCCAGGGGTCTTAGCTTCACTGGAGCTAACGCTGGGCTCTTCTCCTCTTCCTATTAGAGGAAGTGCACCCAGTAAAGTGAGTTAGTGGGTTAGTATAAATCTACGGAGTGGCGAGAACCATCGCTTCGCCACTACGAGCAATTTCTGGGCCAACGTGTGGCCTGTTAACACGAGTCACAGGGCAACGATAAGAAGGACCGCAGCTCTGGGACTCAGGTCGTTGTTACCGGTGATTTCTTTTGTGTGAGTGCCAAAAGTTCCAGATTATTACAGTAATTCTGACACAGCCAGGTGTGGATGCACCTTTCATTATCAGCGTGCCTGCAAGGAGCCAGAAAACTAGAAAATCACCATCGTCGCTGTTTCGAATGTGGGGTGGGGGGGGGGAGGAGGGGCGGACCTATTATAGTTAACTTCTACCTGTTTCGGTCAGGGTCTCAGTGGAGCGTTGCAAATGGCCCAGGAAATTTTGTTGTGGCATTAAAAACTAGCATAACTCACTCACACCATAACTTCCTGGAACTCCTGCATCATAACAAAGGCGTAAGCCTTAGATGCGCCGTTACTATGACACAAGTGTTCAGGACAATCCGATAGACAAGAGGACAATAAAGAGGACGGAGATAGCATCAAGGATTTGTTGCAGGTATCAACTGTAATGCCACCCGCAGATATACTGAATGAAGCTTTCTCTCATTCGAGTGAACTGCTGCGTTAAGTGAAAGTGCTCGGAGGGCACATGGGCACCAGTCACATGCTCTGAGAGCCCTGGTGAATGCACTAGGACAAAAAGCTGTTTAATCCGCAGTTCCTGCTGCAGGTTCAGAGGAGATGAAGTGAAATAAATCGGGCGATCAAATGCAGGCGGCAGTAACCAGAGAAGCACAGTTTGTCACTAGTAGCTGGCAGAAGCCCACATGGCACCTGCGGGTGTCTGAAAAATAACTGAACATAGAAGGCTGGGGAAGTCACCCTGACTGGCACCAACAAAGCAAACTTGCTGGGGGCCCAACAGAATAATATTTACAATAATAATGGGCGCATGAATAGTTGATGGAAGCAATTTGCTGTTTGAAAATCCTCTGGAAATGTGCTTTTCTCCCGTCTCCGCTGTGTTAGTAAGAGCAGGAGGCCATTAGATTTTATGCATGCCATTCGTCTAAAAGTGTAATGGGAAGCAGAAATTTGTGTTTAAATGCCGCATGGTACAAAAGGTGCTACGGTAGTTAAGAAGAGGCTTACAATGTTGCCAAAAAGAGTAGTAGGCCTGAGGATTGGGGGGTGGGGTTTAGAAATCATGCAAAGGATGACAAAGAGGGAAAAAATTGAATATGAGAGTAAACTAGCAAGAAATATGAAAAAAGATTGTAAGAACTTCTACAAGTACGTAAAAAGGAAGAGATTAACGAAAGTAAACGTGGGTCTCTTAGAGATAGAGACAGGAGAAATTATAATGGGGAATAAGGAAATGGCAAAGACGTTAAATAAATATTTTGTATATTTTGTGTCTTCACAGTAGAAGACACAAAAAAATACCGGAAATAGTGGGGAACCAAGGATCTAATGAGAATGAGGAACTTAAAGTAAGTAAGATTAGTAAAGAAAAAGTAGTGGATAAATTAATGGGACTAAAAGCCAACAAATCCCCTGGACCTGATGGCCTACATGCTAGGATTTTAAAAGAGGTGGCTGCAGAGATAGTGAATGCATTGGTTTTGATCTTCCAGAATTCCCCAGATTCTAGAATGGTCCCTGTGAATTGAAAGGTAGTAAATGTAACCCCGCTATTCAAGAAGAGGGAGAGAGAAAACAGAGAACCATAGGCCAGTTAGTCTGACATCAATCGGCAGGAAAATGCTAGAATCTATTATTATATATATATATATCAGTGACTTTGATGAAGGGACCGAGTGTAATGTATTCAAGTTTGCTGACGATACAAAGCTAGGTGGGAAAGTATGGTGTGAGGAGGTCACAAAGAGGCTATAGTAACAGGGCACTTAGAAAATTATAATATGATTAGGCAGAGTCAACATGGTTTTATGAAAGGGAAATCATGTTTGACAAATCTATTAGAGTTTTTGAGTGTGTAACTAGCAGGGTAGATAAGGGGGAATAAGTGGATGTAGTATATTTGGATTTTCAAAAGGCATTCAATAAGGTGCCACACAAGAGGTTGTTACCCAAGATTAGGGTTCATGAGATTGGGGGTAATATATTAGCATGGATTGAGGATTGGTTAATGGACCGAAAGCAGAAAGTAGGAATTAATGGGTTATTTTCAGGTTGGCAGGCTGTAACTAGTTGGGTGCCACAAGGATCAGTGCTGTTTACAATATATATATATACATCAGTGACTTTGATGAAGGGACCGAGTGTAATGTATTCAAGTTTGCTGACGATAAAAAGCTAGATGGGAAAGTATGGTGTGAGGAGGTCACAAAGAGGCTGCAAAGGGATATTGAAAGGTTAAGTGAGTAGGCGAGAAGGTGGCAGATGGAGTATAATGTGGGGAAATGTAAAATTATCCACTTTGGTAGGAACAATAGAAAAGCAGAATATTTTTTAAAAGGTGAGAGGCTAAGAAATGTTGATAGTCAGATGGATTTGTACAAGACTCCAGACTTACATCAATGTGGTTGATTCTTAATTGCCCTCTGAAATGGCCGAGCAAGCCACTCAGTTGTAAAATCTCGCGAAAAAAAGTCAGAATAAGAATAAAACCGGACGGACCACCCGGCATTGGACCACTAGGCACCAGACACGACAAAGGCAAACCAAGCCCAGTCGACCCTGCAAAGTCCTCCTCACTAACATCTGGGGACTTGTGCCAAAATTGGGAGAGCTGTCCCACAGACTAGTCAAGCAACAGCCTGACATAGCCATACTCACAGAATCATAACTTTCAGCCAACGTCCAAGACTCTTCCATCACCATCCCTGGGTATGTCCTGTCCCACCGGCAGGACAGACCGACCAGAGGTGGCGGTACAGTGATTACAGTCAGGAGGGAGTGGCCCTGGGAGTCCTCAACATTGACTCTGGACCCCATGAAATCTCATGGCATCAGGTCAAACATGGGCAAGGAAACCTCCTGCTGATTACCACCTACTGTCCTCCCTCAGCTGATGAATCAGTCCTCCTCCACGTTGAGCACCACTTGGAGGAAGCACTGAGGGTAGCAAGGGCTCAGAATGTACTCTGGGTGGGGGACTTCAATGTCCATCACCAAGAGTGGCTCGGTAGCACCACTACTGACCGAGCTGGCTGAGTCCTGAAGGAAATAGCTGCCAGACTGGGTCTGCGGCAGGTGGTGAGCGAAACAATGCGAGGGAAAAACTTACTTGACCTCGTCCTCACCAATCTACCTGTCGCAAATGCATCTGTCCATGACAGTATTGGTAGGAGTGACCACCGCACAGTCCTCGTGGAGACGAAGTCCCGTCTTCGCACTGAGGACACCATCCAACGTGTTGTGTGGCACTACCATCGTGCTAAATGGGATAGATTCAGAACAGATCTAGCAGCTCAAAACTGGGCATCCATGAGGCGCTGTGGGCCATCAGCAGCAGCAGAATTGTATTCCAGCACAATCTGTAACCTCATGGCCCGACATATTCCTCACTCTACCATTACGAACAAGCCAGGGGATCAACCCTGGTTCAATGAGGAGTGTAGAAGAGCATGCCAGGAGCAGCACCAGGCGTACCTAAAAATGAGGTGCCAACCTGGTGAAGCTACAACTCAGGACTACATGCATGCTAAACAGCGGAAGCAACATGCTATAGACAGAGCTAAGCGATTCCACAACCAACAGATCAGATCAAAGCTCTGCAGTCCTGCCACATCCAGTCGTGAATGGTGGTGGACAATTAAACAACTAACGGGAGGAGGAGGCTCTGCAAATGTCCCCATCCTCAATGATGGCGGAGTCCAGCACGTGAGTGCAAAAGACAAGGCTGAAGTGTTTGCAACCATCTTCAGCCAGAAGTGCCAAGTGGATGATCCATCTCGGCCTGCTCCCACTATCCCCACCATCACAGAAGCCAGTCTTCAGCCAATTCGATTCACTCCACGTGATATCAAGAAACGGCTGAGTGCACTGGATACAGCAAAGGCTATGGGCCCCGACGATATCCCGGCTGTAGTGCTGAAGACTTGTGTTCCAGAACTAGCTGCGCATCTAGCGAAGCTGTTCCAGTACAGCTACAACACTGGCATCTACCCGACAATGTGGAAAATTGCCCAGGTATGTCCTGTCCACAAAAAGCAGGACAAATCCAATCCGGCCAATTACCGCCCCATCAGTCTACTCTCAATCAACAGCAAAGTGATGGAAAGTGTTGTCGATAGTGCTATCAAGTGGCACTTACCAATAATCTGCTCACCGATGCTCAGTTTGGGTTCTGCCAGGACCACTCGGCTCCAGACCTCATTACAGCCTTGGTCCAAACATGGACAAAAGAGCTGAATTCCAGAGGTGAGGTGAGAGTGACTGCCCTTGACATCAAGGCAGCATTTGACCGAGTGTGGCACCAAGGAGCCCTCGTAAAATTGAAGTCAATGGGAATCAGGGGGAAAACTCTCCAGTGGCTGGAGTCATACCTAGCACAAAGGAAGATGATAGTGGTTGTTGGAGGCCAATCATCTCAGCCCCAGGGCATTGCTGCAGGAGTTCCTCAGGGCAGTGTCCTAGGCCCAACCATCTTCAGCTGCTTCATCAATGACCTTCCCTCCATCATATGGTGAAAAATAGGGATGTTCACTGATGATTGCACAGTGTTCAGTTCCATTCGCAACCCCTCAAATAATGAAGCAGTCCGAGCCCGCATGCAGCAAGACCTGGACAACATCCAGGCTTGGGCTGATAAGTGGCAAATAACATTTGCGCCAGACAAGTGTCAGGCAATTACCATCTCCAACAAGAGAGAGTCGAACCACCTCCCCTTGACATTCAACGGCATTACCATCGCCGAATCCCCCACCATCAACATCCTGGGGGTCACCATTGACCAGAAACTTAACTGGACCAGCCATATAAATACTGTGGCTACAAGAGCAGGTCAGAGGCTGGGTATTCTGCGGCGAGTGACTCACCTCCTGACTCCCCAAAGCCATTCCACCATCTACAAGGCACAAGTCAGGAGTGTGATGGAATACTCTCCACTTGCCTGGATGAGTGCACCCCCAACAACACTCAAGAAGCTCGACACCATCCAGGACAAAGCAGCCTGCTTGATTGGCACCCCATCCACCATCCTAAACATTCACTCCCTTCACCACCGGTGCACTGTGGCTGCAGTGTGTACCATCCACAGGATGCACTGCAGCAACTCGCCAAGGCTTCTTTGACAGCACCTCCCAAACCCGCGACCTCTACCACCTAGAAGGACAAGAGCAGCAGGCACATGGGAACAACACCACCTGCACGTTCCCCTCCAAGTCACACACCATCCCGACTTCAAAATATATCGCCATTTCTTCATCGTCGCTGGGTCAAAATCCTGGAACTCCCTTCCTAACAGCACTGTGGGAGAACATACGAAACATAGGAACATCAAACAGGAGTAGGCCATTCAGCCCCTCGTGCCTGCTCTGCCATTTGATAAGATCATGGCTGATCTGTAATCGAACTCCATGAACCTGCCTTTGGCCCATATCCAAAAAGCTATCTATCTCAGACTTAAATTTAGCAATTGAGCTAGTATCAATTGCCGTTTGCGTAAGAGAGTTCCAAACTTCTACCTCACTTTGTGTATAGAAATGTTTTCTAATCTCACTCCTGAAAGGTCTGGCTCTAATTTTTAGACTGTGCCCCCTACTCCTAGAATCCCCAACCAGCGGAAATAGATTCTCTCTATCCACCCTATCTGTTCCCCTTAATATCTTATAAACTTCGATCAGATCACCCCTTAACCTTCTAAACGCTAGAGAATACAACCCCAATTTGTGTAATCTTTCCTCGTAACTTAACCCTTGAAGTCTGGGTATCATTCTATTAAACCTACGCTGCACTCCCTCCAAGGCCAATATGTCCTTCCGAAGGTGCAGTGCCCAGAACTGCTCACAGTACTCCAGGTGCGGTCTAACCAGAGTTTTGTATAGCTGCAGCATAACTTCTGCCCCCTTGTACTTTAGTCCTCTAGATATAAAGGCCAGCATTCCATTAGCCTTATTGATTATTTTCTGCACCTGTTCATGACACTTCAATGATCTATGTACCTGAACCCCTAAGTCCCTTTGGACATGCAACGTTTTTAACTTTTTATCATTTAGCAAGTACCCTGTTCTATCCTTTTTTGATCCAAAGTGGATGACCTCACATTTGTCTACATTGAATTCCATTTGCCACAGTTTTGCCCATTCACCTAATCTATCAATATCGCTTTGTAATTTTGTTTTCATCTACACTGCTTACAATGCCACCAACCTTTGTGTCATCGGCAAACTTAGATATGAGACTTTCTATGCCTTCATCTAAGTCGTTAATAAATATTGTGAATAATTGAGGCCCCAAGACAGATCCCTGCGGGACTCCACTAGTCACATCCTGCCAATGTGAGTACCTACCCATTATCCCTACTCTCTGTCGCCTTTCGCTCAGCCAACTTCCTAACCAAGTCCGTACTTTTCCCTCTATTCCATGGGCTTCTATCTTGGCTAACAGTCTCTTATGTGGGACTCTACCAAATGCCTTCTGGAAGTCCATATAAATAACATCCATTGACATTCCCCTGTCCACTACTTTAGTCACCTCTTCAAAAAATTCAATCAGGTTTGTCAGGCACGACCTACCTTTCACAAATCGACGCTGGCTCTTTCTGATTAACTGAAAATTCTCGAGGTGTTCAGACACCCTATCCTTAATTATAGACTCCAGCATTTTCCCCACAACAGATGTTAGGCTAACTGGTCTATAATTCTCTGGTTTCCCTCTCCTTTAAAAGCAGAGTGGCATGTGCAATTTTCCAATCTGCAGGGACGGTTCCTGAATCTAGAGAACTTTGAAAGATTATAGTTAGGGCATCTGCAATGTGCTCACCTACTTCATTTAAAACCCTGGGATGGAAACCATCTGGTCCTGGGGATTTGTCACTCTTCACTGCTATTATTTTCTTCATTACTGTTGCTTTACTTATGTTAATTTTATTGAGTCCCTGTCCCCGATTCAATATTAGTTTTCTTGGGAATTCCGGCATGCTTTCCTCTTTTTCTACTGTAAATACTGATGCAAAGTAATTATTCAACATGTCTGCCATTTCCCCATTGTCAATGACAATATCCCCACTTTCAGTTTTTAAGGGGCCAACACTGCTCCTGACCACCCTCTTTTTCCTAATATAACTATAAAAGTTCTTCATATTGGTTTTGATATCCATTGCAAGTTTCTTTTCACACTCTCTTTTTGTAGCTCTTACTATCTGTTTTGTGACCCTTTGTTGATCTTTGTATCTTTCCCATTCGCCAGGATCTGTGCCATTTTTTGCCTTTTTGTATGCCCTTTCCTTATGTCTTATACTGTCCCTTACCTCTTTCGTTGTCCATGGCTGTTTTTTTTTGGCAAGTAGAGTTCTTGCCCCTCAGGGGTATAAACCGATTCTGTATCACATTAAATGTTTCTTTAAACATTTCCCACTGATCATCAATCGTTTTACCCATTAACAGATTTGCCCAGTTTACTGTGGACAGTCTCTGTCTCATCCCATTGAAGTCGGCCTTACCCAAGTCTAGAATCTTAGCAGTTGATTCACTTTTTTCCCTTTCAAACATTACCTTGAACTCGATCATGTTATGATCGCTATTGGATAGATGTTCACGCACAGTTAAGCCGTTAACTAAATCTGGTTCATTACTCATTACTAAATCTGGTATGGCTTGCCCCCTTGTTGCCTCTAGGATATACTGCTGTAAAAAACTATCCCGGACACACTCAAGAAATTCGCTACCTTTCTGACAGTTGCTAGTCTGCTTTTCCCAATCTATGTGAAGATTAAAGTCCCCCATTAAGACCACTATGCCTTTGTTACACACTTGTCTAATCTCTGCATTTATACAATCTAGCACTTCAGAGCTGCTGCCAGGGGTCCTATACAAAACTCCCACTATAGTCTTAGATCCTTTCCTATTTCTCAATTCAACCCATAAGGTCTCTGTTGGCTGCTTGCCTCTCGTTATATCCTCCTTTATCATTGAAGTGATTTCATCTCTAATCACTAAGGCTCCTCCTCCCCCTCTTCCATTTTCCCTATCTCTCCTGTCGACCTTATAACCCGATATATTTAGTTCCCAATCCTGACCACCCTGCAGCCATGTCTCAGTAATAGCTATCATGTCATACCCTCCAATTTGAATTTGAACGTGTAGTTCATTTAATTTATTCCTTATACTCCGTGCATTTGTATATAGAACTCTTAGTTGGGCCACACACCCTAGCCTGACCTTCAGCTTTGATGCTGGGTTAATCGCTTTACGCCTTCTAGTTTTCACTTTATCTGTAGTGCCTAAAGTACACTTTCTTTCTGCTGCTCTACGCTTTTCCCTTTCACTTGTTCTTGAACAACTGTTTGTACTATTTGTATTGTAAATTTCCCCTGGGTCTTCCCCTCTTTTGCTGCTCTCAACTTTACTCCCTTCTGACTCCCCGCTCAGGTTCCCATCCCCCTGGCCTTAAAAGAAGTGGCTGCAGAGATAGTAGATGCATTGGTATTAATTTTCCAAAATTCCCTAGATTCATGAAGGGGTTCCATCAGATTGGAAAATAGCAAATGTAACTCCTCTATTCAAGAAAGAAGGGAGACAGAAAGCAAGAAACTACAGGCCAGTTAGCTTAACATCTGTCTTAAGGAAAATGCTCGAATCTATTATTAAGGAGGTTATAGCAGAGCACTTAGAAAATCTCAATGCAATCAGGCAGAGTCAACACGGCTTTGTGAAAGGGAAATCATGTTTGACTAATTTATTAGAGTTCTTTGAGGAAGTAACAAGCAAGTGGATAAAGGGGATGCTGTGGATGTGGTGTACTTAGATTTCCAGAAGGCTTTTGACAAGGTGCCACATCAAAGGCTACTACACAAAATAAGAGCTCATGGTGTAGTGGGTAACATATTAGCATGGATAAAGGATTGGTTAGCCAACAGGAAAGAAAGTAGGCATAAATGGGTCATTTTCAGGTTGGCAAGATGTAACAAGTGGAGTGCCACAGGGATCAGTGCTTGGGCCTCAACTATTTACAATCTATATTAATGACTTGGATGAAGTGACTGAATGTATGGTTGCTAAATTTGCTGATGACAAAAGGTAGGTAGGAAAGTAAGTTGTGAAGAGGACATAAGAAGTCTGCAAAGGGATATAGATAGGTTAAGTGAGTGGGCAAAAATTTGACAGATGGAGTATAATGTGGGAAAATGTGAACTTGTCCACTTTGGCAGGAGGAATGGAAAAGCAGTATATTATTTAAATGGAGAGAGATTGCAGAACTCTGAGGTACATGAATCACAAAGAGTTAGTATGCAGGTACAGCAAGTGATTAGGATGGCATATGGAATGTTGTCATTTATTGCAAGGGGAATGGAATATAAAAGTAGAGATGTTTTGCTACAGTTGTACAGGGCATTGGTGAGACCACATCTAGAATACTGTGTGCAGTTTTGGTCTCCTTATTTAAGACATAATTGCTTTAGAGGCGGTTCAGAGAAGGTTCACTCGACTGATTCCTGGGATGAGGGGGTTATCTTATGAGGAAAGGTTGGACAAGTTGGGCCTGTATACACTGGAGTTTAGAAAAATGAGAGGTGATTTTATCAAACCATATAAGATCCTGAGGGGACTTAACATAGAAACATAGAAAATAGGAGCAGGAGTAGGCCATTTGGCCCTTCGAGTCTGCTCCACCATTCAATATGATCATGGCTGATCTTCTATCTCAATACCATATTCCCGCTCTCTCCCCATACCCCTTGCTGCCTTTTGTGTCTAGAAATCTATCTAGCTCCAGGTTGGGAACCTGAGCAGGGAGAGAGAGGAAAGCGTAACAGGAAGGGACAGAAGGTATGGAGTAATAGGTAAAGTGTTAAAAAAGGAAAAAGCAGGAACTAAGCGTCACAAAACAGATTTGAAAGTTCTTTATCTGAATGCACGTAGCATTCGTAATAAAATGGACGAGTTAACGGCACAAATAACTACGTATGGGTATGATCTTATGGCCATTACAGAAACATGGCTGCAGGGTGACAACGACTGGGAATTAAATATGCCAGGGTATTTAACAATCAGGAAGGACAGGCAGGAAGGAAGGGGAGGTGGGGTGGCTATGTTAATAAAGGAAGGAATCACTGTAATACAGAGAAATGATATTGGGACAAAGCATCAAGATAATGAAACAGTTTGGGTGGAGATAAGGAATAATAAGGGAAAAAAACATTAGTGGGCGTAGTATATAGGCCTCCTAATAGTTGCAACTCTGCTGGAAGAAGTATTAATCAGGAGATAGTCGGGGCATGTAATAAGGGAACAGCCATAATTATGGGGGATTTTAATTATCATATTAACTGGACAAATCAAATTGGGCAGAGCAGCCTTGAGGACGAGTTCATTGAGTGCATCAGGGATGGATTTCTTGAGCAGTATGTAACTGATCCTACAAGGGGGCAGGCAACCTTGGACCTGGTCCTGTGTAATGAGTCAGGATTAATTAATAATGTCCTAGTTAAGGATCCCCTTGGAACGAGCGACCACAACATGGTTGAATTCCATATCCAATTAGAGGGTGAGAAGGTTGATTCTCAAACAAGCGTACTGAGCTTGAATAAAGGAGACTATGATGGTATGAGAGCGGAATTGATTAAAGTGGACTGGGAAAATAGATTAAAGGGTAAGACGGTACATGAGCAGTGGTGTTCATTTAGGGAGTTATTTTACAACTTTCAAAATAAATATATTCCACTGAGGAAAAAAGGGTGTAAAAGAAATGACAGCCATCCGTGGCTAAGTAAAGAAATCAAGGATAGTATCCGACTAAAAACAAGGACATATAAGGTAGCCAAACTTAGTGGGAGGATAGAAGATTGGGAATTCTTCAAAAGACAGCAAAAAGTAACTAAAGGATTGATTAAGAAAGGGAAGTTAGATTATGAAAAGAAATTAGCAAAAAATATAAAAACAGATAGCAAGAGTTTCTATAGTTATATAAAAAGAAAAAGGGTGGCTAAGGCAAACATAGGTCCCTTAGAGGATGAGACCGGGAAATTAATGGTGGGAAACATGGAGATGGCAAAAATGCTGAACAAATATTTTGTTTCAGTCTTTACAGTAGAGGGCACTAAGAATATCCCAACACTGGACAAACAGGGGACTCTCGGGGGGGAGGAGCTAAATACGATTAAAATCACTCAGGAGATGGTACTCAGTAAAATAATGGGACTCAAGGCGGATAAATCCCCTGGACCTGATGGCTTCCATCCTAGGGTCTTGAGGGAAGTGGCAGTAGGGATTGTGGATGCTTTGGTGATAGTTTTCCAAAATTCCCTGGACTCAGGAGAGGTCCCGGCAGATTGGAAAACTGCTAATGTAACACCGTTATTTAAAAAGGGTAGTAGGCAGAAGGCTGGAAATTATAGGCCAGTTAGCTTAACATCTGTGGTGGGTAAAATTTTGGAGTCTATTATTAAGGAGACAGTAACGGAACATTTAGATAAGCATAATTTAATAGGACAAAGTCAGCATGGCTTTATGAAGGGGAAGTCATGTCTGACAAATTTGCTTGAGTTCTTCGAGGATATAACGTATAGGGTGGATAAAGGGGAACCAGTGGACGTAGTGTATTTAGACTTCCAGAAGGCATTCGACAAGGTGCCACATAAAAGATTATTACTTAAGATAAAAAATCACGAGATTGGGGGTAATATTCTGGCATGGGTGGAGGATTGGTTATCGAACAGGAAGCAGAGAGTTGGGATAAATGGTTCATTTTCGGACTGGCAACCAGTAACCAGTGGTGTTCCACAGGGGTCGGTGCTGGGTCCCCAACTCTTTACAATCTATATTAACGATTTGGAGGAGGGGACCGAGTGCAACATATCAAAATTTGCAGATGATACAAAGATGGGAGGGAAAGTAGAGAGTGAGGAGGACATAAAAAACCTGCAAGGGGATATAGACAGGCTGGGTGAGTGGGCGGAGATTTGGCAGATGCAATATAATATTGGAAAATGTGAGGTTATGCACTTTGGCAGGAAAAATCAGAGAGCAAGTTATTTTCTTAATGGCGAGAGACTGGAAAGTACTGCAGTACAAAGGGATCTGGGGGTCCTAGTGCAAGAAAATCAAAAAGTTGGTATGCAGGTGCAGCAGGTGATCAAGAAAGCCAATGGAATGTTGGCTTTTATTGCTAGGGGGATAGAATATAAAAACAAGGAGGTATTGCTGCAGTTATATAAGGTATTGGTGAGACCGCACCTGGAATACTGCATACAGTTTTGGTCTCCATACTTAAGAAAAGACATACTTGCTCTCGAGGCAGTACAAAGAAGGTTCACTCGGTTAATCCCGGGGATGAGGGGGCGGACATATGAGGAGAGGTTGAGTAGATTGGGACTCTACTCATTGGAGTTCAGAAGAATGAGAGGCGATCTTATTGAAACATATAAGATTGTGAAGGGTCTTGATCGGGTGGATGCAGTAAGGATGTTCCCAAAGATGGGTGAAACTAGAACTAGGGGGCATAATCTTAGAATAAGGGGCTGCTCTTTCAAAACTGAGATGAGGAGAAACTTCTTCACTCAGAGGGTGGTCGGTCTGTGGAATTTGCTGCCCCAGGAAGCTGTGGAAGCTACATCATTTGATAAATTTAAAACAGAAATAGACAGTTTCCTAGAAGTAAAGGGAATTAGGGGTTATGGGGAGCGGGCAGGAAATTGGACATGAAGCTGAGTTCGGATCGGTCAATGCCCTGTGGGTGGCGGAGAGGGCCCAGGGGCTATGTGGCCGGGTCCTGCTCCGACTTCTTGTGTTCTTTAGATTTGTGGTTGGGATCAGATCAGCCATGATCTTATTGAATGGCGGAGCAGGCTCGAGGGGCCGATTGGCCTACTCCTGCTCCAATTTCTTATGTTCTTATGTTCTTATGTTCTAAATATATTCAGTGACTTGGCCTCCACAGCCTTCTGTAGTAGAGAATTCCACAGGTTCACCACCCTCTGAGTGAAGAAATTTCTCCTCATCTCAGTCCTAAATGTCTTACCCCGTATCCTGAGACTGTGACCCCTCGTTCTGGACCCCCCCAGCCAGGGGAAACATCCTCCCTGCATCCAATCTGTCTAGACTTGAAGGGGTTGATGCTGAAAGGATGTTTCCCCTTGTGGGAGAGACTAGAACTAGGGGCCACAGTTTAAAAATAAGGGGTCTCCCATTTAGGACAGAGATGAGGAGAAATTTTTTCTCTCAGAGGGTGGTGAGTCTGTGGAACTCCCTTCCCCAGAGAGCGGTGGAGGCAGGGTCATTGAATATTTTGAAGGCTGAGTTAGATAGATTCCTGATTAACAAGGGAGTCAAAGGTTAGAGTAGGTAGACAGGAAAGTAGGGTTGAGGTCACAATCTGATCAGCCATGATCTTATCAAATGGCAGAGCAGGCTCGAGGGGCCGAATCGCCTACTCCTGCTCTTTGTTCGTATGTTCATAATATTCGGCACCAATAAAGTAAAGCTATTGCCAGCTATACACTCAGCAAAACTTCGACAAGTAAACTCATGGTTTAAATCATTTGGGGATACTCTGGATAATGTACATTTTGGGTTTGAATTTCCATGGGGGTTCTCCTGTTTACATAGTTTCTCCTGGGTTTTCACAGATCTTCTGCCAAAGCTATGGAGGATGATCGGGAGAAGCCCCATGGAAATTCAGCCCCTTTATGCTATAAGGCTGTGGGACTGGGTAGAAGGTGCCAATTATTGGTGTTCCATAG
This sequence comes from Heptranchias perlo, assembly GCF_035084215.1. Lineage (NCBI taxonomy): Eukaryota > Metazoa > Chordata > Chondrichthyes > Hexanchiformes > Hexanchidae > Heptranchias > Heptranchias perlo. The sequence continues at coordinate 94,139,909 of NC_090328.1, read as the reverse complement.
GCTGTGCTGTGGAGATGTGAGATTCCTCAAACTATGAAGAAAGAACTTGCATTTATATAGTGCCTTTCACAACTTCAGGACGTTGCAAAGCGTTTTACAGCCCTGGCCCGAGATGCTGCAGTTTTCAACCGGGCCCTCAAGCATAGGGTTCCCAACCCTTCCGGAATGACCGGGAGTTTCCTGGAATCAGGGGTTTCTTTCCCCGATCAACGGCTCCAGCAGCCTAGATCAGCGGTTTAAATTTCCCGCCACAAGCACCCACCCCCCCCCCCCCCCCCGTGATGTCATCAGTTGCTGTTAGAGAAGCCTCTGCCTCGATAATGACAACCAAGCACACTGGCAGAGAGCCACGACTGCACTGAATGCAGTTGGGAGGGGGCTGGGGAGTCTGGAATCGGCAGGTGTTGGCAGTCAAGGGGAGCCTCTGAAATGGAGGGTCTCTGAAATGGGGGGGGGGTCACAGAAATGATAAGGGGGGTGTCTCTGAAATGGTAGGTTCCTCAGTTTTGCACCTTCGCCTGCTCACAGATGGCCTCCTGGTTCTTGGAACCTAGCACACAAGAGCTCCTGGCGTGAAACCACGGGCAAAAATACTCAAGTACAGGGGACCCAACCTTTATATGGTAAATGCAATAACAATTGTTGTAATCATGTGATCAGATATCACATAATTAGATGTCACATGATCAGGCATTACATGTCAGATGTCATTTGATTAGAATGTCACATGATCAAACCTCCAGGAATCCCTCCAATCAGAGTTGGCAACCCTACCAAAGCAGCACCACCAGAGAACCCGGGGGCAGCCATTTTTCTCCATCAGAACTGTTCTCTCCTGTCTGCAGACAGAGTTCACCTCCCCTTTAAAAGGTGCAGGCTGCCTTAAAATGGCACCAGTGACACCCGATTTCCCACCTCCCCTAAACAGTCATGTAGTCCCTGTGGCCAGACGCGTATAGTGCGCTCCCGCCCACTGCACATCCATCTTTGGGCGCAATCGCATTTCTAGGCCAAACTCAGTAGCCTAGAAGTGACTGTGTGAAATTAGTTTATGGACATTTAACAAATTCATATATTTTATTTAATAGAGACATTAACCAGTTTATTTTAAATTGGTTAACTCGTCTTTAAAGTACCAGGCAAAGTCATGTCATATGAATAAGTTAAATGTTTGTATGTTAATATCACAGCAATTTCTTCAGGCTTAGGTTATTACTTTTTTTTATCGTGAAACTGCAAACACAGTCTTCAAACTCATGAATGTTCATATTCAAATATATCGTGCAAGCAGAGTAGGCTGAGTCTAATTGATTTCTGAGGGAAAATGGTCTATAAAGGATTCTTGTCAAACTGTTCCACACAAGCATGCATAACATGTACTAGCAGCTATACTGATCACGTAGCATTGCCTCAACACACACTGGTTTTGTTTTAATTATTTTAGTTTTAGCTCTGCAACCTAATTATCCCCTTAAAAAAAGGGGAAAATGTTGGATAGATTAGTATAGATGAATAAGGTGGCAAAGAACTTAGCAATGCCACATGAGCGGAAGCTGCTGCTCCAGCTTAAATTAATAGCAAGAAGAAAAAAGTGCTGCTTTAAAAAAAATAGCAGCTTTCTTGCACGTGGCAACTAATGACTATCAGGCAGGTCACGTGACCTTTCTATCTCCGTGAAGGTCCTCCAGAAAGTTTATGACGAATGACTCCTAAGCTTTAAGAATGGCCAACAGTGTTGTTTTCATTTGTAATTTTTATTTTCACACTTAAATACATTATATTTCTTACAGAAAGAGACACAATTGAAATAGATTGCCCTCAGGTGTACAATAATATTATCACGGTGGAGAAACCTTACACAGACACAGCGAAAACAATAACAATAGTGCAAGAACAGAGTTATCTCATCAGAAAGCCATTGGTATATATTTTAAATAGAATATGTACAAATAAATATTTTTCTCTTACTATATACATTCGTGCACTACTGTTAATGAGCTTTGTAATGACAAGGACGACACGAATACACTACAGTACATTTGTTTTCAAGCCTATGCTTTTGTCAATAACTTGAAATTATGCATGTCACAGATCTCATTTTTATTAATCAATCTTGGAATAATAATTCAAGTTGCATTGGTTACTGCAAACGCCGAGGTGCACAGCCTTCACAATTGATATTAGGGAAGGTTACAGTGCGCAGAGACAGGACCAAAAGGGGTAAGTGTTGTCTGGTAAATTGCATTTCAAGACAATTTGCCTTACAAATAAACAGAGGGGAGTGCATGTGTCGCTAAAATATTTAGGATTTGTATATATTTAAAAAAAGACATGAACATTTTGCCAATATTGTAAAGCTTTTTGTGCTGCAGCAGATACACACCTTCCTGCAGTACAAACTTTTCCAGGTAGCTAACATGTATTAGAATGGAGTTTTCACACTAGGTTGTTCTTGGCTTTGCTAGGAACTCTAGCCTATCTGTAAAACTTCCCAATGAGGTAAAAATACTCTTAAATGACAAAAACAGAAGATAGCAGAAAACAGAAAATAACAGTCTGAAGAGAAAAGATAGGTTAATGTTTTGAGTCCCTTTACCAATGTTGATGGAAAGTCTCTACTTGAAACATGAACCTGTCTTTTCAGATGCTGACTGACTCTGTATTTCTAATATTTTCCATTTTTATTTCAGCTTTCCAGCATTTGCAGATTGTTCTTTTTAACTGTTCAAGGAGAAATCTTCTTTCTATATGACTAGCTTTTTAATCAGAAAAATAGAATCTGAAACCAAAAGATTAGCAATAATCTCCAGGCATATTGGCAGATACTCACTGATGCATTGACTATTTGAGAACGGACGGTTACCATTAAAATATTGCAACCAAATATTGCTTTGCTTCGGATATAGGAGAAGCAAATTTGAAACATTTTTCACGGATTCACAGCACTGATGAATTTTCCTAATGAAATGTAAGTGTGTTAATTTCCCAAACTGATGTATGCATCATTAAAATACATGCACATTTCACCATTTCTGTCTTTAATCTTTTTACATAAGTGCTCTACAGTGCTTAATAAAAGGTTATTATGTGCCTCTATATGTAAGTTAGCTTTGAAACACATTTGTAAGGTCTTCCACCTGACACTAGATCACAGCATTTTCAAATCTCTATTCAGTATTATATTTCAAAACAGATTAAAAAGTCTATTGATAGTGATCGTTCTGCGGGCCTATTGCTTATCTGCAATATAGTTTGCAGCCAAGCGTGATGCAACATCTAATGGATGTTCTTCTAAAGCATGGAGGGATCTGAGGTTATTCCACCCACTGAGTTTGGATCTGGTCTTTTACAACTGAAACTGTACACACTGGTGGCCTGGCACAAAGAAGTTTATAATAAATCCAGGTACAGTAAATCCAGAAACAAAGCGTGATGGGTGGAATATATGCCACAAATTGTTATTTAGAGGAGTCAGACTGTGTGTAGAAATGGTTTCGTTAAAAGTTGCCACATTTCATTTTCATGCAGTACATTCAGGAATACAAGTGGGGGTGGGGGGAAGAGAGTGGAATCTATCTGGAAACATGAAAGAATAGCTTGTCATTTAGTATTTACTGCACCTTATCCATAATTATTGTGCGATAATATAAGACTGTTATTGTTTTTACAGACCCAAAATAATTATGCTATTACTACAAATCTTAGCACAATATTTCTGTGCTGTTAATTTACTGCTGTCAATAAGAATTTTAATTAAATATTATTGTCAACCTAAGCAATGCAATCTTTAAAAGGAACAATAATTCACTTAACCAAAGCCAAGCACCTCTGACACGGTGGTTCTATTATTTGCAGAGACAACTTAAAAAAAATCGCAGTGATATTACATTAAGTACATTTATTTAATAGATCTATTTTCAGATTTTTGGGTCAACTCCTTGTGGTTAATATTGCAACCCCACCCACAAGCCAATTTAAAAGAATAGTTAAATAAAGTGTGCCTCAATGGTATGAGCGCTAATGACAGACTGCAACTCATGGCCTGTCCTGAACACAAAAGGCAGCAGCAGAGACAGCCGCCTGGATTGACACAAAGGAAGAAATGATCACAAAGTTGCAGGAAACTGCGATAACAACTCCTACTGATCTGCATAATCATAATTACAAATACTTCGGACTTTAGGGTTCAATGCTGACCACACCCGAGAGCTCAGAGCAACTGCAACTTACCTGTAATCAATGAACCCGCCTGCAGTACTTGCTATTATGTAATCCAATGCTTAGTAGCAAATTGAAGATTGTTCCTTATTATAGAATCATTAAAATATTAGCCCAGTTTAAATTTTGATCAGGAAACAGCACCCCCATCTATTCATTTCTGATACATGGATGATGACTTTCTGTAAATTATTTTTGTACCTACAATTAAACTGAAGTAATGTGTAATTTTAATAAAGGACAACTCAGCAGAACAGTTGGACGACCGTATCACTGCATAGAACGGCAGGAAGCAGGTTTGCTCCCGAGATCCTGGCACTGCTGAGTTCCCAATCTTGGGCTTATTACTGCGGGGAAGCATTAGGCAGTGTCCAGGTGTATGGAGGAAAGAATGAGGACTGAGGGTCAATTTTGGATCGGCCTTGGGCCTCCCAGTTGAAGCACGTGCTCCGTGCATGGCGCCATTTCAGTCACAGAAAAGGGCCTAAAGGAATTTCCACCCCTGTATTTTCCTACAGCACATACCTTTGAAAAGTTGTTGAGTTGTAGTGAAGCTAAAGGTGAGGGGGAAACAACTGGAGGGAGTGAGAGTTAGAAGTAGCCTGCACACAACAGCGTGGGAGCACATTGGTGGTCACTGTACTGTGATTTCTTTACTGAAGTGATACAAAGTTGTGTGAATTATACAAGGCAGCTACACACATTTATTTTGGTGTTTGGTACTGATTTTTGCAAAATCTTGAATATTTATTATCTAAAAAAAAATCACTATCTCTCTGAAACTATTAAATATATATGTTTCAAATATTTATTTTGTAAATGGAGGATGGTGAGATTGAGCTGGAAGATAGCAAGACAGAACTAAAAAACAAGACCAGCAAGAAAAAGAACATGGAGAGAGACCACAGAATACTTTGGAAAGAAAATACGCATAAAATGCTATAGATAGAAATGAAGCCAGGAAGCAATAAGAAAATAAAGTAGAAGATAAATAGGTAAGGTAAGAGAGCCAAGGACATAAAATAATACACTGGACAGAATAAAAACTGGGAAAAGTAATCATGCCAAGAAGCACAAAAAACATACACAACAAATCAGAAAAAAATCCAAGAGCACAGAAGATTGTTTTTTGCTAAATCTCATTACCCTATCAAATAATTATTAATTTGATCCCGTTTTGCATGTTGAGCTGAAATAACTGAAGAAAGTGCATGACTGTGGTTTATTCAACAACAGATTTTAGTGGGGTTACATTTTTTGTTGTGAATCTTGCATTTTGGATGGATTTTAATTTCATTTTCAACCTCTGTGCAATCTGAGATATAAATCAATGCCGTGGCTGGCTAAGGGTATTAGAAAACCATCTGTATATTCACCTCAAAGTGTGTAATCAGAATCCTCTTTCTGCCTTGTTGGCAGCTGACATTCTTTTCTGTTGCTGGTAACAGTACCAGTCACTGCAGTTTAAAAACAGGTCTCGGAAGGTATTCAGATTTATTGACATATAATATTCAGTGTATGGAGAGTAAATCCTAAGAATCTAATGACTATAATCAATGAGAAGGTTTGTGCATATCTGAGTCACTTATTATGGGAGTCTGTTTCAGCACTTACATTCATCTTTTGTCAAAACAATCATCGACTTGATAAAGTTTCTGATACACACACATATACTTTCTTTTCCATTGCTGCCCAGAATGCTGTTACAGTGCAGTTTCAAGATAAACATCTGCTGAACAGCACAAGAAAGCACTGAAACATCACAAATACCATCCCGAGATTGACAATAATAGTAATACTATATTATCATTTCATTATGAGCATTATGGTTATCATCCCAAATGCAGACTTTAATGCCCATCGAAATTAGGTTATTGCTGTATTATTGATTTTTATTGACAGCTGTAAATGAACACATTGAATTCTAACCAAATAGAACACCTGCTGAGCGTTAACATTAAACAGCCCTAGTTTGTTAAGTATTAGTTTATATTTATATATATATATATATATATTTAAAAAAAAACACACCTTTCTTCATATTATTCCAGATTTACTGAATCTGGTATATTGACCATACTACATAAAGCCAGTAACAGTAGCATGAAGAAGAGTAAAGATCTACATTAGGCGTGATGTTATGAGTGCACAACCTGGGTTGCCATGCCACACTCTCTACCTGTATTAGAGTTTCCCAGTAAATACTGCACAAAGCTTATACACAGTGAGAGGAAAATTGATGTAGAGAACTGTGCAGAAGTGTTTATACAGTGAATTCTTTTCTATTGGATCAACAACTTGATTCATTACTGCACCTGCATTTTGAGGGTACAAGTACAACCTAATCAAATTAACAAAGGAATGTAGAATCAATAAAAAGTTATATTTAAGAATCAAATTAACAATATCTTAAATTACTACAACTCAAAGAAAGGCTATCTTAACCTACTACACATCAGGTTTTACTTTGAAAATGTGTTCTTATGGTCTTAAAAAAGGACATACTGTAAAAAGAGAACATGCAACAATGTCTGTCTACAATTGTCCAAGTAAAGTGCAGAAATGATCTATAGGCCCTAAGGTGTTAATTCCACAATATGGCAGAATGTCAGTGACTAAATTTTATTCTGCATTAGGCAGCAAAGCGATGATTTTGTATATAATAGATAAATAGCTACGACCTTAATAATAGATTAATAGCTCTATGACCTTAATATTGCCATTCACACTTGATTGAATTTGCTTTCAAGTACCACGATCTATAGCAGCTTCATCATTTTATTCATGAGATGTACTGGTGATTAAAATTGTTGTGCTAAGCCAAAAAAGGTTATAAAACATAAACTCGTGTAATGGTTTAATAAACGTGTAAAAAAAAAACTAAGACTTCTTACATAAGTAACTCTGTACCAAACATTACACCTCCAGTACTAATCCGATTCTCAGTACCCAAAGAACAGGCAAGTTTGGCTAACTGTCTGTGAGAACCCAAAAATGTTATGCCCTTAAAAAATGCCCTCAAAACCAGTTTTATGCACCAATGTCTTTCCAAAAATAAATTACTTCACACCAGTCATTCTGAAATATAATGCAAGATTATTTCAATATCTGAAAAACTGGCAGAAAAAAAAGCCTGCCACTGAAATATCACCTAGCAACAAAAAAGAACATTGAAAAGAATCTTAAGGGGCTTATAATCAAATTGGGCAGCGGTTATCCCGCAGACATTAGATTAACCCAGAGAAAAATCCCAGAAAGTGTAAATCTCTCCCTTTAGGAATGTCACAGACGCAAACACCAATTTTATTAATTTGCTTGAAATGGGAACAGAAAATTAATTAACCAAGCAAAAAATACAGTTGTTATTGTTTAGTATTACTTTCTCATCCTCCATTAAATTGCATGTGCCAGCTGAGTCAAGCTAAAAAAAAAACCCAAAGCTGCAGCGGGCAGGATGAGTCATTATATTCCCATCAGTACCTTATCAAAGAAAAAAAGTGTACAGTCACAAAGATCAGATTGTCACTGGGCACTTGATGATCTTCTGTTCCAACAGAACACTGACAATCAGAAACAGAATGTACAGTACAAACATTATCAGTCCAAGAACTTTGTTCATTTTCCATTTGCAGGCCCCAATCGAAATGATGACGAAGAGAAGCATGATGAAGAGGAGAACAATAGCACAGAACAGGCCGTTGCTGCTGACTTGGACTGGGGAAAAGTTGTTCGCAAAGGAGAACAAGAGCCATGGCAGGGGCAGGCTGCGAAAACATGAAAAAAAAATACACTTCAAATGTTTCTGAAGAAGCAGGTCAAACTCTTACCTCTTCCACCAATAATTCAGAGTTATGTTTTCATTACTACTTATGTTGAGCTTTAATTATTTTTTGAAGATATAAGTTTATTTTAACCAGTTTAAAATCTGGAATGCACTGCTGGAAAGGGTGGTGGAAGCAGATTCAATAATAGCTTTCAAAAGGGGATTGGATAAATACTTGAAGGGGAAAAATTTTCAGGGCTATGAGGAAAGGGCAGGGAGATGGGAGGGATTGGACAGCTCTTTCAAAAAGCCAGCACAGGCACGATAGGCCGAATGGCCTCCTTCTGTGCTGCATCATTCTATGAAGCCCTAGAGTGGGGTTTGAACCCACAACCTGCTGACTTAGAGGTCAGAGTGCTATCACTGCATCAAGCTGAATTTTTCATAAGTTGGCTTAGCTCTTATTTCTTTCTTCCTAAAGCATAATAGTTTAACAGAATTATGTTTATGCTAACATTCAGTTGTTATATGGAGGTTATAAAGACATGTAGAGGGGTTTGAGTGACACAGGGATTGAAGTAAAGGCGGAAACATGCAATGTTAGAGATGAAAGTAAGTAGCCTTTGTGATAATGGGATTTGAAACTCAGCTCCGGATTGAACAGGATGCCAAGGTTTCAAATGGTTGAGTCAGCCCAAATCAGTAGTCAGGGAAGGAAATGTATTCAGTGCAGAGTTCGTGGCAGGGACCAAAGATGAAGATTTTCCTAATGTTGAGCAGGAGGAAGTTGTGATTCATCCAAGACTGGATGCCAGACAAGTAGTCTGACAGTACAGAGGCAGCCAAGAGGAATGGGGTATCCTCAATTTACATATGGAAGCTGATCCTGTGTGTGCAGATGATGTCACCAAGGGGTAGTATGTAAATGAGGAAGAGGAGAGGCAAAGGATAGATTCTTGTGGATCTCTAGAAGTGACGGTGCAGGGGAGGGAAGAGAAATTATTGCTGAAGATATACTGGCTATGTTCTGATAGATAAGAATAGAACTATGTGATGGTAGTCTCATGAAGCAGAGCAGAAAAATAGATGTGGAGATGCCGGTGATGGACTGGGGTTGACAATTGTAAACAATTTTACAACACCAAGTTATAGTCCAACAATTTTATTTGAAATTCACAAGCTTTCGGAGGCTTCCTCCTTCCTCAGGTGAATGTGGAAATGAAATCCTCGAACCCTTCGCATTTATAAATCACAGAACAATACCTGGTGATTACAGATAGTCTTTCCAACTGCCCGTTGCCAAGGCAATCACAGTGTGCAGACAGAGAGGTGTTACCTACAAGGCCACCGAATATACAAACAACCAAAAAAAGAGAGAGAGGCAGAAACATAGAAACATCTGGAAGGAAGAGAAAGACAGCAAATGACCCGTTATATTAAAAAATAGAGACAATGGAGGAGGATGGCGTGGTTAAACTGTTGAGGTCAAGGAGGACGAGAAGAGATAATACATCATGGTCACAGAGAATGTCGTTCATGACTTTGATTAAGGCTGCTTGTGTGTTATGAGGGTGCAGAAGTTTGACTGGAAGGATTCGTACAGGGAGTTACGGGAGAGATGGGCATGGTGCTGGGAGGCAACAACATGTTTAAGGGCCCTTAGAGAAGAAAGGTCGGTTGGAAAAGGTCACTGATCAACTCGTTGGAAATGCTGGTTGGCAAGAACCAAAGGATCGGTTGCCAAGGAGGGGGTAATAATGGGGGTTTTGAAGAGGAGAGGGAAGCGTTGACAGTCTCAGCTCACATGTGGGTCAGATAGGGGAGATGGCTGGTTAGGAATTGAGTGGGTTGAGGATCAAGGGAGCAGTTGGTGAGTCTCAGACAAGATGAGCATGAAGAGGGCTGGGGAAAATAAAGGAGAAACCACAGAGATGGTAGTTCAGGACTAGAGTGTGTAGGAGACTGGGGTAGGGGATGGAGCAAGGGGGTAACAGGACATGAGGATGAAGTCGAGGCACTGCTAACTCTTGACAACCACAGAACCAGAACTAAGAGTGGTGCAGAGCCCAGGGCAGCTGCAATTGTGGGTCAGATTTTGTATTGCAGGTTGGTAACAGTTTTATTGCCGGATCTCTTTACTTCCCCTTTGCGGTTATGGTTGAAAATTTTAAACATAGCTCACAAATGGTATAAGAATCACACAGATCAGAGGATTATGGATCATTGGTGCCAGGTTGAGATAGTTGATTTCAGCTATGGCAGGAACTGGGATACCACAACTGGCTATGGTAGGGAAAGGGCAAATTAGCCAGGGCTCCTGTTTTCAATTGCTATCCAGTAACCTTTGCTAGAAAGATGTATATATTGTTAATTTTATGATTTATGCCAATGAGTGTTAATTGTATTCAGGTGGTGTGTGTCAATTGGGGACTCTCTTGTATCCTTTTTATAGGAGAGCTTATCTAGAGTGTGGTGTGTGTGTGTAAGGGGAATGTCTGTGAATAAAGGCTTGGAAACAACTAAAGACCAGGCTCTAGTATTCTATGCTTCACCACATGGCTATCCAATTCGAACATATATATCTCTCAACACTCAAGAAGTTTGACACTATCCAGGATAGTGCTTGATTGGCATCCCATCTACTTGTTTAAACATCCATTCCCTTCACCATCGGCATATCATGGCTGCAGTGTGTACCATCTACAGGATGCAGTGCAGCAACTCACCAAGGCTTCTTCGGCAGCACCTCCCAAACCCGCAACCTCTACCACCTAGAAGGACAAGGGCAGCAGGTGCATGGGAACACCACCACCTCCAAGTTCCCCACCATACTTACTTGGATATATATTGCTGGGTCAAAATCCTGGAACTCCCTACCTAACAGCACTGTGGGAGCATCTTCACCACACAGACTCAGCATCACCCACCATCATCACCTTTCTCAAGGGCAACTAGGGATGGGCAATAAATACTGGCATTGCCAGTGACGCTCACATCCCAAGAATTCATTTTTTAAAAAGTTGATGTCAGGCAAGGACAGGATCAGATTCAGCTTTGATGCCTTCCATTGTTGAATAACTTCACCAATACTCACAGTCTGGGCTCATAAGCAGAATGGCTACTTGAGCAGGGTACTGACGGAGGAGGGGAGAAATTAAAAGTAAATATGTTTAAGTACATCCAACTCCGCAGTGGCATTGGTAGAGACCTACGAGTTGGTCTGTGTACTGTGCGTGGAGCTAATGGGAAGGGCAGATATGTAAAAAAAGGAGGGAGAAATTAGATACAATTCTGACAGTTTCCTGTATTGAATGTTGAAGCTAAAACAGACAGGAGTAATGTAGAGAAGAAGCCATATGAACGCTTTTCTTTGATATTAAAAAGCTTTTTGCATAATGTTATTTGTTGGACAAACAATGCAATCACTCTATTGTAAAATTGTTTAGTTAATGAAATAATTAGAAGTGGAAAAAATTATAAAACTGTTTGAAATTGTTTTTCATTAACTTACCCAACTGTAATGTCAAATATATTGCTTCCAACTGAGCTGGACACTGCCATATCCCCAAGTCCCTTCCGTGCTACAATCACACTCGTGATGAGGTCAGGAATAGAAGTACCTGCTGCTAAGATTGTCAATCCCATAATCTCTTCAGAGATCCCAATTGTCTCCCCAACCTACAGAATTGAAATAGTGAATATTTCTTTGAGTGACACCAGTAAGAAGAAAAGCTTGTAACTTCATCAGCATACATATACAAAGGTCAGTGCTCTGAAGCATCATTCAATTTATTCTGCTTAAACAATTCCTGGAAAAAGAGATTAACTCAGTAGAGGATAGATATTAAGAGACTTGAATCATTTTCAGGGTACAGTATTGGATATTGGACTGGGCTATAAGCATAGAATTAGAAGTCAGCTCAGGATGAGAGAAATGATCACAATTTGAGATAAATATCTCTGAAGGCAAATCATCTCAGCAGAGTATTTTGCAGAGGTCGTTGCATACTAAAAAGGTCAAGATCTTTTTCATATGTACTACATGGTAAAGCAACTTTGTGACCACTGAGCAACTTTTTATTTCTGTGATGGCATGAATCAAACATTAATGATATGAAGGAAGTGAAGGACAGTAGATTGAGGGGTGAGGGGGAAAGAAAAATAGTGGTCCATGATTTTCAAAAAAATACTAATGATGCAAGGTTACTTGTGAATAACAAGGCAGTCAGAAATGTGACTTCTTTATTTAAAACAAAATGTAGTCTTGTAAAGGTCTCATAATTTATTAATCAGCAGCTGAAATGTGACAAATTTTCCAATGTTTCCAGCTCCCTGTTGTGCCTCATGAAAATTCGTTGTGCTGTTTTGATGGGCAAACTCTCTGAAGGTGGGGCAGGGGAGAGGATTTGCCGTTGAAATCATCCTCATGAGAGAATATCATTTAAAAAAAAATCATTTCAGTTTGGTAAGATTTGACTTCTGGATTTAACGACCTTCCACAGCTCCTGCTATTCCTCTTTAGTGGTGATGCAGAGAAGGCTGCTTCTTGCAATGCTCTTCAAACATGCTTTGCATGTGAATTAATAATCATCAGGAGAGGGATCTACTGGTGGGTAACCCGTTTAAAACCCACTAACAACTCTGGAATCAGTTATTAGGGCCATCAATAAGCCAAGCCACTCAGCAAAACTCACTCAATACTATAATGTACCATGTACAACATATATTATGAATGTATTGCCTGATATATGTAACGAGGTAACAATTGGATTAAAAATAAATTTTAAAATAAATGGCTGGGGATAATGCAGTTTAGACTGATGGGATGAAAATCTCCCTTTACCTACTGTAAAATGTGAAATATGTTTTTGGCAGTCTGAAACCAATTCCCTGCTGGTGATTTAGCAAGAGAGTATGAACACACGTCTACAATGTCTCTGAACTGACCCAACATTTCTCTGCAACATATTAGGGAAAATCTCCACAGTTTTTACCAGTCTATTGCAATTCTCCAATGGCCCTCACCATGAGTTTGTGTTCTCTCCGATATTCCTGGCAACATTGACAATTTGGGGTCAATTTTAACCCCCAAGAACGGGTGGGTTGGGGGCGGGTGGGGAGTAAAAATACTTGGTTTTCAGAGTGGGACGGCATCCCGGCTCCAGCACGCCTGCTTCTGGGTTTAACCCAGGCAAGTTTGTGTGTGTGTGTGTGGAGAACAGACACCAGGAAGTCCGGCCCACACTTAAATCTGACGAGCCAATATTTAAAAAGGCAATGTACCTCATTGAGATACTTGAGGACCATAATATTTTGTGTATTGGAATAATAAAACGAATTTAACCGTGACTGTTTGAGCTTCCCATTCAGGTCAGGTGAAAGCAGGTGGGACAGGCCGGATCCACGAGGTGAGTGCTTTTATTGCACTTGCTGGCCCGGAGGAGCAGAAGTGCTTCATCCAGGCCCAACAAGCTCACCTGGCTGACAGGACCCCCGCAATCGGCCGAGCCCCCCCTCCATTCAGGACCCCACTTACCTCCGGTCCTTCACTCGATCTCCACCCTCCACCCCGATCTTCTCCCCGGCCTATGAACCCTCCCTCCCTCCCTCTTATCCCTGGGTTTGGCTTGCTATTGCAGGCCTTCCTGCCCCACAGCCAGCCTGTCTGTCAATCAGGCTGGCTGCCGGGCGTGAAATTGATGGGCCTCATTAAGGTCGCGATCGATCGCGACCCGCCCACTTACCCCCTGCTCCCTTTCCGGCTCTCAGTTAAAATTTATCCCTTTAATTTGCAGATGAGTAAACTTGTGATCTGCAAGACTAGGACTCATGGAACCGGGAACAGCATGTTCTGAAAAGTGCACAATATTGACTGGCATGGAATAGAGTTTGGGATTGCAGAAGTGGTGGCTTTATAGAGGTAGCAAATGTTTTATTTGTAGCATTATTGCATCTTTTGAAGTTAGGGTTTAGTCATCCTGCTGGGGCAAAGTAGAAAGAGCTCAACTCTACCCTTAGCCCATATTATACTTGACTTGGATGTTTGATGTTGGCACTTGCAGCCTTACAGCTTGATCAGCATAACATTATGAAAAAGCACAAACGGAAAAAAGGCATCAATATTGAAACACTCTTGATGAATGACAGTATCCACTGATGTTAATTCATTTCCATCACACTATCAGACCAAATGACTTCTCTTTTCCTGATGGTGCAAGGCATATTTAGAAAAATATATTCAAAACATACAACAAAAAAAAGAGATAAAAGACAAATAAAGTTCAATTTAAATATTGTTCCTTTCAATGGTTTAATTCTTAAAGAAGTGCTGCTTTCATGAAACAGTGGTAAACAAAATAGCAAAAAGATTTCCGATGGCAATGGACAAATGCTTAACACACTTGTATGATATTCCTCTATCCATTATTTTTACAGGATCGTTAACCCTTTTGTTCCTGGAGGGAGAAGAGCTGTGTGACATCTTCACCAACGATGGCATCATGTGCAAGTAATGTGAGAATGTGTTTTGAGACAACGGGATAGAAATTCGATAGGATTCACTTTGCAGACACAGGCGCAGGGAATGATCTCTGCACTCAAGCAGGTAGGCCCAAGGCTCGATCAATATTGGTCCTCCGGCTTCATTTTAATAAGCCCAGAGGGCTGCCGACGCCTACCACTCATCCTCGGGCAGCTCGCAGGCAAAGTGAGGTCAATTTTGGTCCATTGTAACGCCAGCAGTGGCCCTCAGGCAAGTCCTGGCAGGGGAGGGGGAGGAGAACAGGAAAGGGGCCGTTTGCAGCCTGGCTTTGGCCAGAAGTCCCTTTAAGGACCCTTCAAGGACTGCTAGCTAGGCCGCAAATAGAACCAAAAAAACGAGCACAGTAGGTTCAATTTTCTGGAAGGATTCTTATACAGCCGTTAGGCCCCTTATTAACATATTCAAGGACCCTAAAGTCTGTTTAAGGCGACCACATGGGATGCCTGCAAAGCCACCTTTAGCAATATGGCAGCAACTGAATGGGTGTGGGATGCTGCACCGTTTTACTTCTGTTTTTCACCAAGAAAACAGGCACAATTAGGACCAATTTCTACCCATTATGTGTGTTGATAAATAATCAGTTTTCCAGAGACTGATAACATCAAATTCTATTTTTATTATAAGGGATTCCAGGATTTTTTAAAATCAGTGTTTTGGCGATTCCATTCCATGATTTTGTCCATTTTTCCCCACGAGATCAATGGTCTTGCAAATGATGAAAGTTTCATCAATCATTTTTGATGAAGGCTCTTTCCCTTTGAAAGGGGTATTTATGTTAAAACTAACTCTTCAATGGTTACTTAATGGGGAAAGGGGTGATACTTGCAAAGCAAAACTCTACTTTAATCTCTGGTTAATAATTACTGGACATCATTGTGCTTACCTGGTGTGCCCACCAGACCATTAGATAGGAAAAGCCTGCAATCCAGCCGATTGACCCCAAGAAGGAAACTGGAAAATATTTCAATAACTTCTGCAACACAAAACAAAGATGGGTCAGTTTTGAGTGGATGTGCCTAAACCAGAACATCTCAAACTCATACCTGGGTATCTTCTTTTGTGATAAAACTTCAACTTTCAATGTATAACCAACTTTCTAGTAGTAGTCAATTATTTTCTAAAGCATCAAGAAAATTCTTCCTTTATTAACGACAATAAGCTCCCTCTATCCGCCCTTTCTGTTCTGTCATCAGCCGTGCCACAGACCAATGGTAGCTGAGAAGATGATGAGTAGCCAGGCATATTTATGTTGCCAATCATTCTTGGATGCCCTAGGCAAATATAACAAAAGCTTCTTTTTAGAGAGTTATTGAAATCTCTGGACTGGGAATGAACTATTTGTTCAGCAGCTTTTCTACGTAATTCTTGCTTTCCTTTGTACAGAAGCCACACCAACACTTCCTTCAGCAACTACATTAAACAGGAGTTACGGTAAATAGCCTTTTATAAAGAGGATTTATCTTTGGTGATGAGGGAGAGCTATAAACAATGTTCACTATATCCAAAAATGTTGATCCTAAGTGAATCTATTATTGTATCAAATACTCAGAGGGTCTTGTTCATTCTACCATAACCCTTCCAATCTTAAATAGGATCAAGTTAGATGTACTACAAATCCTTCTGGATTTGACCTAAGTGACTTAAGAATCCCACAGAATGCACAATTTTACAGCCATTAATGTTAAGTTACTCTCTGAAGGGAACTTGAGGCAACTAAATTGAAATTCCTTTTATTCTAATAAAATACTGCAAAAAAAAACTATGGAAGAGACCTTTTACTCAATCTATCTGACTAAAGAGAATGAAGTTGACTTTTTCCCTGACTACACATTTCCTCTACCTGAATTTCCCCCCCCTTTTATGCTGCTGGGGTCGGTTCTATAGGTGCCAGCAATCTTCTGTAACTCCCCCAAGTGGTCATTCTTCATATGAATCTCTATTACAATGGCTCATCTCGCTGTACCCTTTGTTTCCATCCTGTGGACTACTTCACTCCCAGGCACCAGCAATTTGTTTGCTTTATTTACCTTTTCTTCCTCAATTTGATTCTCAGTTTCCACACTTTCACTTGTTTCATTGCTGCTGTCGCAGGAATCCAATACTGTGCATCTGTTAAAGGTTTCCACGGTATTATCTTTGAGGAACATACTTGCTACTATAGCTTCAAGTGACTTCTGGTTCTCATGCAGGTCTTCTAATCATTTCATTTCTGTTTCTAAATCAGCCACCATTTTAAAAAATCTTTTCCAACTGAATATATTTGGTATAAACTCCAACTTGAAAAGTCCACTTTCACTGGACTGCAATCTCTCTTTATTCTCAAAATTTCTCATTATCTCAATATAAGTAAATTTTAAGTAATAAATATCCTTCCACTTTTTAGGCATTTTAATCCTTGTTGATTTTTCAAGTGTCACCTTGTCTCAGCGGCACCAATCTTGCCTGAGTCAGCAGATCATGGATAAGCCCCACTCCAGCACGTGAGTACGTAAATTTAGGTTGACACTTCAGTGCAGTACTGAGGGAGTGCTGTATTGTCGAGGTGCTGTCCTTCAGGTGAGATGTTAAACCTTTTCAAGCGGTTGTAAAATATCCTATGGTACTCGTTTGAAGAGCAGAGAGCTCTCCCAATGTCCTGGCTAACAATCAACCCACGACCAACACCATAAAAACAGATGAACTAGTTAGTCATCTCACTTTGCGGCTCTTACTGTGCTCAAATTGGCTGCTGCGTTTGCCTAAAAAGCTACAGTGACTACACTTCAAAAGTGATCCATTGGCTATGAAATATTTTGGGATGTGCTGAGGGTGTGAAAGGTGCTACATAAATGCAAACGGACAGGTGCTTCTGCAGCCGCAGACGTGATTCCAGGATGATATGTTGCCTCCCTGGTGCCAGGGTCAAGGATGTCACTCTGAGCGGCTGCAGAACATTCTGGTGGGGGGGGGGGGGCGGTGAACAGCCAGAGGTCGTGGTCCATATCGGTACCAATGACATAGGTCGAAAGAGGGATGAGGTCCTGCAGGCAGATTTTAGGGAGTTGGGAAAGAGATTAAGAAGCAGAACCTCAAAGGTAGTAATCTCCAGATTACTCCTGGTGCCACGTGCTAGCGAGTATAGAAATAGGAGGATAGAGCAGATGAATGCGTGGCTGGAGAGATGGTGCAGGAGGGAGGGCTTTAGATCCCTGGGGTATTGGGACCAATTCTGGAGGAGGTGGGACCTGTACAAGCCGGACAGGTTGCATCTCAACGGAGCTGGGACCAATGTCCTCGTGGGAAGGTTCGCTCGTGCTGTGTGGGGTAGGGTTAAACTAATTTGGCGGGGGGATGGGCACCAGAATGTAGCATTGGAAAGGAGAAACAAGGGGCACAAAGGATTGGGAGAGAAAGATAGCACTAGAGCAAATAATAGTACAATATTAGGTGGGATCAGACTAAGAAAGAGTACAAGAAAGTCTAAGACTGGTGTGCAGTGCATGTGTGTAAACTCACAAAGCGTGGTAAACAAGGTTGGTGAGCTGCAGGCCCAAATAGCCACATGGGAATATGATGTCGTGGCGATAACGGAGACCTGGCTCTAAAAAGGGCAGGATTGGGTACTTAATATTCCTGGATACAAGGTGTTCAGGAAAGAAAGGAGCTGGAGGGGCGGTGGGTGGCAGTACTGGAGAGAGAAGGTGTCCTGGAGGGATCAAGGACAGAATCTGTTTGGTTAGAGTTAAGAAATAAAAGAGGTGCCATTACACTACTGGGTGTATTCATAGGCTGCCAACTAGTGGGAAGGAGCAAATTTGCAGGGAAATTACAGAGAGGTGCAAAAGCTATAGAGTAGTGATAACTGGAGACTTCAACTATCCTAATATAGACTGGGATAGTAATAATATAAAGGACAAAGAGGGGGAGGAATTTTTGAAAGGCTTTCAGAATAACTTTCTTGACCAGTACGTTTCTGACCCAACAAGGAAGGAGGCATTGCTGGACTTGGTTCTAGGGAATAAGGCGGGCCAAGTGTCAGTGGGGGAGCATTTAGGGAGCAGTGATCATAGTATCATAAGGTTTAGAATAGCTATGAAAAAGGACACGGACGACTCTAAAGTGAAAATACTCAATTGGAGGAGGGCCAATTTCAATGGGATGAGAACAGATCTGGCCCGGGTAAATTGGAATCAAAGATTGGCAGGCAAAACTAATTGAACAGTGGGCGGCCTTTAAAGAGGAGATGATTCAGGTACAGTCTAGGCACATTCCCACGAAGCAGAAAGGTAGGGCAACTAAAGCCAGAGCTCCCTGGATGACAAAAGAGATAGTGAGTAAGATGAAACGGAAAAAAGGGGCGTATGACAGATGTCAGGTTGATAACACAAGTGAGAACCAAGCTGAATATAGAAAGTTCAGAGGGGAAGTGAAAAAGGAAATAAGAGGAGCAGAGAGAGTATGAGAATAGACTGGCGGCCAACATAAAAGGGAATCCAAAAGTGTTCTACAGGCATGTAAACAGTAAACGGGTAGTACGAGGAGGGGTGGGGCCGATTAGGGACCATAAAGGAGTTCTACTCACGGAGGCTGAGGTACTAAATGAGTACTTTGCATCTGTCTTTACCAAGGAAGAAGATGCTGGCAGAATCTCAGTAAAGCAAAATATAGTTGAGATACTGGATGGGCTAAAAATTGATAAAGAAGACGTACTTGAAAGGCTAGCTATACTTAAAGTAGATAAGTCACCCGGACCAGATGGGATGCATCCTAGGTTGCTGAGGGAAGTAAAGGTGGAAACTGCAGAGGTACTGGCCATAATCTTCCAATCATCCTTAGATACGGGGGTGGTGCCAGAAGACTGGAGAATTGCAAATTAATTTATTTTTTATTTGTTCATGGGATGTGGGCGTCGCTGGCAAGGCCAGCATTTATTGCCAATCCCTAATTGCCCTTGAGGAGGTGGTGGTGAGCCGCCTTCTTGAACTGCTGCAGTCAGTGTGGTGAAGGTTCTCCCACAGTGCTGTTAGGAAGAGAGTTCCAGGATTTTGACCCAGCAACGATGAAGGAACGGCGATATATTTCCAAGTCAGGATGGTGTGTGACATGGAGGGGAACGTGCAGGTGGTGGTGTTCCCATGTGCCTGCTGCTCTTGTCCTTCTAGGTGGTAGAGGTCGCGGGTTTGGGAGGTGCTGTCGAAGAAGCCTTGGTGAGTTGCTGCAGTGCATCCTGTGGATGGTACAACTGCAGCCACTGTGCGCCGGTGGTGAAGGGAGTGAAAGTTTAGGGTGGTGGATGGGGTGCCAATCAAGCAGGCTGCTTTGTCCTGGATGGTGTCGAGTTTCTTGAGTGTTGTTGGAGCTGCACTCATCCAGGCAAGTGGAGAGTATTCCATCACACTCCTGACTTGTGCCTTGTAGATGGTGGAAAGGCTTTGGGGAGTCAGGAGGTGAGTCACTCGCCGCAGATTACCCAGCCTCTGACCTGCTCTTGTAGCCACAGTATTTATGTAGCTGCTCCAATTAAGTTTCTGGTCAATGGTGCCCCCCAGGATGTTGATGGTGGGGGATTCGGCGATGGTAATGCCGTTGAATGTCAAGGGGAGGTGGTTAGACTCTCTCTTGTTGGAGATGGTCATTGCCTGGCACTTGTCTGGTGCGAATGTTACTTGCCACTTATCAGCCCAAGTCTGGATGTTGTCCAGGTCTTGCTGCTTGCGGGCACGGACTGCTTCATTATCTGAGGGGTTGCAAATGGAACTGAACACTGTGCAATCATCAGCGAACATCCCCATTTCAAACCTTATGATGGAGGGAAGGTCATTGATGAAGCAACTGGGACACTGCCCTGAGGAACTCCTGCAGCAATGTCCTGGGGCTGAGATGATTGGCCTCCAACAACCACTACCATCTTCCTTTGTGCTAGGTATGACTCCAGCCACTGGAGAGTTTTCCCCTGATTCCCACTGACTTCACTTTTACTAGGGCTCCTTGGTGCCACACTCGGTCAAATGCTGCCTTGATGTCAAGTGCAGTTACTCTTAACTCACCTCCGGAATTCAGCTCTTTTTTCCATGTTTGGACCAAGGCTGTAATGAGGTCTGCAGCTGAGTGGTCCTGGTGGAATCCAAACTGAGCATCAGTGAGCAGGTTATTGGTGGGTCACTTTGCTGATGATTGAGAGTAGACTGATGGGGCGGTAACTGACCGGATTGGATTTGTCCTACTTTTTGTGAACAGGACATACGTGGGCAATTTTCCACATTGCCGGGTAGATGCCAGTGTTGTAGTTGTACTGGAACAGCTTGGCTAGAGATGCGGCTCGTCCTGGAGCACAAGTCTTCAGCACTACAGCTGGGATGTTGTCAGGGCCCATAGCTTTTGTTGTATCCAACACACTCAGCCGTTTCTTGATATCAAGTGGAGTGAATCAAATTGGTGAAGACTGGCTTCTGTGACGGTGGGGATATCGGAAGGAGGCCGAGATGGGTCATCTACTCAGCACTTCTGGCTGAAGATGGTTGCAAACGCTTCAGCCTTATCTTTTGCATTCACATGCTGGGCTCTCCTATCATTGAGGATGGGGATGTTTGCAGAGCCTCCTCCTCCAGTTAGTTGTTTAATTGTCCACCACCATTCACAACTGGATATGGCAGGACTGCAGAGCTTTGATCTGATCCATTGGTTGTGGAATCGCTTAGCTCTGTCTATAGCATGTTGCTTCCGTTATTTAGCATGCGTGTAGTCCTGTGATGTAGCTTCACCAGGTTGGCACCTCATTTTTAGGTTCGCCTGGTGCTGCTCCTGGCATGCTCTTCTACACTCCTCATTGAACCAGGGTTGATCCCCTGGCTTTTTGGTAATGGTAGAGTGAGGAATATGCCGGGCCATGAGGTTACAGATTGTGCTGGAATACAAATCTGCTGCTGCTGATGGCCCACAGCGTCTCATGGATGCCCAGTTTTGAGCTGCTGGATCTGTTTTGAATCTATCCCATTTAGCACGATGGTAGTGCCACACAACACGTTGGATGGTGTCCTCAGTGTGAAGACGGGACTTTGTCTCTACAAGGACTGTGTGGTGGTCACTCCTACCAACATTGTCATGGACAGATGCATCTGCGACAGGTAGATTGGTGAGGACGAGGCCAAGTAGGTTTTTCCCTCGTGTTGGTTCACTCACCACCTGCCGCAGGCCCAGTCTGGCAGCTATGTCCTTCAGGACTCGGCCAGTAGTGGTGCTACCGAGCCACTCTTGGTGATGGACATTGAAGTCCTCCACCCAGAGTACTTTCTGTGCCCTTGCTACCCTCAGTGCTTCCTCCAAGTGGTATTCAATATGGAGGAGGACTGATTCATCAGATGAGGGAGGGCGGTAGGTGGTAATCAGCAGGAGGTTTCCTTGCCCATGTTTGACCTGATGCCATGAGATTTCATGGGGTCCGGAGTCAATGTTGAGGACTCCCAGGGCCACTCCCTCCTGACTGTATATCACTGTACCGCCACCTCTGGTGGGTCTGTCCTGCCGGTGGGACAGGACATACCCAGGGATGGTGATGGAAGAGTCTTGGACTTTGGCTGAAAGGTATGATTCTGTGAGTATGGCTATGTCAAGCTGTTGCTTGACTAGTCTGTGGGACAGCTCTCCCAATTTTGGCACAAGTCCCCAGATGTTAGTGAGGAGGACTTTGCAGGGTCGACTGGGCTTGGTTTGCCTTTGTCGTGTCTGGTGCCTAGTGGTCCGATGCCGGGTGGTCCGTCTGGTTTTATTCTTATTATGACTTTTCGTACAACTGAGTGGCTTGTTAGGCCATTTCAGAGGACAATTAAGAATCAACCACATTGCTGTGGGTCTGAAGTCACATATAGGCCAGACCGGGTAAGGACGGCAGGTTTCCTTCCCTAAAAGGACATTAGTGAACCAGATGGGTTTTTATGACAATCCAGTAGTTTCATGGTCACCATTACTGATACTAGCTTTTTATTCCAGATTTTATTTAATTAATTGAATTTAAATTCCCCAACTGTCGTGGCGGAATTTGAACTCATGAGTCTAGATTATTAGTCCAGGCGTCTGGATTACTAGTCCAGTAACATAACCACTATGCTACCATACCCACTTTGATAGACTTCAAGAGGATATAGACAGGCTGGTGGCAAGGGCGGACACACGGCAGATGAAATTTAACGCAGAAAAATGAGAAGTGATATATTTTGGTAGGAAGAACGAAGAGAGGCAATATAAACTAGAGGGCATAATTCTAAAAGGGGTACAGAAACAGAGAGATCTGGGGGTATATGTGCACAAATCGTTGACGGTGACAGGGCAGGTTGAGAAAGTGGTTAAAAAGGCATACGGGATCCTGGGCTTTATAGATAGAGGCATAGAGTACAAAAGTATGGAAGTCATGATGAACCTTTATAAAACACTGATTCGGCCACAACTGGAGTATTGTGTCCAGTTCTGGGCACCACATATTAGGAAAAGATGTGAAGGCCTTAGAGAGGGTGTAGAAGAGATTTACTAGAAGGACTCCAGGGATGGGGGACTTTAGTTATGTGGATAGACTGGAGAAGCAGGGGTTGTTCTCTTTGGAACAAAGACGGTTGTGAGGAGATCTGATAGAGGTATACAAAATCATGAAGGGTCTTGACAGAGTAGAGAGAGAGAAACTGTTCCCATTGGCGGAAGGGTCAAGAACCAGAGGACACAGATTTAAGGTGATTGGCAAAAGAACCAAACGTGACACGATCAGCCATGATCTTTTTGAATGGCGGAGAAGGCCTGAAGGGCCGAATGGCCTACTCTTGCTCCTATTTCCTATGTTTCTATGTTTCGATGACATGAGGAAAAGCTTTTTTTTACACAATGAGTGGTTATGATCTGGAATGCACTGCCCGAGGGGGTGGTGGAGGCAGATTCAATCATGGCCTTCAAAAGGGAACTGGATAAGTATTTGAAAGGAAAACATTTGCAGGGCTACAGGGATAGGGTGGGGGAGTGGGACTAGCTGGATTGATCTTGCATAGAGCCAGCGTGGACTCAATGGGCCTCTTTCCGTGCTGTAACCATTCTATGATTCTAAGTTCTTCTCTCTCTTTCTTTTAATATCCCTGTTGTGTCCTCAGATGTTCCCTGATCAATCTCCTTTTCTTAAGTTCTCTTCCTAGTGTCTGTTGTCAGCAACTTTTATTATTAAATCCTTCAGTTCCATTGTAGCCTCTGAAATGCCTGAATCAAAATTTCTAAAAGATGCTTTTACGTTTAGAAGAGTGTTGGGAACAGCAAACAAGTGGCTCCATTGGTGGCAGCAGAAACCCAATCTTCATTCTTCCAGCAACAGTGGAGACAAATTTGATCTTGGGTTTTATGAGCAGCTGGAGGTTTCACTGGCTTCACTCCTGGCCTGTTAAACATCCAGAGCCAGTTTAGTGAGTCCGATGAAATTATGTCAATAACGCCATGGTGTCAATTGTTTCAATAACTTGAAAGCTATCTGATCAAAATGATCAGATTCAAACAGACCCCTGTAATGACATCATTATGTGCCTACGCACAGAAAACAGATCACCGTCCTATGGATACTGGTGCCAGGTGAGGCCCACTTACACAGCAGAGGTACAGACACTATAAAGTGGGTCTTTAATTGTAAATGCTTTCTTTACTCTGCAATATAGGCGCCAGCAAAACAAAACAGAATTTCTTTTTACTTTTGGTTTTATTTTCTTGTTTTCTCCTCTCCGTTCTCTTTCTCTCTGAGTCACTGTTGCTGGGTGTAGCCCCACAAGAACCAACAGCCCCTCAGTAGTTTGAACAAGTAGCCATTCTTTGGATGTGAGTGATAACATTCAAACATCATATTCAAGCCTGACCTAGTCTTCATTTGGTGTCCACATCTATGTGTTTTCCAGGAGGGATTATTGGATAGAAGCTAGGAGCACAAAAACTAGGCCGTTCAGGGGTGATGTCAGGAAGCACTTCTTCATACAAAGGGTGGTGGAAATCTGGAACTCTCTCCCCCAAAAAGCTGTTGAGGCGCGTTCAATTGAAAATTTCAAAACTGAGATTGTTAGGCAAGGGTATTAAGTGTTACGGAACCAAGGTGGGTAAATGGAGTTGAAATACAGATGAGCCATGATCTAATTGAAATGGTGGAACAGGCTCGAGGGGCTGAATGGCCTAGTCCTGTTCCTAAACCCTGGGTGATTTCCCCACCCCCCCACACATCCTTAGTCCAGAGGCAGTAGGACCAACTTTAGTGCTTCTACAGCTATCCTGGATGAGATCAGCTAACCCAGCACACAGACCAGGGACATTTTGGTCTGTATTGTACAATATGCCAAGAAGTCTCTTTAGCTTCTTTTTTTTTTAAAACTTCATCTCAAACATTCAATTTAACGACAAGAACTTTATTACTATTCCTGTATCATGAAATATAATAATGCAATTTGTTTATACATTATTCATGCAGTACTACTTTGAAATTCATGCTTGATCCAGCTATTATTCATCAGTCAGAATATTCTGATTAAAAGTGCTTGTAAAACTTGTTCAGTTAACCACATGGTTCCAATTTTGAGCAGGTTGTGTGTAAAGTTCCTAAAATGTAAACTGAACACCATGGGTTAGGAATTGCATAGCGCTGGCCTACTTGTGCGAACTGGACGCTGGAACGATCCCTGTGCTGGAACAGGTAGGCCTGAGGCCCGATCAAAATTGGGTCTCAGGCCTCATTTAAATTAGGCCGGTGAGCTGCGGATGTCAGCTGCGTGTCCCCAGGCAGCTCGTTGGCGAAGTACACATCAATGTCAGGACGCTGCGATGATGGCAGCAGCCCTCAGATAAGTCCCGGGAGGGGTGGGTTAGAGCGGGCTATGGGTGGGGGGGGGGGGGGTTTTGGGGGGCACAATCGTTATACCTGTGGAATGGGGGGAGCATTCCTGCTCCTTTAACAGGTGTTAGGCCCCTAATTTACTTATTCAAGGAGTCTAACACCTGATTTAGCCATCTGCCCCAATAATAGGTGCAATGCATACTAAGTTCTATGTCCACCATTCCATTTTTAAAAGAAGTTGATTTTTCCACTGGCCAACCAGGAATGAAGAGTCAATGTAACTCATGCAATGCCTCCTCCAAGTAATGCAGTTGGTATCACTTGCAGCATCAAATGTTTTCATGTGTTGCATCCTCTATTTACCTTACTACTTAGTAAAACCATCACAACCATCCCTTGTGACTCCATTTGCAGGTTTTAAAGGGGTCCTCACTCAAAGTAAACTGCACACCTCAGGATGATCCATTGCATATAATATGTGCTGTCACCGAGAATTTCCTCAGGGGTTCTCCCAATCGGCCGGTGAAATTTTGGTGGTAACCCCGGGTAGATTGGGTTTCTGCCGAACGTCCGCCGAAGTTACGGTGGCCAATCGGGAGAAGCCCCAAGGAAATTCCTGGCATGTGACTTTAGACATCTACACATACAACTTCTATATTTACTTGAGAAAGAGATATGAGGTGTTGCTCATGCTGTTAATTTGGTGTTTATCCAAACGCTCTTACTCAACATCGATACGGAATAAGTGCTTTCAATGATGAATAGAAATGGCATTATTTACATAAGAACATTTGATTACTAGCAGGGTCTCTGGGTATACATTCCTCCAACGAGCAGTTGGCAATGAAAAGATCTAAAGCACTATGCAAAACCAAGAGCAAGAGAGAAAGAAAGAAAAATTAGAAAGGGAAATAAAGCTGTACAGATGCTTACTTTTTTTCTGACGTCAGGCAAGGTGATCCACAGTGGAAGAATAATAGGCAGTACAATTAGATAGATAATTCGTTTACGTGGTGTATCAGGCCAAGCCAAGCTAAGAGGCTGGTCTTCATCTTCGTTCTGTGTGGCGGCTTCAGCCTAATAAAAGAGTGAACTATATTTAGGAATTTCATTCAATATTTACTGCAAATGTAACACAATAAACATTCCGACCAAAAACGGGCAAAGATTTTTATTTTCGTTGATCACCAAGAATGAGCAATTGCTTTGTTGGCAGTGAATGCTCATTCAATAGTGTGGGTAAATGAAAGATTTACAGAGAAAAAGACTGTGCTGATTGAGGAGTGGAAGTTTCTACTGTTTGATGATTAAATTGGGGTCAAAATTCTTTTCAAAAGAGCAATCAGATATTTTTGAAGATCATGTTAAAATGTTCACACAGTCCTGGGTTTTGTATGAGAAAAACTTCAATCTTAAAATCTAGTGCACAAAAACACCCAGACTATTTATTTGAATAACATGAACGTTCTAATGCTTCCTGTTCACAAGGGTTATTTGATCAATCCAGATTTAGATTCTAATTTGACTTCTCACTAATTTCAATTAGCAGAAAAAGTGTCAGTAGATGACCTGATCATTTTCTTTATCCAATTCTCAAGTACTTCCAGAAATAATCATCAACTGGAAAAGTCCGCCTCAAAAACCCTTATTTATTGTTGAGTTATGGTACTGTAATAGTTTATTGTATTTGTTTATCTTTGGAGCTCGTCAATCACGTCGTTGTCAGACCAGATTCTATGTTCTTAGCTTTACTTACGTGATTGAGTGACAGCTCTATAGTTAAATATGATAAAATGTTTCTCACCACATCGCAGTAGTTTAGAGCAGCTCAATTATTCTGAGATGTACTTCTGAATCACATAATTGAGACCACGGAGCTGATTTTCATGGCCTCCAGTGGACGGGTTAGTGCTGCTCCAAAAATTGCAGGGCTCAACTTACCGTCCTGTTCCTGCTCATGACTTGCTAGCACCATTTTGTTTGGCGTCTTTACGAGGAAGGCCCAGGTGCACTGCCTGTTTCGGGGGGGAGCCTCATCAAGGTATGTAAATTGGGTCCTATGACATACATAGGACCTGGCGCAACATTGAGATACCAATGGGTGGAGAGTGCCCTGTCCATTGGTACCAGGCTCAGAGTGACCTAACCAGCTGACCGCTGCAGGCTGCTCAGAAAACCAGCAAAAGGTAAGCTTTTTAAAAAAAAACAAATTTTTGTGGGGTCAAGAGCAGCATGAATGCTGTGTGTATGAAAATGAGGCCAACCGTTAAAATGGCTTGGGCCTCTCAGTGAGGAGAGTGGACGGGAGGCACAATTGTGCTGCTGCCTCCCACCCGATAAATTAAAATGGACCCCTATGTGTTTTAGATACGTATAAACAAGTGTTGCTAGTTTCAGACCTGAATATCCTTTGCAGCTTTCAGTACGTACACTTTTCTAAAATCATAAAAGCTAATTTTCCATAATTGTCTTAAGCTGTACATCATGCTATAGAGTTGGAAGAATGCGCAGAACCACAGACCATTGTTTTTACAACTGGAAAACGTGAGGTACCAGTTGGTTTATTAACTGATAACAGAATCCACAATAGTTACAGGAATGAACTATTAACAAAAAAGCGTAAGAGGGAGGGATCATATTTACACATTAAGGACACCAAAAGAAAATAAGAAATGCTGGAGGAACTTTTCTACTAAATGATTGGTAAGTATGCGGAACAGATTACCACCAACGGTTGGTGAAACAAGAAACCTTAGTAGGGTTCAAGAAAGAACTAGACAGGTTCTTGTGTAGTCACTGTTGTGATGTTGACATGACAAGTACTTCATTGGCTGTAAAGCGCTTTGGGACGTCCTGAGGTTGTGAAAGGCGTGATATAAATCTAAGTCTTTATTTCTTTAACAAATGGAATTCAGGGTTATTAGAAATGTGCCAAGGGAATACTGTGGATAGGTGGGTTTGATGGACCAAAGGGCTTCCCCTGCCTGTAACTGTGGCAATGTAACCACTATTGACCTATGGCCAGATATAGGTAACATATCATATGCAGTGATGATGGTTTAAAGAGTTGCATTTTAAGACAATTGCATTTACAGACATGGATCAATTTAATTTGCTGCTCAGGTGTTTCTGGATGAATTTTATGTCCATTTTTTTAACCCTTCAAGCTGCTTCCATAATGAGCATCTAATGAGAATGCAAAGAAAATCATATACAATAGTGAGATTTGTAGTTTCATTGATTACAATGAGTGGATTTTGTTTATGATCATAAAGTCCCAGTGGTTAGTTTCATTTGTTTCTGCTTTAGATGTTGGTCTGAGACAGTATAACTGCCCTCATTGCAGCTGCACTGACAGAGTAAACCAGAAATACCATGGGCCAGATTTAAACATAGAAACATAGAAAATAGGAGAAAGAGTAGGTCATTCGGCCCTTCGGGCCTGCTCCGTCATTCAAAATGATCATGGCTGATCGTCTAACTCAGTAGCCTGTTCCTGCTTTTTCCCTGTATCCCTTGATCCCTTTAGCATTAAGAAATATATCTATCTCTTTCTTGAATACATCTAATGACTTGGCCTCCACTGCCTTCTGTGATAGAGAATTCCAAAGGTTCACCACCCTCTGAGTGAAGAAATTTCTCCTCATCTCGGTTCTAAATGGCATACCCCGTATCCTGAGACTGTGACCCCTGGTTCTGGACTCCCCAGCCATCGGGAACATCCTCCATGCATCTAGTCTGTCTAGTCCTGTTAGAATTTTATATGTTTCGATGAGATCACCTCTCATTCTTCTAAACTCTAATGACTATAGGCCTAGTCAACCCAATCTCTCCTCATACGTCAGTCCTGCCATCCCAGGAATCAGTCTGGTAAACCTTTGTTGCACTCCCTCCATGGCAAGGACATCCTTCCTCAGATAAGGAGACCAAAACTGCACACAATACTCCAGGTGTGGTCTCACCAAGGCCCTGTATAACTGCAGTAAGAAATCCCTGCTCCTGTACTCAAATCCTCTTGCAATGAAGGCCAACATATCATTCGTCTTCCTAACTGCTTGCTGCACCTGAATGCTCGCTTTCAGCGACTGGTGTACAAGGACACCCAGGTCTCGTTGCACCTCCCCTTTTCCCAATCTATCACCATTCAGATAATAATCTGCCTTTCTGTTTTTACAACCAAAGTGGATAACCTCACATTTAAACACGTTATACTGCATCTGCCATCTTCTTGTCCACTCACCCAACTTGTCTAAATCACATTGGAGCCTCTTTGCATCCTCCTCACAGCTCACATTCCACCCCAGCTTTGTGTCGTCTGCAAACTTGGAAATGTTACATTTAGTTCCCTCATCCAAATCATTGATATATATTGTGAATAGCTGGGGCCCAAGCACTGATCCCTGCGGTACCCCACTAGTCACTGCCTGCCACCCCGCAAAAGACCCGTTTATTCCTACTCTCTGTTTCCCGTCTGTCAACCAATTCTCAATCCATGCCAGTATATTCCCCCCAATCCCATGTGCTTTAATTTTGCACAATAACCTCTTGTGTGGGACCTTTATCGAAAGCCTTCTGAAAATCCAAATACACCACATCCACAGGTTCTCCCCTATCTATTCTACTAGTTACATCTTCAAAAAATTCCAGTAGATTTGTTAAGCATGATTTCCCTTTCATAAATCCATGCTGACTTTGTCCAATCCCGTTAATGCCCTCCAAGTGTTCTGTTATCATATCTTTTATAACAGACTCTAGCATTTTCCCCACTACTTTGCTGTTGTGGGGCATCTAACAGCGTCTGCCATTAGTTAGACTTGCCCCTGCACCCTTCAGCTCAAAACATTTTTGCGCACAAAGTTGCTGAAAGTGCGAGCTGATAACAACGGATACAGAGCATCTGGGACCTGAGTGAACAGAGCAACCATTGGGGTTCTCCTTAACCAATGAGATTTAAGGATTGGGAAATAAACAACGGAGGGACTGATAAGGAGGGTGAATTAAAGGGAATGAATTCAATATCAAATCAGGTACAGAAGGAGAAATAAAGAGGGAAAAAAAAACTGGACTAAGAGAGAGAGAAAAAGAGACAGCGAGGAAAAGTAAGAAAAAATTAAAATTTAACATTTGGCATTTTTAAAATCTCCTTGAGAAATTCTAAACCTTTAAAGGATGATACTTCACACTTGTAATAGTTCATTTTTGGTGCTAGAGGTGATTGTCAATCATTAACACTTATCACGTCATTAAAAGGGTACTTATGCTTGTAATTACTAGCTCTAAATATCTGCGGTGGGTTTAGTTCGTATCTACCACGCAAATACAGCAACTTCACGACATTCAATGCATGCCAATGTTGAGGCAGACAGTGAGATGCTGTTTTCGTGAAGCTAACGGTGAAGCAGCACATATCGGACAGCAATTTTTGGATGTTCACATTTAACCGCGTATCTGCTCCTCACTTGAAGTTGCTGTACCATTTACGCATAAATAACAGTGAGCGCCATTTGCTTCACACTTATTTTGACAGCAAATTCTGGCACTGTATATCTCTAAGTAACAAATTATGGTTAACTTTAATTTTCCATTTTGTATATAACTCTTGTTTTTAAACAATATTTTATTTAAACAACGAACAATTGTGGCATCATTAGGTGAATTAGATTGACTGAATTATTGACCTCAACAGCATGAGGGAGTGGAACTAACATCAACAGAGACACTGCCATTAGCACAGATATGCTTCAGTTTCAACCCTTAAAATGAGGGTAAAACTTCAGCTCGTGCCTACTTGGCGTGGCGTTTCATTCAGGGAAATTGCATGAGCACAGTGCACGATTAAAAATAACGGATGAAAAACAGTGGTCTGGGCGCACAGTTTCCTACGCATGCTCTCGACAGGCAAGACTCCATGTTGGGGCAGCACAAGCGATAAGCTTACTCTATAGTTCCTCATATTGTTAATCCTCAGTAATTTCCCCAGCCTAGCAACCCTCCCATCATCCAATTAGATCATCAACATTTACCATTTAAAAAACAAAAATATTAACCCAATCTCCCCCCCCCCCACCCAAATCAACAGCAACAGACAAAAAAACAATAGTGTGTAATTATCTGAATTTTAAAAGGGAGACAAGACAGCGATATTCCCTCTTGAAAATCCCATCTGCAAAATGGCTGCACCAGCAGGAAAAATATGTTTTTCTTCTTTCTGTTATAAGGCTATTTTAGAGTGTATTTACATTACAAGCTTATGTTTTGTACAAAGTGAGTTTGGCTTCATACAAATGTTAAACTTGTGTTGGATAAATTGGGCATTAAGGACAGAATTGGCTCCAAGCAAAGCAGGGCGAGTTCCCTTCTCCAGGCATTCTCACTCCACTTAGTCCCAGTGTCAGATTGGGCCCAGGGATTGGATTCAGGCTGCATTTAGACAACGGGATCAATTATCCTGTTATGGTGTGGCTGTATTTCCTGCTCAAAAATGAGCAACACACATCAATTTCTATATTAGGTTAGAGCTTATCGTGTTCTGGTACTCATGAAGCCTCAATCTAAATGTATCCTAAACTGTGAAAAGATATGGAAAGGTTTTCACCCATTCGTAGTCATTGGGCAGAACATCGAGCCCATGGACCTTTACCACTCGATGTAATACTTGTTTTGTCAGTTGTGGTTCAGTGGTAGCATTCACACATCTGAGTTAGAAGGTTGTGGGTTCAAGTCCCATTCCAGAGACTTAAGCACATAATTCAGGCTGACACTCCAGTGAAATACTGAGGGAATGCTCCCCTGCCGGAGGTACCTTTCAGATGAAATGTTAAACTGAGGTCCCGTCTGCCCTCCCAGGTGGACATAAAAGATCGCACAGCACTATTTCAAAGAAGAGCAAAGGAGTTCTTCTCAGTGTCCTGGTCAATATTTATCTCTCAACCAGCATCACTAAAACAGATTATCTGGTCGTTATCACATTGCTGTTTGTGGGACCTTGCTGTGTGCAAATTGGCTGCTGCGTTTCCTACATTACAACAGTCACCACACTTCATTATAGTACTTCAAAAAAGTACTTCATTGGCTGTAAAGTGCTTTGGGACATGAAAGGCGCTATATAAATGCATGTTCTTTCTTTAAATTCACATATAATGTGTAGGATCAGGATCCTGATCTAATTACTTAGTCTGTGAGCCTTTTATTTAGTTTTCAGGATGATTATTTTGATACTATGTTAAATATTTCTTTGTTTTATATGAACTTATGTAAATTCCCCATCAATATTTTCACCTTTAATTCTAATTCAGATTAATGCGCAAAATGCACATCCTGAATGGCTAAATTCAATCCATACTGCGCCATATCTACGAAGTCTATTGAATGAAATTTGAATGCTTTATACCGGGACTTTGATTTGAGCAGTCACTGATTTCAAATCAAACTTTTTGAAAAAATAAGTAGATTCGTGAGAATCTATGTTTTTAATGAAATGGAGTCCGTCTGAAACTTTTTTGAAATCCGATTGTTCCGTAAGCTGAAGCCCTGTAAAATTATCAGTAAGCATAATGGGGGCGACATTAGTCTGCCAACTCCCCCATTCGCGCTGAAAAATGAAGGTTTAGGCAGTTTAAAAAAAGCCTACTGCTCATTAGCCACCCGAGGTCCCCCCCGACTCAATTTTTGAGTAGGCCTTGAAATGGGCGGCCTGCGCACCCACTCAAAACAGGCCAGAGCCATGTTTAAATATTTAAAGTGGGGTCCTACACAATTTTTATGTTCCACTGGGTAAAGCCCGAGCTCTATACACTCCGTCCAGTGGAACTGAGTGTTGAGCGGCCTAGCTAGTGTTCTTTAAAGAGACCTCTGCAGGCTGCTCCAACAAATTAAAGTGACAGCCGTGGCACTGATTTGTGCGGGGCCAGAAGGAGCATGAATGCTCCTCCTGCCCCCCACATAATCCTTCCAGCCTGCTGCCAGTTCCCCCCCCTGCCCTCCTCCCCGGATTGCCTCTCTTCCCACTTTAATCCACGATATCTGGCTCCCCTCTGCGGAGGAGCCACCAGATTCTGCTCCCCCACCCCACCCCTGCAACTCTGAGCTGACTGTCAGAGCTCATTAAGTGCTGGTAGCTCACCAGTCAACATTGAAATGAGGCCTGACTATGGAAATGGTTCAGGCCTCTCACTGGTGCCATTGGATGGACGGCGTGATTGCTCCGCCCACTGCGCATTACACCTGAAAATCACCCCCAATGTGGTTATTTTCAAATAACTGGGTCACAAATCTTCTGTACTGTTAACCAAGGGGGTTAATAATTAGGAAAAGTGATAGTAGGGTAAAATTTACTGTTGACGATACAGCAGGTGAACATGTAATACATTTGTATGAGAGTCCGATTTTAACGGAAACATTAATCAATTTTAAATAAACAGGTTGATGCCTTTGTTAAAATAATGCAAGGAGAATATCATATGAAGCATTAAATATTCATCTATTGTTATCACCAATAGTAATTTCTAAGCCACAGTGAGAGACTGTTACTCATAGTTAATTTTTTCCAGCCCTAGCCTCAGCCTCAGCCCTTGGTTCAGTTGCCCCCCCACCCATGGTTAACACCCACCTTTGCATAAGTATGGAAAGTGCAAGTCATCTCACTGGCTCTCAACACACAACAGAGTGTGCCACTCAAAAGGTGAGAGTGACGGCAAAGAACAAATAAAAAGTAACTACAAAACAGTGGGGTGCTCCCCAGGCCCTGAGCTGCTCCAGGCTCCACCCCTTGGCCTTAGGCTGTACCTGGTCCCAGTTTCTGACTTCAGGCTGTTTTAAATAGCTATTATCTAAATGTTTGCTCATCTTTCTTCTAATATGTCTTTCGTTACTGCAAGACTATTCTGGACAGATATGTCACGTATTTAATGAAAACAGTCATTGTAAGATAAAATGGAATTATCACAAAGAAGCAGATTTCTGTTGTCACAAATAACTAAAACTGCATGATGATAATCTCTGATTCAATGATTACAAAACATCGATTGATGCTCTACTTTAACTCTGCAATTTCTATACCTCTGTGGCAATTTTGGTACAAAATGTTTGTGCCAAATAATAAAGCATACTAATGCTGGACTTTCTGCTGTATTTCTCCATGCCAGGAATATGTGAAGGGATTGACATCTTTCCCTTCCTATATTCTCTAAATTATGGATGCTGCAATTCACAGCATGAAGCTAGTATTTCCTCCAGTAGACTTCAGTTATTACAAATAGAACAACATGGATTTCAGGGGGAGTAAGAGGGTGACATGCACAATCAAAAGATTCTGATGACTTTGTAAACTACAGGAACACAGCTCAAATGATCTACAAATATCACTTATCCCTTAAGTTTGCAATCTGACCTACCCCTGGAGCTCTGTTATTGCTGCTTTTAAACAGGACACTGGGAGTTGCCTCTCCATTGATGTTCTCTCTCCCTTGTGAACAGGTGATTGGCTTTCCTAGCTGTTATTTTACAGAACTGTGTACACATATACATCCACATACCCACCCATACAACAACAATCTGGGGCAGTTTAGCAACTACTGTTTAAGTCAATATGATTTAAATGCAAACAATGCTAAACAAGGTAAATGGTGTTTAACTAACTTGATTGAGTCTTTTGATGAGGGCAATGTGGTTGATGTTGCGTATATGGACTTTCAAAAGGCGTTTGATAAAGTGCTACACAATAGGCTTGTCAGCAAAATTGATGCCCATGGAATAAAAGGGGCAGTGACAGGGCCAGTGGGCCGATGAATGGCAGATGGAGTTTAATTTAGATAAATGTGAGGTGATGCATTTTGGTAGATCGAATCGGGCCAGGACCTACTCCGTTAATGGTTGGGCGTTGGGGAGAGTTATAGAACAAAGAGATCTAGGAGTACAGGTTCATAGCTCCTTGAAAGTGGAGTCACAGGTGGATAGGGTGGTGAAGAAGGCATTCAGCATGCTTGGTTTCATTGGTCAGAACATTGAATACAGGAGTTCGGATGTCTTGTTGAAGTTGTACAAGACATTAGTTAGGCCACACTTGGAATACTGTGTACAGTTCTGGTCACCCTATTATAGAAAGGATATTATTAAACTAGAAAGAGTGCAGAAAAGATTTACTAGGATGCTACCGGGACTTGATGGTTTGACTTATAGGGAGAGGTTGGATAGACTGAGACTTTTTTCCCTGGAGAGTAGGAGGTTTAGGGGTGATCTTATAGAAGTCTATAAAATAATGAGGGGCATAGATAAGGTAGATAGTCAAAATCTTTTCCCAAAGGTAGGGGGGTCTATAACGAGGGGGCATAGATTTAAGGTGAGAGGGGAGAGATACAAAAGGGTCCAGAGGGGCAATTTTTTCACTCAAAGGGTGGTGAGTGTCTGGAACGAGCTGCCAGAGGCAGTAGTAGAGGCGGGTACAATTTTGTCTTTTAAAAAGCATTTGGACAGTTACATGGGTAAGATGGGTATAGAGGGATATGGGCCAAATGCAGGCAACTGGGACTAGCTTAGTGGTATAAACTGGGCGACATGGACATGTTGGGCCGAAGGGCCTGTTTCCATGTTGTAAACTTCTATGATTCTATGATTCTATGAATACGAAATTGGCTAAGTGACAGGAAGCAGCGTAGTGGTGAATGGTTGTTTTTTGGACTGGAGGAAGTTATACAGTGGTGTTTCCCAGGGGTCGGTACGAGGACCACTGCTTTTTTGATATATATTAATGACTTGGATTTGGATGTACAGGGTACAATTTCAAAATCTGCAGATGACACAAAACTTGGAAACGTAGTAAGTAGTGAGGAGGATAGTGATAGACTTCAAGAGGACAGACACAGGCTGGTGGAATGGGCGGATACATGGCAGATGAAATTTAACACAGAGAAGTGCAAAGTGATACATTTTGGCAGGAAGAACGAGGCGAGGTAATATAAATAAAATGGTACAATTCTAAAGAGGGTGCAGGAACAGAGAGACCTGGGGGTATATGTGCACAAATCTTTGAAGGTGACAGGACAGGTTGGGAAAGCAGTTAAAAAAGCATACGGGATCCTGGGCATAGAGAACAAAAGCAAGGAAGTTATGTTGAACCTTTATAAAACACTGGCTCGGCCACAACTGGAGTGTTGCGTCCAATTCTGGGCACCACACTTCAGGGAAGTTGTGAAGGCCTTAGAGAGGGTGCAGAAAAG
The DNA here is from genome assembly GCF_035084215.1 of Heptranchias perlo. Classification (NCBI taxonomy): domain Eukaryota; kingdom Metazoa; phylum Chordata; class Chondrichthyes; order Hexanchiformes; family Hexanchidae; genus Heptranchias; species Heptranchias perlo. The sequence goes on along the minus strand of NC_090328.1, from coordinate 94,103,364 downwards.
ATTTACTAGGTTGGGTCCAGGGATGAGGGTCTTCAGTTACATGGATAGATTGGAGAAGCTGGGATTGTTCTCTTTAGAGCAGAGAAGGTTAAGAGGAGATTTGATAGAGCTGTTCAAAATCATGAAGGGTTTAGATAAAGTAGATAAAGAGAAACTGTTCCCATTGGCAGAAGGGTCGAGAACCAGAGGACACAGATTTACGGTGATTGGCAAAAGAACCAAAGGCGACATGAGGAAAAACCTTTTTACGCAGTGAGTAGTTATGATCTGGAATGCACTGTCTGAAAAGGTGGTGGAAGCAGATTCAATCGTGGCTTTCAAAAAGGAATTGGATAAATACTTGAAGGGAAAAAATTTGACGGGCTACAGGGAAAGAGCGGGGGAATGGGACTAACAGGATTGCTCTTACAAAGAGCGGCCCCGGCGCGATGGGCCGAATGGCCTCCTTCTGTGCTGTAAGTGCTTTATGATTCTATGAAACTCCTCCAGATTGTTGTTACATGAGAGGGGTACAGCACTGAGCTCACTATAGTGGAGATATTTTGACGTATATCATATATCAAATTAAACTCAGGTCAATATCATTAAATGGATTTGCAATCTGTGTCACACTTGATCATAAGTTGCACACCTAACATGTTCCCACTATTGATAGCCTATAACTTTCAGTAATCAGACCTGACTCTACATAAACTCCAACTCATCCAGAATTCTGCAACCCACATCCAACCCACATTAAATCCTGCTCACCAATCACCCATACCCTTGTTTACCTTTACTGAGTCCCCATTCCCCATCACATCAATTTCAAAATCTTTTCCTGGCCTACAAAATCCCTCCAAGGCCTTGCTCTACTCTACCTCTCAATATTCTCCTAGCTCACACCCTCAGTTCTTCTGAGCCATAGCCTTCAGTCATCATGCCCCAGTAATCTGAAGCTCTTCTAAAGCCGTTCCCTTTGCCATATCTCTCCGCACATTCAAAAGCCTCTTCAACCATGCTTCTGGGGTCCTCCCCAACTCTCATCTCAAGCTCATGCTTGGAGTTCAGTCCCTATTTAAAAAGTGCCTTGGAATGCTTTTCTAATTAGAAGTGCTACTCAAGGACTTGCTGGAAAAGAAAATCGGGCGTGGTGTAAAATGGGCTGCCGCTTTATGCTACTGACGCAGACCAATTTCACCCCCATTGTTCCTTAAAATAGAGGATCAACAGAATAATTGTTTATGGACTCTGGATGGAACTGGCTTGTTGAGCATTTAGTGAATGCAGCTTGTCAAAGTTATAAGCATGGATTTAAAAGCAGGAATAACATTCTAGGTTTTGCTTAATTATTCTGATTGTTCGGGTGGATGTTAAAGATCCCAAGGTACAAGTTGAAGAAGAGGAGGGAATTCTCCCGGTGTCCCTGATTGACATTCCTGTCTCATGTTTCTTATGTTGCAAACACAGTAGTCATTCTACACGAGCAACATCCTACAAACAGCCGTAAGATGAACGACCAGCTAATGTATTTTTAGGTGGCGTTGGTTGAGACAGGAATGTCAATCAGGACACCGGGAGAATTCCCTCCTCTTCTTCAACTTGTACCTTGGGACCTTTAACATCCACCCGAATAATTAAGCAAAACTTAGAATGTTATTCCTGCTTTTAAATCCATGCTTATATCTCTGACAAGCTGCATTCACTAATTACTCATTCATCATCTAATAGCGAGGGGAATATTGTGATTCACAGAGATTTTGATCTTCTGCACCGACCAATGTAACCTTTAATGCTATTTTCAACCAGGTATTAATTCACGTTTTTGTTAAAAGGATTAATCGGCATTGCATTAAATGCTTTTGCTAGGAATGTATTTCACATGTCCATTACTTCACAGGGGAAAAATTTCCTCAAGTGTCTAGCCTCACTTGAGATTTATTAATTTTATACTCATGTCTTCTAGTTACGTGATCTGCTTAAATCTGTGTTATCCACTTCAGTCATTATTTAAGATTAGCTGTCCTCCCCTCTCAGTTGTCTTTCCGCCAATGAAAATTATTTCTTCATAGCTTTAGGTTCTCTTATATTGACAGTGTGCTGTCTACAACAGGGACAGCTTTCGCACAGTTGATAGCACACTATAATATGAAGCCCACTCTATAAATTTGATCTTATTAATAATGTATACAGCCTGTTTCAACTTAAAATCAAATGTCCTCAAGGTGAGCCAGTACTTGACGTTGATTAGATACTCTAAGTGAATATTACAGTGTGGGGCAATCTTACAGCCTTATTTTCATTCATTATTTAATTTCTGATAAAAACATACAGCGGGTAAAGTTATTTTCTTGTTGGCACCCACACCAACAGTAATGGCTGTCCTTTTAATGTTAGTGGAAAAGGGTAAATTTGGAGCTGAGAAATTACTGACTTCTGCCTTAACTTCACCTTTTTAAAAAAAAATACCCTTTTCCATCCAGCCCACACTTTGCTTTGTGGCTGGAGGATCTTTGCCCACCTTCCTGCTAGCAGTATTCCTTTCTTCTGTTATCAAAATGGTGCAATACTGTCAGTAAAATGCTTAAATATATGAGTGGGAAAAATCCTTTACAATAGTAAACAGAATTTTTCACTCCTGGTTCATGGATAGCCCTGAGTTTTAGGAATTTTCATTATTTTGAGCTAATTTTGGTCTAAGCTATTGGTAAATAATAACATTAAATAGCTATTTCCTATAATTGCTGCATTTTCCTCAAGAACTAATATGCAACTGTTGAGAAAAACAGTTTGTTTGGATGGGTTTGTCCACAGTCCACATTGGCAGTAGTTTGGGGGTGGGGGGGGTGGGGAGGGAGGCAGGGGGAAGATAGACTCTGCACAGCAAAGGTGAGAGAATCTGAGATGATACTAATTGGAAATCTTTTCAGCATGAAGACAATTAAAGTGTTGATGTATCAAATGGAAAATGCATTATGTAAAATGATGTTCAAAACAAATACTTTGAGACAGGCAGCTGATTAGCTGCCAGCAGCTGTAAAAAGGTGCTGTACATGGATGCCATGTTATTTTAAAAAAGCAGGCAATAAGAAGATATGCAGAAGGTTTTTCTTGGTTATATGAAAACCATGAGCTCAGACAATTTCCAACCCACATTCTATTGGAAATAATGTTCCAGCTGGCCCAGCAAAAGATTCCTGGACACTCAACTCACAGGGTTCAGACAGGTTCAGTCTCAGCCTAGGCTGGTATCTAAAATTGCCTGCCTTAACTGGGCGAGTTCTTCCAGCTCCCTACACTGGATAGGTAAGAGCGTGTTGTGGTGGTTTGGCACATCATCACAGAGGGACAGAAACTGTTAGGACAGCAATAACTGACCATATCAGCCAACTATAGTAACGTAAGGACTTGCACAACACCAGGTTATAGTCCAACAGTTTTATTTTAAATCACAAGCTTTCGGAGCTTACCTCCTTCGTCAGGTGATGAAGGAGGTAAGCTCCGAAAGCTTGTGATTTAAAATAAAACTGTTGGACTATAACCTGGTGTTGTGCAAGTCCTTACATTTGTCCACCCCAGTCCATCAACGGCATCTCCACATCATGGCAACAAAATAATGGCTTTGGAGAAGCCGATGACGCTGATTGTATGTTCTCCTGAACAACGAAGGACTGAAGTGCTGAAAGGCAGCACTGGGATTTGTGAATGGGGAAAGCAAAGAAAAAAATATAAAAATATTAAATGATACGTACCCCAAACCACAGAAAATGTTTATTTCATAGTCATTTTAATGCTAAAATCAGATGTCAGATTCACTTTTGAATTTGAGGCTCTACCTCCCCAACTCGTAGCTCTTACATGTGGAAATTTTGCCACCCAGTGCAGTGATGTGTCTCAATTTGTCTTGCCTACTGTACTGGAACTAACTGCAGAAATCTTGCCCTAAAAAAAAAATCAGATTTAAAAAATGTGTTTTATAAAAAAAAATCATTGTGTGTGCAAGTGGTGCACACACACCTATACTGAGTGCTCATCCACAAAATTTTTCTTCAAACTTCAAATTTCTTCAGTCAGTCTGAACGTGGCAGCTACAGTGAGCCAGGAAAAAAAATGACCGCATCAGCAAGCGAACCAGCTACGAGGGGGTAGGAATGGGCTAGAAAGGTGTTGGCCACCTTTGCTGGTAAACAGGTTTTGGGAGCAATTCCCGCAAACACACTTAGCCAGCCAGTTGCACTCCTGACCTCGGAGTTGCTTCAGGAGTGAAATCTTGGGTCTCGAGCAACTCCAAGTTTAGGAGTCAGTCAGCATTCCAAAAGGACAATGGATTCAGGAAATTAACATGTGAATCTGACGTTTCTTTGCAATGCCAAATGCGACATCCCAAGAATAGCACAGAAGAGATTAGAATTTAAGGCCAGTTTTAATTTGTTCAATGAACGAGAATGTCATATGGTTACATTTTGCTTTGGAGGGGTTGGGGGTTGCTGATTATTATGAAAGCACCTTCAATTCAATTTTAAAAAGTTACTGTTTCACCAATTCTATATTTGTCTGACCAAAATCCCAAAAGATAAACATTACATAAATTCTTCATAGGGTTATTTATTCTTTCCCCTTCCACTTTGCTGCTGAGCTCCAGCATAAAAATAGCAGCTGCGGCAATAAAAATTGTGATAGTCATATTAATCTGACAACGTTCAAAATCACATCACCACTTCGACAGCCCCCTCGGTGCACAGAATACAGGTTCTGCAGTGTGCCACACGCGATAACTTAAAGTGAATGCAGAATTGGATTCTCCATTGATGTCACATCAGGCTGACACAAAAAAATATTCAATCACAATTGCCCTCGCCAAACCTTTAATTATATCAACCACAAGGAGCAAAAATCAGCAAGTTACTGCTAATACTGATGGTGTCTCGGAGGCTCAGTGCTAATTAGCGCTCACGAGTCAGCTGCTTTAAGTCGGTCCATCTCATTCTGTTTCAGTGGGAGATGTTGACTTAAAACAGTTGAGTGGAGATTAGAATGGAGCCCCTGGAGTGTATGGTGTCCTATACCATACACAGTACATACTAAAATAACAGACAACCAGCAGAGAGAAATAATAGGAGCCATCCAACTGCATCAGGATGCAAATAGCATGATCTCAGGCAGTGATTTAAAAAAAATCTTGACAAACAGCACAGCTTGCCACCTGCAAGAAGTGAAGGAAGGAAGATTAGAGTGTTGACAGGAGCGTATTTTCCCCCTATGATGGAGTTACAGATTTGAAATGGAATGCAAAAAAAAAATCACGGATAATGATTGTTGGTTGTGTCTCAAATTTTCTTTTTAAATATTGATATGGTATAGGACACCTTACGCTCCATATTTTAAATATTGGGGGTAATTTTAACCTAATCTGTCCTAGGGAGATTGATGGGTTGGGATTGGTCACCTATTTTAGACCCTGCCCTATTTTACTTTCCATTGAAGTAAAATGGGTGGCTGATCTGAACCTGCCAATGTCCCACCTAGCAAGTTAGGTTAAAATTACCCCCATTGATTGGGGTAGATTTTCACTTTTGGATGGATCCTGATTTGTACATTAAATGGGGGTCTGCATCCTGAAACAGGCGGGCACTTTGACCACCCATCGGTAGGTCCCTGAAAAGATGGCACTGGCCAGATCGTCAGCGTTAACGGGGCAGGTACTAAGTCTATCAAACCCGTTTTGAGGCTGTTACCGACCCATTGTATTTGTATGGCAGGCCAGTGACTTGTGGAGCTGGTCTGAGATAGAATACTTGCAGAGGCCTTGACAAAAAGTGACAGTGGGAAAATAATAGGAGTGATTTTAACCCTACACACCTGGCTGAAACTTTTTTTTCCCACTGAGCGGGTGGGCAGTGAAAATCAACCGGGTGACTTACCTGCTAATTGGATCATGCCCTCTTGAATTTTAATCTGCTCTTCTGAACAGGTGGCAAAGGCACCTGCTTGAAGCTGGTGGGTTCTATACAAATGCAGATCATGGTCCAATACGTCATCTGGCCCTGACTGCAATTTTAACTCCCGCCTGAGTGGCGAAGCCGCTGTAGCCTTCCCGCCAGGTGAAGACAGCAGGAAGGGCACCTCTGACCAGGAGAAGCCATTTAAGGTAAGTTGTTTTACTTTCCTGTGGGGCCAGGAGGAGCAGCAGCAGTCAAGTTGACAAAAGCGGATAAGCACCAATGAAAACTGTCAGCAGAAGTCACAATTCAGCTGCAGAAGGCACAAAAGAAGCCAAAAAACACCCAGAAGTTAACCGGCAGCCTAAAAGGACAAACCAGCAACTAACGTGTACGGAATGGATGAGCCCTTTAAATAGCGCTGCTGCAGGATCCTTGCTGCCCGTTAGTGCCATGATTTGCTGTGCGAATCTATCGCATGGCAAGTCAGGCACTGGTTGCAGACCAATTTCACAAGTGTCCTACAACAAGCAGCTTAACTGGATGCCTATGGAGGAGCCCGATCCAATACGGTGGTTAGTGCACTGGAATGATCACGTGCGTGCCGTCTGCAATATTGAGCTCTCAGATGCCCATTTTACGCCTGCAAAATGGGTGCAGCACGGAATTTCTAGGCCTTGTTTTTTGTAATGTCTTGCAACTTGCAATTCAGACCAACTTCAGCAACTTGATTTATATAGTGCCTTTAACATCCCAAGGCACTTCACAGGAGTGTAATCAGACAAAAATTGGCACCGAGCCAAAGAAAGAGACATTCGGACAGGTGACCAAAATCTTTGTCAAAGAGGTAGGTTTTAAGGAGCGTCTTAATGGAGGAGAGAAGTGGAGAGGCAGGGAGGGAATTCCAGACTTAGGGCCCAGATGGCTGAAGGCGCTGCCGCCAATGATGGGTGAAGGATGTGAGAGATGCACAAGGGACCAGAGTTGGAGGTACGCAGAGCTGGAGGAGGGTTGTAGGGCTGGAGGAGGTTACGGAGATTGAGAGGAGCAAGGTCATGGAGGAATTCGAACACGAGAATGAGAATTTTAAAATTGAGGCATTGGTGAACCGGGAGCCAATGTAGCTCAATGAGCACAGGGGTGATGGAGCAGGAGTTACAATATATACATCGCCCTATACATTTTCACCATCAATGCTCTGTACCCACCCAAAAAAAGGAACATTATTAGTCTGACTTATTGAAATGGGGTTCTTAGAATTGTTTTCTTAATTGGGGGGTTCAGTGAGATTGAACTGTTCTGTTAAAATTATGTTGACTATAAGATGGAAAATGCAGTGTAGTATTGATTATGGTTAAATCTTGGCTTACCACCAGTGGTAACATACCACAATCAGTGGTAAATACAGAACACCGTTAGCAAATAGAAGACAAACAGGCAAATGTCATTATGGCAGCACAGTGAAAACACATTAGAGTAAACACCATCATTACAAATCAGCAGATCTGCAATTGCACAGCAATCAAATGTTGCGATGGAAGCTGCAAGTGAATTAACCTGCAGTTGCACACGTGAATTGAGCAACTACTTGGAGCTAATATGAAAGGACAGCCCAAATATACTTCTTGCTGCTAAATTACTTGTTAAAACCTCAGACAGGGAAGCTGTTCAGAAATCAGCTAATGTAAATTTCTTTCTAATTTTACTCTGACCATGCCTTTCTGATCTTTAACAGAACTTGTTAAAATGAATTATTCCTCACATGAATTAGTCAAAGGGAATTAATCCAAGGGAAAAGGCTATTTATAGTACAACTTTAAAAATTGGCACTCTACTTATTTTAACTGAGTATGCAAACTGAATTATTATGAGATGTTGATTACCAATTTTCTCAGATAAAAAATTCAAACAAATGTCGTGATTATACTCGAGGGCTAATAAAGCATTTAATCTCAATTTACACTGACAACCTATCCATGTTCCCATCATAATAATCATCACTTTTTCGAAAATGATTATTTACACAGCAGTTTTTAAAGAAAAGATTTATTGGGACCTAAATTCAATATGCCTGATAACGGGAGCAAAACGATCGCCACGCTTGTCTTGCACGCCAGAAGAGGCCCAAGGTCGTGGAATAAATCCGGTGAGCTGCGAATGCTAATCGGGCACCCCGACGCAGCTCGCCAGTCCAGGCTCTTAAAATTTCAGCCAGCTTGGACGTCAAGCCAGCCCACAGGTAAGTCCAGAGAGGGAGGAGGGCAGAGGTGGGCCAACAGTGGCCCACAGTATTAATGTGAAGGCAGGAGAAGCACTCCTGCTCCTCCTGGCTCCACATAAGTTTAAAAAAAAACCTGCCAGTTTCTTCAGTGGCCTCAAGAAGTCCATTTTAAGGATTGCTGTACAGCCTGGAAAACTAGGTGCTTGCATAGCATAAGCTCATACTAGTCTTAACCAATTTTCTGGAAATGGGCGCAGGACCCTATCCTCATTTCAGGCGGGTGCCAAGGCTGTCTTTAAAAAAAAAAGACCCTGATCAATTTAGCGATGGCCTGAATGCATGTGCAAATCAGGCATGGGCTACCAATCTGCTAAATTAGTCATCGTTGCGCCTGTAAAACGGATGTCACAATGTTAGATTTATGCTCCATTTTCTGCCTTACATGACATGTGTTACTATGCATTTTCATCCAGCTGGGAAGGCAAGATGCCATGGCCTACAATCTCCTGAGAGACATATGTCAATGTTGTTCCACAATCAGTATTAGAAAGAATGAGCAGGAGGTAGAAGTTAATCAGATAAGTTTTTTTGCTCCTTTTCTTGCCCCACAGACATTATATTTTGTCTCCATGTGCAACAACAACTTACATTTATATAGCACCTGTAATGGAATAAAACATCTTGAGATTCTTCACAGGAGTGTAATCAGACAAAAATTGACACTGAGCCAAAGAGCGAGATATAATGGCAAACGCTTGGTCAAAGCAGTAGGTTTAAGGACTGTCTTAAAGAAATTATGTGGAGATGCCGGTGATGGACTGGGGTGGACAAATGTAAGGAATCTTACAACACCAGGTTATAGTCCAACAGTTTTATTTGAAAATCACAAGCTTTTGGAGGCTTTCTCCTTCGTCAGGTCAGTGACGAAGGAGAGAGCCTCCGAAAGCTTGTGATTTTCAAATAAAACTGTTGGACTATAACCTGGTGTTGTAAGATTCCTTACATTTGTCTTAAAGAAAGAGGAGGAGGAGAGGCAGAGGGGTTTAGGGAGGGAATTCCAGTGCCTAAGGCCTAGACGGCTGAAGGCACTGCTGCCAATGGTGGGACGATGAGAGTGGGGGATTATATAAGAGGCCAGAGTTGTAGGAACCCAGAGATCACAAATTCCAGGCCAGGGGTGGGAGCTCCCATCAGGGGCAGGGACTCCTTATGTTGTGAGTTCCTACTTTCTGGGATCTAGCATAAGGGCAGCGACTGGTATGCCTAATGAGGTCTCTTGAAGGATGCAAGTAGGCCCCACTGAAGGGACCAGACCAGGGAAGTGCCCTGGACGCCCAAAGACAAGGTAAATTGTTTAAAAAAAACTTTACTACTGGAAGAGGCCAGAAATTATTTCTCGCCAGCGTGGGGTGGGAGTTGTAACCCTGGAAGACAGCAGACACTTCTGTGGGCTGGTAGACACCCAAGGTGATCCCCGAGTGGCTCAGGCACCTGCTGGGCCCATACACTGCAGGAGGACATTTTGAGCCTCAACAAAAAAAATTTTCTAAATGAAAGGAGTGATGAAGTTATGTAAAATCAATCATTAAAGAGACTCAATGATAATAACCTTGTGATGAGAAACTTAATACTGTAAAAATGAAGAATCAAATACAAATAAAGATTAATGATAGCTGGAGGTGGGCTGAGCAGCCAGAGAAAAACAATAAGGTGGCTGGAGGGGGCCACAATCAGTGGGCCAGAGGAAAATTGTGATGGGGTGAGGGGGTCGGGGGGGGAAATAGAAACAAAAAATTTAAACAGGAGAGACATGGAAGAGGATAACAAGGGGAAGCGGGTAGGATTGGGGCCAGCAACACAGAGGGGAAAGTTGGCACGAAGGTTCAGAAGTGCGGTAAGGACCAGGGAGACGAGTGACAGGGCCGGCAGGGGATCCAGAGAGACCGGCTAGTAGAGGCTGACAAATGTGCAGCAGAGAGGGAAAGAAATTCTGCAGGGAGGACAAGAAATTTGATTAAATGAAAAATTTAAAATAAAAAAACTTAACTGACTTAGAACACAGCAGCCTCTCCAACTTTGCAAATTCTCTCCAGCTCTCCCCTTTGCAAATTTTAGCAAATCCAGAACTGCCTTCTCTTGCATATCTGTCAACCCCATTCTTGACAATGGCCACCTGTGTCCTATGAATCAATTTAAAGGTCCTCCACAGCCTTTCTCCACTTTATCTGAATTATCTTTTCCAGCCATACCTTCTGCCTACCCGTTCCACTCCTTTGGCTCAGGATTACTGCTTGTTTCCCACTGCACTGTCAGTAGTCAATCTTTCAGCCAGTTACACCATGGCCTCTGGGATTTTCTTCTAAACCCCCATTGTCTGGTTATCTCCATCCCTGCCTCAAAAATGCTCCTAAAAATCATCCTTTCACCTGTGCTTTTGCCTCTCTAACTTCCTCCTTTTCCTGCTGGGCGTCTACCACACCACTTGTGTTACTTTTATATGAGGAGCACTATGCAAATGGCTGTTTCGTGTACATCATCATTATATTTCTGAGTAATACCAAACAAAGCAACATGATCAGGGATTTTCATGAAGACTAGCAAATGGAAAAATAATCAATCAAATGTTGAAATAAAAGCACAGAATATGCTGGAAGTACTCAGCAAGTCAGGCAGCATCTGTGGAGAAAGAAACAGAGTTAACGTTTCAGGTCGATGACCTTTCATCATCGGTTGAAGTTGAAAATTTAACAGCTTTTAAGAAGTACAGAGCCAGGCAAAGTGGGGGTGGGGGGGGGGGGGAAGGTGTCTGATAGGATGGAGGGCAAGGGTGATTAAATGACAAAAGGGATGATGGTGCAAGGCAAAGAGGGTGGTAATGGGACAAGTTAAGAAACAAAAGATTAGGTCTAGAGGAGCTGTAAATGGCAACAGCAGAACCATTACCAGCACCTCCTGTCCAAAAAAATAGGAGCAGTGGTTACGATCTGAAGTTATTGAAATCAATGTTGAATCCGGAAGGTTGTAAAGTGCCCAATCGAAAGATGAGGTGCTGTTCCTTGAGCTTCCATTGAACTTCATTGGAACAATGTAGGAGGCCGAGGACAGAGAGGTCAGAGTGGGAGTGGGATGGAGAATTAAAATGACAAGTGACCGGCAGGTCAGGGTCATGCTTGCAGACTGAGTGGAGGTGTTTGGAAAAGTGATCACCCAATCTGTGTTGGGTCTCCCCAATGTAGAGGAAATTGCATCGTGAGCAGCGAATACAGTGTACTAAATTGAAAGAAGTACAAGTAAATCGCTGTTTCACCTGGAAGGAGTGTTTGGGGCCCTGGACAGAGGGAAGGGAGGAGGTGAAAGAGCAGGTGTTGCATCTCCTATGCTTGCACGGGAAGGTGCCATGGAAAGGAGAGCAGATGTTGGAAGAGTGGACCAGGGTGTCGCGGAGGGAACTGTCCCTTCGGAATACTGAAAGGGGAGGGGAAGACGTGTTTGGTGGTGGCATTGCGCTGGAGGTGGTGGAAATGGCGGAGGATGATACGTTGAATATGAAGGCTGGTGGGGTGGAAGGTGAGGACAAGGGGACCCGATCATGGTTCTGGGAGGGAAGGGAAGGTGAGGGCAGAAGTGCGGGAAATGGGATGGACACAGTTGAGGGCCCTGTCAACTACAGTCGGGGGGGGGGGGGGGAATCCTCGGTTGAGGAAAAAGGAAGACATATCGGAAGCACTGGTGTGGAAGCTGGCATCGTCAGAACAGATGTGACAGAGAAACTGGGAGAAGGGGATAGAGTCCTTACAGGAAGCGGGGTGGGAGGAAGTGTAATTAAGGTAGCTGTGGGAGTCGGTGGGCTTACAATGGATATTGGTTGACAGCCTATCCCCAGAAATGGAGATAGAGAAGTCAGGGAAGGGAAGAGTCGGAGATGGGCTATGTGAAGACGAGGGAAGGGTGGAAATTGGAAACAATGTTGATGAAATTTTCCATTTTGTGGCGAGAGTGGGAAACGGCAGTCAAATGTTGACTTTGATTCCTTGGATGACTCATCCAAGGACGCTAGTTGGTGAGCAGGATGCAGATATTGAAAAATATCAGAGGAATCTTCATTAAGTGGATGAGGATCTTATACTATTTTAAAATTTTGGGACCACTTTTTGTAAGTAAGCCACTGGGGAAAGATTTGCACTGTGTCCGAAGCATGGAAATCGTGAATATGTTTATACAGAATGCATTTATGATTTTATTACATTTAGTACACAAGACAAATTCCTCCCTCTGCTATGCCTCTCTGCCTATTACAAACCCAGATAAATGAAAACTTCATCATTTATTACTTCTTGTTACATATTTGCATATGTTTATCTAACAAAAAGGGATTAAAATTACTGTAATGAGAATGTGCATAGATAGTAGGCTGTATCTGGATTAAGAACATGGATTCAATTGTTTTTCAAATTGAATAAATCTCGGCTTGAAAATGAAAATCCACTGAAGTAAGCACTTTGGACATTTTTTCTACATTAAAGGCGCAATATAAATGCAAGTTGCTTTTGTTTTAAACTAAAAAACATTTAAAGTATAACTGCATCACTGACTGCCAATCCTCAATTAATAACAAAATGAAATTCCATAGAAGCAATAAAACACAGTGGGATTTTTCTGGTTATGTATAAGAGGTGGAAAAAATACAGATGATATTTGCCCATGACCTAACAATGTCAAAACACCAAGAGGTAGATTTTCGTCTTCACTGTCTGGACAGTAACTTAGCGGAATGGATCATATGCCATTTATAGAACCTGCCTAATTTTAATTCCTTTGACATATAATACTCATTAAACAAAAAAAATAGGTTTACGTTTTCCCAACATGCCTCTTGTCCATGTAGCTGCAGAAGCTACAAGGTCAGTGTAGTTACAACTGAAGCTGTCAAGCTCACCTGTCAAGTGTGTGGACATTCCACTCACGACCATGACAGACTAAGAGCAAAAAGATACTTCAGTGCACTGGGATGGCAGCATCTTTATCAAAACCTTTAAAGCACTTGTTAAACTTATAATCATCTTGTGTGAAGGTCAAGCCAAATGACTCCCAAAAGCTTGAGTAGAAGGAAAATCAGCCTAGAAACTCAATAATACTGCACCTGTTTTCCAGGCGTAAAATGGGTGCCAAAGAGTCCAGTATGGCAGACAGCGTGCACGTGCACATTCCGCACCACAAGTGCGTAGCCCGCCATATTGGTATAAACAGCAAAAGAGGCGTCCCGGACCCATACCTGCAAGAGGCGTTAGGTCCCTTATTTACATATGCAAAGGGCCCAACATCTGTTTGAAGGCCCCTCTGCAATATTGGGTTTCCCTGTGTTCAGGAAAACCAGGCCTACATGCAGCCTAACCAGTGGATCTTAAAGGGATCACTGCAGGCCACCACCAAAAAGGTAAGTTAAAAAATACTTACCTGAATGTGGAGCTGGAGTTCTCCGTCTGACTCCACATTAAAACCATGGGGCGCTGCCGGCCACCGCTCGCCCCTCCTCCCGGTCGGATCATACCCGGCAGGCCATCATGTTTTTGCCTGTTGCTTCAAACACAGCTTGTACATGACAGTGAAATTGAACTTGTCTGAGCATCTCTTGTTTGTGAACAGGCAGGTTCTGGTATTAAGCAGCAATGAGAGGAATCTTCCATGCCACAAGCACTAGTCAGGCTGAATCATATGAGCAATGTGAAGAACACCCTGACAGGTGATGATGCCACAGTGTCATGGAACAGTAATAGCAGCTGTACTGACTCCTGGGCTTACACAGTATCCACCAATCTACTGAGAATCACCAATGATTTGATGAGGTCTCCTTTTCTAGATATGATAAAAACGCTTCCTGGCATAATGCCACCTACACAACCACTAATAGGAATGTTTCCGGGTCAAAGTCCATTGAAGGGAATGGAATCAGACAAGAGACCATCACGATGAATGAAGAGGCTATAAATTCTGTTATGTGGCTATGAAGAACATGAAAAAAAAATGATTTGCAGATTCCTGGGCTACACCTATAATAGCTACATTGAAAATTGTATAGAACATTTGTACCATCATGATTCAAGATTTAGTCGAGTTTCAAGAGTAGAATTTCCAAGTCCTGCCGATAATTGTAATGGATAGTGGTTGAAATGAAATTGTTCTAGTGGATTACACCTGCTGGAGATCTTAGGAGCTTACATTTATTTTAAACCAGTTGTAATATTGCATTTACCAAAACTCCTTGTTTAAGAATGGGCAAAAGGTACCTGGGGACATTCAGTTCCAATGTGCAGTGAAGAGGAAAAAGGAGCGGAGACTCATTATGTCAGGGCTCTGTCCCCCAATATGCAATGGCAAGATTTCCTCAGCAATCCCCTAGGGATGCTATTGTGCCTGAACCAGGAGTAGGTGCAGGGTTGGCATAAGCATTGTCTCCTGCTTCACTGTGCTTCAGTAAAGAGGTGTCCAAAAAACCAGCATGGGGGCTTGCACCAGGGCTGCTGCAGATCAGAGAGTCATGGGTGTCTGGTGGCAGCCCAAATATGAAGCCAGAAGAGGTTGGTGCAATTTCAAAAGGATCTCCCCCTCACCCCCATATAATTTTTGAGTCTCAGGGCCTGCAGCTGCACTCCTGTTTCCTGCTCTGCCTTCCCATGCTTGCCCCATCCATGGTGTGGCATTGTGCCAAGAGTGCAGGGCCTTGCAAATGGCTGGGACAAGAAAATGAGGGGTACCTCTTTCCTCAAGTGTACTGCACCTGTTGAGTACCCAGTGGGTAGACCCCAGAGAAAATTCTACTCTAATAGTTTTAATCCAGAAATGAAGCCTGCTGCTGTATACAGAATCTATATTTTCTACACTAAATGATGTAATAAGGTATAGTTTCTTCCAAGAGAATTGATGGAAGGCAGTATTACCATTAGACAGGAGGTCTACTTTACTCAGTAGAGACCAGAACCTAGTAGCATACAGACAAAAATGCTATATTAAGAATACAACAATTATTCACATATTCTGATAATTCAATTACAATAAAAATCAGGTTTGTATTACATTCCAATTACCTTTTAAAAATTGTACTTACTGAAGGGCTGGGTGATACAATGAGCTTGCACATTGTCCTCTTACTTCTGGAACCTGGGTTTGAATCCAGCCCAGACTGATAGGATGAAAGGCAAGCATTTCTGATAGGCCCACATCATAAAACTGCTCACAATTGAGTGTAGGTAGACAATACTTAAAAAGGCCACAATGATGGCTAGTGTGACAAGTGGACACATTCAACCTGTTTCAGAAGGGGATGCTCTTCTGACCTGAACTACATTAAAAGTAAATCCATTTCTAAAAATCCTTGGTGCATTTGGAACCACTCTAGGATATGCAACTATGTAAAGAATGTGTCAATATTATAATATTGACTGGTATCTAGACTGACACTTCAGTGCAGTTCTGAGGGAGTGATCCAGTACAGTCTTTCGGATGTACCTGTTCCCCGGAATTAAAAGATCCCACAACACTATTCAAAGTAGTGAAGTATGAGTAGCGAGGTCTCCCAATGTCCTGGACAACATTTTTCCCTCAGCCACTATCAGCAAAAACAGATTAACTGATAATTCATTTCATTTGCTGTTAGTGAGATCTTGCTATATGAAAATTGCCTGCCACATTTGCCTACGTAACAACAGTGACTATACTTAACTGGGTTTACTATTCAAGAGGCACCAAAACAGCTCCTGGTAATAGAATTATTTGAAAAAGGGAAATAAAAAAGGTAAAAGATTTTAAACAGGGTAAGATTTGATGCTTCATCACTTTTCCAAGTGGCATCTTCTGAAATAACAAAAACTACTGAGGTAATCTGTTAAATAACAGTTAACAATAAGGCTGCAATAGATTGCAATTGAACAAAACTCTTAATCAGTTGTCTAGGCAACCCCAATTATAAGCAGCAAGATGTCACAAATAATAAGGCCATCTTTGGAGTTAATAATTAAGTTGTCTTTATATACCAGATTTCAACAGTCTCTGCTGCAATTCAATCAATTTGTTGTCTTTAAGTGTGGTTTATAACAGTCTTCAATTGGGCAGGCTGCAAGAGCTGAGCTTCACAGCCTTATTTTTCAAATCACCTCTATATTCAAGAAGTTGCACCTGTGGGGGGTGGGTATCTCACCAATACAGACTCTGCCACCTATGGACTAAATGCCTGGTTTTCTAATTCGAAAGGATCTTGATAATAGGAAGCAGAGTATGTAGTCTGTCCATTGTAATGGCTATTTCATATCAGCAGAGTTTGACTTTACCAGGAGAGTATAATGTGACTTGATAGATGGTTATTTACTACTATTATAAAATATAATCTATTGCGCATTACCAAGAGATTTCATTCTGGGAAATGTCTTTTAATCATGAGAACAATTGCAGCATACTTGTGCCAAAAACAAATATATGTATAAAATCAAATTGGCATATTTGAGCATTACTACTAAGGTAGATATATTAACCCTTTCATTGGTCAGTTCTAGTCATACATTTTCTCTCAAATTATTTCCAAGCACTGCTTTTGCTTTCTAATTCCTGGCATGTTTTTTTCCATTTTGTTTAAATTGTCATTGAAAAAGTTATTGCTTAAAAAAGCCCAGAAAAGATAGCAATTCCAACATAAATCTAGGATAAAGTTGCCTGAAGTGGAATCTGTTAAAATCTTAACCTAGCTTCGTGCTGGTGTATGGGCTCTCAACGTCTGCCTTTCCAGCAACCCCAAATGTTTCCGCACAGAACACATACCTGTCCCACTGCAACCTCTGCTCCGTTGGGCAGGCTTCCGTTCTGCACTGTTGTGGGAGGATCCTTTGGAGGTGTCACTTCAACTTCTACATTGGCTGTATTTGGCAGCTCTACTTTATCTGCATGGATGAAGTAAGGAACGCACAACAAATTAGAAAATGGTATGGACAAGCTCTAACCTTGGGAAACAAACTATAAAACTTCAAAATGGTTTTCAAAAAAGAGTAGATTTAATCTCAAGAAAAATATTTTTCTTTAATAAAGAATGCATAAATGCAAACTATGAAATAAAATCCGTTGTAATATTTTTGAAAAACCTTGGTTAAAAGTATTAAAACTACATTTAATTTCACATAATCAAACTTTTATGCTGTATTTATGGTAGATGGAGAGCTGGCCAGGAATCATTCTCTTTCAAGCATCAACTCCAACAGATTTGTATGATTAAGCAGCCTCCTGTCCGAAACAGCTGGGCATGCTGCATATCCATTTACAGGTCCGTTAATATCTGGCCGAGGTGCCTCCCCCGATTTTCAATTGCCAACCTTCCATTTTTCAGGGACATAAATGGCATCAATTCAGCTCAAAGAAATATATCCATTGGTAAGTCAATTCCCCTTTTATATGTGCACAGTGATCCTACGTGTTCTTTGTACTGGTGATACTGTAGGTTAATACTGGCAAATTTTACCACTGCTTTAAAACTTTGGATTTTTCCCTCCACCCAATCCTGCTCTCTATAAATAATCGCAGAGCTGTGACTTTAAACTGAAATTTAATGGATGGAATTTAATTTAAAATTAATGTAACGGAATCATTAAAATTCCAATTAAAAAAATGAAATTCAATGTATTGATAATATTCTAAAACCTTTTTTCTTCTACTTTTCCTCTCCTGCCCCTTCCTTACTCAGTAAAATGACCTTCAGATCTCCTCACACTGCATACATAACATTCCCTGGTCAATAGAGCAAGCAGGGGGTTGGATCCTAGGTCATCGACAACATCTGCATTTGTATAATGCTCCTCACAAATAAGATAAATGACTCAGGGTGTATAACAAGGAAGAAAAGTTAATGTCAAACAGGAAAAGGAGGCGGCAATAGGTTTCATTCGAAGTGTTTGCTAGTTGATGGATTAGAATATGCAGTGGGACCCATATGCTGACTTCCCTTTGTCCTCAAGGGTAAATTGCCTGACCTTCAGCTGGCACCCCACACTCAGGGCCCAGCCAAGCTGGCAAACCTGTGCCCTATCACCCTAAGGTGTATACCACAAAACAACAGATTGCACCTCCTGGCCATCATATACACTGAAATTTAAATACTAAATACATTTTTTACTATCGCAATATATTTGCAGATTTCTAAGATTAAAGAAGCGATTTGTTTCCATAAAAAGGATTCACTGCTGACCAGCTTGCTTTTAATGTCATTGTTATAAAATATAGCTGTGATTTTTACCTTGTTTAAATCATAGAATAGAAACATAGGGGGTTATATTGGATAATCCCCGAAACCAGGCGCGGGGGTTGAGGTGCGCGATTAACCTGGAGATGCAGGCTGCACGTAACATTCGTGCTGCCTGGTGTTTTACATGATTGCTGCGTGCAGCCAGGCCTACCTGCGCTGTTGAGTGGCTGCTCACCAGCTAGTGCCTCGCACCATTTAAAGGCAGCCTGCAGCTTTATTTGCAAAATAGAAGATACGGGTCCACACAGAGCCTGAACAGAGATCAGACATCGCACATGTAAAATACAGATGCAGGTCAC
The DNA here is from genome assembly GCF_035084215.1 of Heptranchias perlo. NCBI lineage: Eukaryota > Metazoa > Chordata > Chondrichthyes > Hexanchiformes > Hexanchidae > Heptranchias > Heptranchias perlo. The sequence goes on along the minus strand of NC_090328.1, from coordinate 94,084,650 downwards.
ATCCCTATGTTTACAAACTGCTGAGTTATGTTAAAACATTGAATAAAGGTTGCGCACTACTAAATTCCACATCCTCCAATCTGCACGCCAGACCTCACCAATCTGAGTTGGTACCAGGTCTGTGAAAGAGCATGCACCAAGGTTCTCTGTTGATGCACTAGAGGCCTTGGTGCAAGAGGTGGCCAGAAGGAGGGACATCCTATATCCACAGGGTGGGGGGGGGGGGGCAAGAGGCCTCCAGACATATGCTCACGAGGCAGTAGGGGACGAAGTCAATGCCAGGCACATATCACCATGAACATGGATGCAGTGCAGGAAGAAGTTCAATGCTTTGATACTGGTGGTCAAAGTGAGTGAGGTCAACTATCAAGTGGCATCTCCTATCAACTGCACCACTGACCGCATCCACTGCCCCACAAGCTATACCCCCATCACCCACATACCAACAAACTCTTTCAAGCCGCACACCCACAACTCACAGGTCTCACTGGCAGCTATTCAATCATGACAGGCACATCACCCAAACATCTTGCAGGGCACTCACTGACACACGTCCCGCTTTCTTGCAGGAGAAGGTGGCGCATAACAGGAGGCAGCAAGTGGCAGTGGCTTCATGGAACATGGCTGTCCTCTCTCAGGATGACAGCATTCCTGTCCCACCCCTGCCACTTTGTCAGTGCCCTTGCCTGTCAGCTAGCCAGCCCACTCCCTGTAGAGTACTGAAACTTTATTATAGGAACGTAGGAACAGGAATAGATCATTTCGCCCCTCGAGCCTGTTCTGCCAATCAATGAGATCATGGTTGATCTGTGACTGAACACCAAATATCCACCTTAGCCTCATATCCCTTACTACCTTTGGTTAACAAAATCTATCAATCTCAGATTTAAAATTAACAATTGAGCTAGCATCAACTGCTGTTTGGGCTATGTCCCCTCGTCCTAGTATCCAAGTACAGGAGACCTCCAAAAACAGGTACAAATGCATCAGCAGCCAGAAGCAATAATCCAGCAACTAACCTGTAACTTCTGCATGATCCCTTTAAATAGTGCTATTTATGACCTGTTCAGCTGTGCAAGGTTAAGACAGTTCGTTGGCTGGAGTGTTTAGTTCGAAAACTGCATCTGTCCCATTAACTCAGCGTTGTACACTGATCTACCGCATATTCTCCCTACTTTACATGCTACCAGCGTTCATTATCTGCACGTACGCAAAACGCCTTTACCAAGGTGGCGTCCGGCACATGTCACGCTAGAAATATGCGTGCACATTCCGGATGCCATTTTGGGTCCTTAGGAGGCCGCGTAGTGCCTACAAAACGGGCGCTATATGGCCCAATTTATAGCCCAACGATTCTTATAGCACAGGAGGCCATTCGACCCACTGTGCCTATGCTGGCTTTTTGAAAGAGCTATCCAGTTAGTCCCACTCCCCAGCTCTTTCCCCATAGCCCTGCAAACGTTTCCTTTTCAAGTATATATTCAATTTTCTTTGGAAAGTTACTTTTGAAAGAAAAACAATGTATAATAAAAAAGCAAGTGTTGCAACTGGACTAATACACTGAGCTGAAGAAGCAATTTGGTAAAATGCTGAACATTCTCATTTGCTTTAGTGTGCTATGAATGAGAACACAGTCAATGTTCCTCCTCTTTTACTTGTTTAAATCATTTCAAAGATTGAAGTTAAATTTTCCCAAATGGTCTACATACCAGCAAAAAAGGAATTCATTTGGAAGAAGCCATGATATCTTCTTCGACATAAAACGTGATTACTGCCTTCTTTCTTTTTGGGCAGTTGAGTAAGTAATTACAGTTATATTTACCCAATGATAAGCACTGGTGGAAGATTGAATAAATGTAATTCATATTTATTAAAGTATTGACATACAAACCACGTTTTCACTCATTGTGTTAAATTAGAAAACGGGCATCAGATTGCTTTAATGTCTCACCAATCATCCTCCCATTTTACATTATTGAATTCAATTAAAATTTTCTTACTTTGATGTTGAATGAGATGCAAATTCATTTAATTCCATTAATCCACTAATATTAGGTAGTGACTATAGTCAAGAACAATTCAGTCGACAATTACAGAGCTGCACAGTATCTACATGGCGTTACAGTTTTACATTGTTTGTGGCACTGTCACCGCTGGAGTCCCCCGAGGATCTATCCTTGGCCCCACCCTATTTCTCATCTACATGCTGCCCCTCAGCAACATCATCTGAAAACAAAACATCAGGTTCCACATGTACGCTGACGACACCCAGCTCCACCTCACCACCACCTCTCTCGACCCCTCCACTGTCTCTGATTTGTCACACTGCTTGTCCGACATCCAGTACTGGATGAGCAAAAATTTCCTCCAACTAAATATTGGGAAGATTGAAGCCAATGTCTCCAGTTCCTGCCACAAGCTTCGTTCCCGAGTCACTGACTCCAACCCTCTCCCTCACCACTGTTTGAGGCTGAATCAGACCGTATGCAACCTTGGCATCCTATTTGACCCCAAGATGCGCTTCCGACCACATATCTGCTCCATCACCAAGACCACCTACTTCTACCTCCGTTACATCTCCTGTCTCCACCCCTGCCTCAGCTCATCTGCTGTTGAAACCCTCATCCATGCCTTTGGTACCTCTAGACTTGACTATTCCAATGCTCTCCTGGCTGGCTTCCAACCCTCCATAAACTTGAGCTCATCCAAAACTCTGCTGCCTGTATCCTAACTCGCACCAAGTCCCGTTCACTCATCACCCCTGTGCTCACTGACTTACACTGGCTCCCGGTCTGGGAATGCCTCGATTTTAAAATTGTCATCCTTGTTTTCAAATCCCTCTATGGCCTCGCCTCTCCCTATCTCTGCAACCTCCTCCAGCCCTGCAACCCTCAGATCTCTGCGCTCCTCCAATTCTTGGCTCTTGTGCATCCCTGATTTTAATCGCTCCACCATTGCTGGCCGTGCCTTCAGCTGCCCAGGTCCCAAGCTCTGAAATTCCCTCCCTCAATCTCTCCGCCTCTCTCTCTTCCTTAAAACCTACCTCTTTGACCAAGCTTTTGGTCACCTGTCCTAATATCTTCTTATGTGGCTCGGTGTCAAATTATGTTTGATAATGCTCCTGTGAAGCGCCTTGGGACATTTTACTACATTAGAAAGTGTTATTCAAAGGCAAGTTGTTGTTGTGTGTTCTGTATTGCTGAGACCTACCCATAATGAACAGAAAATACAAACTATGGTGATATGCAACACTGAGCGTTTGCTGCTGCAGGTCCAATTTATATCTGTTGTGATAGTGTGTAGCCATGCTGCTTGCTTGTGGCTATTTTCCCCCTCAGGCATGATTGTAGTGTGATCCTTATTGGCATCAGCATTCAGGTGACACGCTTGATAATTTCAGACAACAATGTCACGTAAGGAATTTCAATGTATTAAAAAAGTAACTTCTTGGAGCAGCATAGTAATACTGAGTACTGGAGTACCTAATGCAGATTTGATCTGCCACTCCACTCATTTCTTGTTCTGAGCTATGCTAGATAGAGACGTACCTCATAGAAATTCATGAATCCCCTCCACTCTTCCCTGGGCAGTGTTTAATAGTGGGTCAAAACATTCCAGAATGGATTTTGCTACTGGAACAGAAATACTGTTTTGGAGTATTTCAAGCTCACTTTCTAGTGTGAGGAAGAAGGTGGGATCAGGAGAGTGGGGAGGAAGGGAAAGTCAGAAAGGGATATCCAACAGTGCTGTACCTCAGGCCTGACTTGGGGCTGGCCAAAGCAGACACTGACAGAGGTCTGGGAGCAGAATTCCTGCCTGCCCTCTCTAGAGCAGAGATGCAACTCAGGTGAACCCAGAGGCAAGAAGATAGCTACAGAAAAATTGGAAGGAGGGGGAAGTGTCTCCTAAAAGTATACACTAAATTGATTCTTTGATTCAAATATAAAACTGATTCCAAAACAAAATCTTATTATCCAGAGATGAGAAATTTAAAAACTGGGTCTTTGAAATTATACTGTGGGTTAATAAGGGGTGATTTTAACTCCATCTGTGCAGCAGAAACAGGGGAGATAAAATCGAGGTGTCCGTCTTACTGGCTTTTGCAGCTCTGCAGCCATTTTAACTTGGGTCTTCTACTGGGCGGCTAAGGCACCTGCCTGATTCAGTTGGGTGCAATTTTGAAGTCCTACTGAGTGGGACGTGTTCTGCTCAGTAAAACCTGGTGGTCAAGAGGAATAGGCCCCAAAAAAGTAAGTTTCGAATTATTTTATGGGCCCAGGAGGAGCAGGAGTGCTCGTTCAGGCTTCACGAGAATAACGCGGGCTGCTGCCACCCTGGGCTCCTTCCCCCCCGTCACAGATCTATCTTACTACTGACAGGGCCCAATGTTGCACTGTCCTGGAGTCGTTGAGGTGCAGCAGGACGCACGTTTGGGCTTGGAGCTGGGCAGCGGCATGTTAACGAGGCTCAGCCCTCAAAACGGACCAGGCCACCTGCCTAGGGTTCCCAAACCTTCTGGAATCGAGGATTCCTTCCCCAAGCGCTACCTCCACAACGCGGAAGATCAGCAGTTAAAATTTCCCACCCAGTGGCCCCCCCTCTCCCCGCACTCAGTCACGTCACCGGCTGCTGTTGGAGAAACTTCCGGCTCGATGATGTCACCCGCAGAGAGCCACGACCAGCAGTCAGGAGGTAGCCGGAGAGTCGGGAATCGCGGGGGGTGGGGGGGGGGGCGGGGGGGGGCGGGCGCTGGCTATGAAATCGGGAGAGTCAAGAGTGAGGGGGAAGAGAAGGAGACTGGGGAATGGGGACCTGGTGGTGGCGGGGGAAATGGAGGAGGTCGATTAGAGAATGGAGGTTCGGTGGGGGGGGGGGGGGAAAAGAGATGGAGTCTGGGGAATGGAGGCTACTGGAGAGGGGGGATTAGGGGTTGGGGAGAGAAGGGGACTAGTGGTCGAGGAGGAGAGAAATGGGTTGGGGGTAGGGGTGGGCATGGGGTCCAGCATTTCCCGCAGAGCCAGGAGCAACAGCAGCAAGGTGGTGAGTGGGAGCAGCACCAAGAAAAGAATATTGCACTGGTGGGCAAATGGGGAAGTAGGGAATGGAAACCAAGGATTCTCACTGGTAGAAACAAGGGGGAAGGGAGGAGGAAAGAACTTGAAAGGAGGGCTATTCGATCGTGGGATACTTCACCACGTGATTATTGAGGTAGAGACTAAAACTTCATTTCAAAATGGGATGTATATTTGAAAAGGAGGAATATAAAAAGATCTTGCAGGGGGGGGTGGTGGTGAATGGGATTACAGGAGAGGGCCGAATGGCTTCCTCCTGCACTGTAATTTTTATAATTCTATTAAAATTTTCCTTTATTGAGTCTGAGTTCAGGGAGTGGTTTAGAAATGTTGGTGTTGAGCTGAGTTATAAGAACATAAGAAATAGGAGCAGGAGTAGGCCAATCGGCCCCTTGAGCCTGCTCCGCCAGTCAATAAGATCATGGCTGATCTGATCCTAACCTCAAATCTAAATTCATGTCCAATTTCCTGCCCGCTCCCCGTAACCCCTAATTCCCTTTACTTCTAGGAAACTGTCGATTTCTGTTTTAAATTTATTTAATGATGTAGCTTCCACAGCTTCCTGGGGCAGCAAATTCCACAGACCTACTACCCTCTGAGTGAAGAAATTTCTCCTCATCTCAGTTTTGAAAGAGCAGCCCCTTATTCTAAGATTATGCCCCCTAGTTCTAGTTTCACCCATCCTTGGGAACATCCTTACCGCATCCACCCGATCAAGCCCCTTCACAATCTTATATGTTTCAATAAGATCGCCTCTCATTCTCCTGAACTCCAATGAGTAGAGTCCCAATCTACTCAACCTCTCCTCATATGTCCGCCCCCTCATCCCCGGGATTAACCGACAATGTTTTAGGACAATGTTCCCTGTGAGAACTGCCCCAAATACTGAGCCCACTGCCCTGTGTGCGATCTCTTGGTTTGATTGATGTCGGTCTGTACCGCCCGGTTTTGATGTGTGAAGCCCAAGTACAGATCAGCTCTGACTGAGGTTTCCAGTTTAGAGTTGTCACCTTCACAAGGAACAGAGTCCAAGGAGATAGGAAGAGAGATCGGGCCAGTTAAAAGTGGCACCGGCTGGGGAGCCTGAATGAACCTTGTGCTGTGCAGGGGGATTCTGGCTGTAATTTCAGGGTGAATATCAGTGGGTTATAGGATTACTACTAGTTACAAGTAGGATATTGGGGCATTACACTTATTACTACCAGTTACATATAAACTAATCAGTGAGTTTTTGTATTACTGTTGATTATGAGAGGAATCTTAGCGTTACCACTTTACTATTAGTTATCAGTGCAAATTCAGTGAGTTACTATTAGTTACTGGCGGAATCAAAGTTCCTCCCACCTCTGGTTTCCCCTCTGCGAATCACTCCCCCACCTTTGGATTTCCCTCTTCCCCGCCCTCGGTTTTCCCTCTTCGCCTGGTCATGGTGGCCTCCTGGTTCTTGGAACTTGTCGCACAACAGTTGCTGGCCGATATCATGAGCAAAAATACTCAACGTCAGGGTACCTAACCTTTATAACGTAGATGCAATAACATTTTTAGAAGTCACGTGATCAGGCACCTTATGGTCAGATGTCACGTGGTCAGACCTCCAGGAATGCCTCCAACTTGCATTAGCAAACCTACTCCTGCCGGAGAGATCGGGCAGCTGGTCTGCAGGCTTGGCAAACCAGCCGCCTGACACTTAAAAACTCCCTTAGTGTACAAACACTCAACGAGTTCCTACAATGCCAGAGAAAAGATTTCCTGTTGAACATGTTCAATGTACGCTATTGTTCCACAGGGAAATGTATAGGCCTGAGTTTTGTCATCAGTTATAAAGAATTATAAATAAATTGAACAGTTTTTTATTTTTGTATTTTTTTTGTTAATATTCTGATTTTTTTGAATGGTGGCTGGGCAAAACTGGCTTGTAAAAATTGGTGAACCTAACAGTGAGAGAGGTGACTTAATTAACATGGGGTGCTTTGGCGATTGCATCAATTCAAATTTTGTATGCTAATTCATATCCCTCACAATGTCCAAACCAAAAAATGAGAGAGTGCACTCTCCACACAATCCAGCAACGGTTGCTTTTAAATCAACGTGATATAAGAGGTAATCAAGTAATTCCTGATAACCATAAAGTTGTAAGCTGATGTGGTTAAAAGAGCAACTTGTTTAGCAGTGCCAGAAGTGCATTGGACAGACTAATCTAGATGAGTTTTACAATTAGCATTCTCGATGGCTGGACTTATATAAATATTTCTCCCCATACCATAATTATTCAAAACTTTATTTTTGTTTTCTTTCCCCCTTCTTGCTCTCTCTGCAAGTTGTACCTCTCAATAATGAGGGAGGATATGATAGTTTAGTCAATAGGAAAGTGTAATATCACTCTGCAGTAACTTTCTTTTATAGTCAAACGCCGAATGTGAATGGGATTAATTGGATAGCTCTTTCATAGAGGCCGAATACCCTCCTTCTGTGCTGTATGATTCTCGGAATGTTGGTTGAGACCAGGGTGTAACTTGGCCTGCTAGTTGGAAATCCAATGAGGAGGTGTTGTCACTGATCTCCTTCCCTCAGTGTTGATCTACTTCTTTTCCATTTGTTTGTGCGACAGTGCCTGGTTTCGTTGAACAAACATGGAATACATTCCACTACAGACTTGTAGTTGCACTGACTTGCAATATTGCAGCTACTTCACAAAGCAAAATACTGACCTAGATTTCTATCATTGGGGCCATTTCTGGGGAACGTAGGGGACTTCCACCCGCCATGGAGATGTAGCTCTATTCTTTATTGATCTTCTGGCCGCAGTCATTTGAATATTGGGGGTAGGCTCCTCAGCCACCAACGGGGAGTCTTAGTGAATATGAGGCAAAGTTTGCTGCAGTTGGCCTTGGGGCCTAATGCAGTGTAGGGATGTAGGCAGCCTCTGAACTGCCTGTGAAACTGCTGCAAAAATAAAAACAACTCCACCAGCTTTTTGACTGTGTGCAATCCATTGCTCAGAGTGATTTCACAGGCTCTGCAACAAAAAAAAATTGTACCACCTTCGAAAAGCTGGACACCTGACAAATGGGTGTGCCTTGCATCCCACGTGGTATTGATGCAGATGGAGGGAAATGTGTCACAGGGCACATTTCCCATATTTGCATTTCATCTCAATTCACCCACCACTGGGCCTACAATGGAGGGGGAAGACGCACAGTGAGGCTGGTACGTGGCGGAGTGTGTCCCAAAGAAATTTTCCATCCTCCAGCAATTTTCCACCCTAGATCTGCCGAAAAACCAGCACAGGGCAGGCGGAAAATCTAAACCATTGTATCTTGGAATATCAAAATTCTAAATTTTGCTTCTGTGCATAATGATAATTAAAAAAAATCTTTTGTCATGTCTATCACCATATGCAAGGTTAACCAAGCAAAAATAGCATGCTAGTTTTAAAGAGGGATTGGATTTTAAAAAAAAATCTAACATTTTATAGTCTGGTTCCAAATAAATACTCTTTCAAATATTGAACCAAGCATAGCTGTGTTTTATGAGAAATTCAGACATAGCAAAAAGCAAGATGGAAAAATGAGTGCAGCTACTAGTGTGAGAAAATACAATGGTGCCCGCTGTATTTTTCCACAATATAACACTGTGTTAGACGTTCATATTGTTCAAAGAGATGATCCGATTGAGGTGTTTAAAATGGTGGCGATTCCCTCTTGTAAGGGAATTCAGAACAAGGAGACAGAAATTCAGAATTTGTGCTAAGCCATTTAAAAATAAATCCAGAAAAAATTTCTTCAAAACGAAGAATTGTGGACACGCTGCCCCAGAAAGTTATAGATAGAAAGTCAATTGAAGTGTTAAAATGGGGAGATAGATACATATATGAGCTGCCATGGCTAACAAAATGGTATAGCAGATTTGATGGGTGAAGTGGTCCTTTCCTGTCAGAATACAATTCTGGCCTTAAATCCAACCTACAAAAGTCAGCAAAAACCATACTGGCTTTTTTGATCCTGATTGAAGTACTTTTGAAGAGTATTTGCTTGTTCAAGTACACAAGCAAACTGTGATTTTAAATGTGGATCAATAGATTGTAACATTACAGTGTAGTACATCTTCACATTCTGCTTTGGTGGAGCAGCTTAAGCAGAATGAGGGAAAACTACATCATTACAAAGGCATTTGCTTTTTTCATGTAGAACAGAATTGCAGAAGTATTTGGGAATCAAAACAAAAAGCTTTGCGAGAATAATTTCACGTGTGGGCACACGTGTGCAACAAAACCAAATAAGGACATGTGGGTATTCGTTGTGGTGCTACGAATAATTTTTTTAAAAAACAAAGAGTTACCTGTGTGATTAGTAGTCCGATTGTGTTTCTCACCATCTTCTACTTGACATTTGTTTTTGGCCAGTTTGTGAAGAATTGATGCTCTGTGACGGAATTTTCCTGAAAAGAAAAGAAAGGATATAATGTGTTTGTTTTTTTCCTCTTCTTAAGTCTGAAAAATTGATCCATTTCTAACAAGCACTAGACATTTTGTGCAACTAAATGATCAGTAATATTTTAGTCGAACACACTAGGGAAATATTAACTCTTCCTGATCAGGAACAGGGAGCAGTTAAAATGCAACGACTCCATTTCCCCCTCCACTCCCACCGATTCTCCATTTTAACGTGTTTGGTGCCGGACTCCAACGGGACCCTCATTAATAAATGCAAGTCAGGGTCCCGTGCTTACGTGGCACCCCAATGGCATCTTAACCTGCTCCCGAGCGGGGCAGCCGCCCTGCTGAATAAAGCTGTCGGGGGGGCCAGCGAGGCTCTCTGAGGTAAGTTTAAAAAGCTTTGCGTAGTGGGGCCAGGAGGTGCAGGAGTACTCCTACGGGCCACTGCTGTCCTAGGCTCCCCCGCTCCCACCCCACAGCCACGAGGCCCTCGCAACGACTCCCCCCAGCCCCCAAATCTGGATTTACATTGCTACTAGCAGCCTTCTCTTCACATCGGTGGATGGACTCCGGGCGGTCTGACCTTTGTCTCCCACCCCCGTCGGCCAGCCGCCGCTATCCACCCGAAACAGGCGAGCAGCTGACTGGCATTATTCAAATGAGGCCCAGCTGTTAAAATCTGCCGGGCCTCCGGCTCAAACCCTTCGGTAAGATTGCCGTTCATTCCCACCAGAAGTTGAAATCAGACGAAGTATATCTGTAGGGCACATCTTAGCAGCATAATGCTAATATGAATTAAACGATCCACAGAGGCTGATGGTATTGCAATGCGTTGGCAATAAATCAAAATGACAGAAAAAAGTCTGATTTTCATAATACATTGTATATTTTTCACAGCATATTTTCAAATCACTTGTAGAATTTTCAGTATTTGCTCATCATTGTGGAATTTACGTACACGAATGATGGGTTTGATGACATGAATGATGAAAAGACAAATCACTCCAACATCCATTTACGAAGTTGACATTTCATCACATGGAAATTCCTATTTTACTTATTTTCACATTTATGACCGAGAACAGGTAAATGAAAAGCAAGAAGGTGGGCTATCTTTTTTAAAAAATAAAGTCTTAACTGAATTTTAAAACATTAAAATAAAAAAGGTCTTGCAACATTTATAATGCAAAATGTTACCAAGGGTTACAGCGATATTGCACTCCTACCAACCCCAACTCTAAGTGCAGCTCCAAAATTTGATTTTTCACGGGTTCAATTTTTGGAAATGTCTTGCAGCTGTAAAAACCCATTATTGACCATTTACTGGGTAATATTCGAGAAACAGCTTTGTGGAGTTACATTTTTACATTTACCAGCAGGTGCCATCCATATTTCCATTCTGGTGGTTGATGTTGTAGCAGGGGAAAGAATGATCTGCTATGGAGGTCAATGGACAACTGTCATAAGACTTGGCATAGGTTTGAGCCATGTGTCAGCACTCTTACCTCAGAGTCTGAAGGCCATGAGTTCAAGCCCCATTCCAAGACTTGAGTGCATCATATAGGCTGATACTTCAGTGCAGTACTGAAGGAGTGCTGCACTGTTGGAGGTGCCATCTTTTGGACTTGATATTAAATCAAAGTGTCGTTTACCTGCTTAAGTGGATGCAAAAGATCCCATAGCACTATTTGAAGAGAGGGGAGTTCTCCCAATGTCCTGGCCAACATTTATCCTTCAAGAAACACCAACAAAACAGATTGTCTGGTCATATATTTCATTGCTGCATGTGTGATCTTACTGAGCATTTGCCTACATAATATCAGTGACTACAAATGTAATTCCTCTTTTTTAAGTGCTTTGGGACATCCTGAGATTGTGAAAGGTGCTATATAAACGTAAGTTCTTTATTTATTAAGAAATGCGAATGGGTATCTCTTAACATTCCTGTGGGACACAGACCGAAACAATTCAAACATAAAGGACTATTTTAACCCTACCTGCTCAGCAGAAACCGACTGGTGAGCAGTTAAAATGCCCCAGGTGACTTACCTGCTGATTTCCCGCCTGCTGTGTGCCAATCCTGATTTTAATCTGCTCTTTTTTGTCCACAATTTTAATGGTGGCATTAACCCATGAACAAATTGGGGGAGAAATTCAACATCATTGCACCAGTTTTGCAATGGCCCGCACCTTATCTGCACGTGCATCCGGGCATCTGCTAGATTTGTCAGGGCATTTTTTTTAATTTAAAGGTGGCCGGAAGCAATATTGAAATGGGGGTCCTGTGCCCATTTCAGTCCCCGTTTGTTAAATTTGTTAAGACCAGTTGGAGCATGCACCAAGGATGGGTGGTGCTGGAAGTGTTGCTGTTGGTTATGTGCCTGAAAAACATTTTATGCCATTAAGTGTTCATACATTAGTATCCCACAGCCAATTACATTCTATCAGTGAATTTCAAAACCGCTTCATTGTCCATGACTTTGCTATTTTGCTCTTTTCTGAATTTTCTTTAGACCTGATTTATCTATTATGCCTTCTCAATGTTATTTAATTTTTCTTCAAACCCTATTTTACTCAATTCTTTGAGAATTAACCAATATTTCTTTCCACAGGATAGTATTGATATTCACAATGCAGTACCATCTTTTTTGTCATTATAGCCCAGTTCAATTTAGCCTCACTCACCTATTCCTCTGCCAGTTGCTAATTAAAACCAACAGCACTTGAAGCAATTATATATTGCAGAGAGTAACACATTTTGCTCTCTTTGCTGCTGTATACTGATTTAATTGCTGATTTCACTTCTTCACTTGCAAGAATCTATGGAAGAGCTTGGCAAGAGGTGAACGACAAATAAAATAAAAATTGACTTGTCCCAAATTGCCACTTATTTCTAACTATAAGCAACACCAACGAGTGTTCAGTATTGAAGTCATGGCAGTATAGTTGCATATTTGTTGGCTTTTGTAAGAAACACCTCCAATTCTACATCCTTATATATGATGTTCATAAAACACATGATTTCATATTTAGCTGTGTTACATATCACATAAAAGAGTGTGATATAAAAAAAATCCCATAACGTATAACATTATAACCAGTACTACATTGTCACATGCCACCTACCAATGGGCAACAGCTTTGTCGTTACCAGTATAAAAATTAAATAAAATTTCTATTTTGATAGCAAAGAATAGGATGAAGCTCAATTTGAGGTTGTGTTCCTGACAAACTGCTCCACTACTGTCACATTCATTCCTCACCTATTCATGGTACCAGATTTGCCTCCTGACCGCATTTTTGTTTCCTGTGACTGAAATCCCATTTCTACCATTTGTTTAACTTACTTTCCAAAAGAAGGGGATATATTTTATATTTGATTGGCCAGAATTACTGTTCATCAAGGAGGAGTCAACATGTCAATACTGGAGAAGACAAAGAATATAATTAATAATGTTAATAAAAAAGAAACTCCCATCTTATTCATATCACATTATAACAACTAAAGAACATGGATTGCTTTGTTCAAATTACGAAATATCACCAGCACGGTGGCAGATTGCTGCGGGAGATTAATTATTTTTCAACAAATTGTCGTTATTTTGAACCCAGTAACTGAACTCACCTAGCACTAGTGTGATAAATAACTATTATTTTTAAAGTGTTTAGAGCATTTGGTGCTTTGTAAGTCAGTACATCGAGTCTACGGCACAGAAACAGTCCATTCGGCCCAACTGGTCTCTGCTGGCATTTATGCTCCACATGAGCTTCCTCCCACCCCTCTTCATCTAACCCCATCAGGATACCCTTCTATTCCTTCCTCCCACCCCTCTTCATCTAACCCTATCAGGATACTCTTCTATTCCTTTCTCCCTTGTGCTTATCTAGCTTCCCCTTAAATGCATCTATGCGATTTGCCTCAACTACTCCTTCCATTCTTACCACTCTTTGGACAAACCGCCCCACGTGGCAATAGCAGAGTGTTTATTTCTGGTTTTCCCTCACACTGATGCTTTTGCTTCTCAGCCTCTGAACTGTTGTTTCTTTTGCTACTTTATTCACAGAGAAGGAAAAAAAAAGGCCATTGACTTCTTCTTCTTGCTGCTTTGAGATGACAGGTATCTTCGACAGCATCAATACGAAAACTTCTGACATTGATCACTTTGAAACATAACATCCAAGATTATGTTTAGGGGCTACACCAGAAACTTTTCATATCATCAACTGTATTTAGCTAGTCACTTTTAGCCAAATAATGGATAGCCTACAAAGATTACTAGCTGCCTGTGGAGCACTTATACAACTAAACCTGGTGAAAATAAATCCCGAACTAAAGATTGTAGAACACACTTTTGAAAGAGAGAACTGTAACTATACTATAGTAACTGAAATCTGATGGAAAAAAAATACGTTTTGAAAAGCTGAGGAAACTACAAGCTTAATGTATCTTGAAAAAGGTAATTTATTCACACTTTGCAATTGGTAATTTGTGGATTAGTCTGCCACCAACAAAAGTGAGTACTGAATTGGTTGAAAGATTTAAATAAAAATCAGAAATGAGTAGAGTTTTGATTCACCCAGGAGTAAAAGCATTCAAGTTTGATAAAGAACAGTGAGAAAAACATGACCTGTGGAGAACCTGAATAAGGATTCAAATGTCAAGGCAAGCTAGATGGACTGAATGGCCTTTTGTTATTCCCACTATCTAATGATATTAGGTTAAGTTATGATCTCTCTTCATGCTTTTGCATTGTCCAGATATTCCTAAAACAGTTTTGTAAGCCAGTAATATTTATCATGATCACCGCAGAGTGAAAGGACTGATGAATGATAGCCATGATAACATCCACTTGTCATTGAGACCCAGCCAAATTAATTTTATACCTTTCTGTGTGACAGATACTTAATAGAAAATTGCCAGTCATCCTCAGACTTCGTCATTGCCTTGTGATGTGAACTAGATGTTGAAATGAAATGTCAGTTTCTAGCCTGCTGCGTCAATCACAAAGCTTCAATAATTCATATGTTTCCATAATAACACATGTTTTTGCTTTAAAATAGTCTTTGTATAGAGACTTCTGGGTTTGGAGGCACAAACATGGTCGAGCTTTAAATTTACTCCACTTTCCCTGGTTGCTATTTCTCCGAACACTTCCCCACCAAACTCTTCACTTCTCCTGCACTGTTGCTCCCCAAGTGGTTCCAGTCCATCAAGACATAGCTGAAAAATCTGCGACATACCATACCCTCTTCCTCCTGCAAAAATGGACCTTGAAGCCTCAGCTGAATGCTGCTGGAGCTTTGTTAGGGACAGCACAATCTTGCACACATTCTGGTTATGCCCAGGGACCAAGCTCCACTGGCAAAATGTGCTTCATGAAAACTAAAAACAAATCACCAAGCACAGATTCGAGCCGCACAAAGTATGCTGCCTTCTGGATCTCTCCATAGTGGTCCTCTTGAACATGAACATTGTTGAACTCCTGGATTTCTTCTTGACTATAGCCCAGTAGTGCATCTCACTAAAGTGACAGCAAGTCATTTGGCCAATATGGTCAATGTACAATAACCTAGTAAACAGCAGTCAACATGGCTCTAGATAGGGAAGGTCCTACCTGACCAACCTGCTTGATTTTTTTTAACGGAAATGAAAACCAAAGTTGACTGTAGGAAACCCCTACTTAAGACTTCATAAAGGCTTTTGAGACAGTCCCACATGAAAGATTACTAGTTAAGCTTGAAGCTGTGAGGATTCTGGTTAAAACTTGGAAATGGATAAGAAAGTAACTGAAGGGTAGAAAACAATATATTTGTGAAAGAAGTTATGTCAGGATAGGGAAGTACTGAGTGGGGTGTCCCAGGGTTCAGTGTCGGGACAACTACTGTTTCTAATTTACATTAGTGATTTGGATTCAGAAACTCAATGCAAATGGGTCAAATTTGCAGATGCTACCAAACTAGGAGGGGCAGCGGAATCAAAGGCTAGAAATTACAGAATGTGTTAAACAAAATGTGAATGGGCCAAACCATAGCAGATGAAATTTAATGCAAACAAATATAAAGTACTGCACATCGGAAGTGTAAGCGGATTTTTCCCTTTACTGTCGCAAAAGGGTTGTTAATCCTTCAACAATAACTTCCGCGTGATGCGGGCATGAGCGGTTATTAAACAAGCAGCTTCAATATATTGACTCACAACAGAATTATAATGCAACTGTCTTCATATTACATTAAATGACAAGCAATCAATACAACCTGGTTCCCAGACTCAAGGTTGATCAGATCTCGACCTCCTAGGCTGTCATGGGCTATGGACTTGCGAATGTTCTCTCGCAAGCTCTAACCTTTGGCAGGGAGCATGCCCTATCTTTATGCTATTTGGCTGCTTTGTTCTGCACGTAAACATCTCTGGCCTTATGTCCTGGTCGTAAATTATCCTACCCGCCTGATGCCACGTTAGCAACTCAAGAGGAGCTGTTTCACATAGCGTAACTAATCACTTCAAGCTGCATCTCTGTTGTTACAAGCTGTTATTGTCCTCTTGGAGTGTACGGCCCTCTTTCTTATCTGTGTTTTATGGCCTTGAGGGCTCTATTTCTCTCCATAATTTTCACTATCGCAACAGTTTCTCAATGCTATCAGTTCTGTGAAATGTTGGTTGTTTGATTCCACAGCTCTTGTTTTGGTGTAAACCATCTTCTGATGGTAGCATGTCTCCAGAATTCTTACTTGTGTAAGCAATCTTTCAATGTTATCTATTCCATGGGAATGTTGGCCTCATCCTCCCTGCTGTTTTGCTTTCAAGCTGTCCTTGTTCTCAGAGATGCTGAACTCTGCCCCAACATCACCATCTTGCTAAATGTTTGGGTGCTATGTGAGACGGGATACTTGACCATGCTTGCTTTAAACCATATTCTTACAGGAAGGAAAAACATACTCCATGAACGATGCTGAAATAGGTAAAGACCTTGGAATCTTAGAAGACGCAATGCTCAATACATTCAACCAATGCAGAGCAATAATCAACAGAGCCAACAGAATGTCAAACTACATCATCAAAAAAGTAGAATATAAGTCAGAGAAAGTTGCGATCAAAATGAACAGTGTTCTGGTCTGACAACACCTTGAGTACTGTGTCCAGTTCTGGTTGCGGATAAACAAGGGAGACATTCCAATGCTTAAGACAATGCAGAGAAGACCCACAATACTAATCCCTAGTGTGAGGGGTCTGTTATGAGGAATGACTGGAAAGACTTGGGGTGGTGGGGAGAAGAAATTAGTATGGGTTGCACCAGTTTTTCAGCAGTAAAACTGGCTCAAAGCATATCATTTTAACAGTGGGGCAGCCTGCATCCAATCTGTGCAGGAGTTGGCCCCATTGCTAAATTCGTGGGCCTATTTTTTAGCCGTCCTGAGCTGACACCTACACCTAAAACAAGTGACAGGCTCCTTGAATATGTTAATAATGGACTTAACGTCTCTTGAAGGACTCCTTCCTGAACTTGGACTGACCTGCATTCAGGCCAGCTGTGTTCAGGAGTGCTCCTATCGCTTCCACAGCAATCCCGAAGACCATTACTGGCCCCTGCTCTGCTGTCTCCCGATCGCCTCCTCTCCCTCTCAGGACCTACCCGAGTACCGAGAGCCGCTGCTGGCGTTGTGTTCTTAGGTATCTAGTGATAGCAATTTTCTGCTCTCATGATGTAATGCACGTTGGGTGCACGGCTCCTGCTTGGCACTGGGACAGTGGAGAGCCAGGAAAATCGGCTTCACAATTTTTTCACTCTTATTCGCTGTACTGCAAGAGTTCAGGCTCACTATCAGCAGGTGCTGGCATAGAAGCTTTCATTTTCGTAAAAGTCAAAGACTTGCTAGTAGTTTGAATGTGAAACTTAACCTGCATAAAGCTGTTAAAATTCAATCTCCAGCAAGTTTTGAAATTAGTTGGTAAAAGAAATTAACTCAAATTCTGTTACAGCATGAGGGAAGAGTGTCTACAAGTTGTACACTGAGAGAAACATCCTGATGCTTTCTGAGAAATTATACACTCTGCACACATTCAAGACTGCAGCATCTAGGGAACTGCAGGCACAGAGCGACAGCCGTGGGTAAAAATATCAACTGCTAACCCGTGCATTTGACAATGGCTACAGCCTTGAAGTAAAAACATTAATTAAGGTATTAAAAATCATAAAAGACAAATCTATGGGTGAGTTCAATGGTATTGGGATTTATATAATTTTTATTGGACATTAGAAATGTCAGTTACATAGGAAAAATAATGGACAAAAGTAGTTACATTTTTTACTTGAGCAAATTGATTGGTTTGCCTTCTCCTTACTTTTATTCCTAGGTTCTCTGACTTTTCATTCAAGATTCACAGTTTTCATAAATCAATAGTTTTGCATTGGTAGTTTCCTAGCTGCTTTCCACACGTTTGATTCTTATACTCCCTATCTCATCGATTCTGATTTGCTGCTGTTTTATTTCGAGTCATCAACAAAGTGTGACAGGAAGTAAATGTTACACTTATAGGAAGTGTGTGCAATATGCAACATTACATTATCTGCTGACATTCACTGTCTAGGCTCAATCAATCATGCATAAAAGGCCATTTGGGCAAGATAACAGATGTCTGCTGGCACCCATGGAACTAAGCAAGATTCAACACCTTTAGGAGAGGACAGAGAAGGGGAGAAAACTGGAAAAAAACAAAGCTGCATTGTAACAAAGAGAACCAAATAATGTAAACTACAAGAGTGAAGCTTGAGCAGTTTATAAGTAACATTTGAATGCCAAAATTAGATTGGGGCTTTAATTACACTCCCTCATATTTGTTATTTTACATAATTTATGCCATGCATAGAGTTTTAAATTACTTCTTCAAAATAATTTTTGAAAACTCCAGTGTTTCTACGAGGAATGTTCTACAGCAATGCTAAATAATCCACATCACTACAGCAGCTTAAAAAAAACTTTGTGGTTTCCAGTGAAATTTCATATGCACCATGCATTATGTGGACTATATTAAAGGTGCATCATCCTGGTGATGATATGGTTTATATATGTGGAGAATCATCATGTCATCAACCATGGATGTGCTAAGAAGATAAATAAATGTATACATTTATTTTAAAATGTAGCATTCCCTGTGAAAGTAGCACTGTAATAATTTGTACTACTGCATACATTGCAACACAAACGTTTCTAGCAGCCAGTATGGTTGCTGTGCAGCTAAGTTTTTTGGAACAAGCTATTCCAGAAATGCAAGCAAAAAACTGTCCCTTTAAGCTGCAATGCAAATTTTAGTCAGAGCCTCCTATTTCATGCACTGATCACTTTATAAAACCCTCCTTTGCAAAATTCTACATAGTTCACAGCAGACTGTAATGAGGTCATCATCAAATTCTCAACTATTTAAGTATTTCCATGTCACTATTGAAACATTTTGGAGATTTGACTATTAAAATGTGAACTGTATGTGTGTCAGTACTGAAATCCAGAGGCAAGAACAGAGACCTGAATATAAATTGTGAGCAAATAGGAGGGCAAATTAACCTTAAGGCAACTTTGATAAAAAAAAGTAACAAGAATTTTCTCCATAAACACAAGCAATTATAGTGTATGATTAACAGCATACTAACTGCCTGAATATTTGACCAAGAAGCAGGGTGAATAGCTAAACAGCATAGCTAACTACTTGTGACAGCTCCAGAGCATAGCTAACATTACAGGCAAATAAAAACATTGTATGTAATTAGGAGAAATAATTTCAGAAATTCTTCAGGAGAAAGGGGGAGAAACTTCATAGAATGATACAGCACAGAAGGAGGCCATTCGGCCCATTGTGCCGGTGCCAGCTCTTTGAAAGAGCTATCCAATTAGTCCCACTCTCCTGCTCTTTCCCCATAGCACTGAATGTATTTCTCCTTAAAAGTATTTATTCAATTCCCTTTTGAAAATTATTATTGAATCTACTTCCACCACCCTTTCAGGCAGTGCATTCCAGATCATAACAATTTGCTGTGTAAAATTTTTTCCCTCATGTCGCCTTTGGTTCTTTTGCCAATTACCTTAAATCTGTGTCCTTTGGTTATCGATCCTTCTGCCACTGGAAACAGTTTCTCCTTATTTACTCTACCAAAACCCTTTGTGATCTTGAACACCTCTATCAAATCTCCCCTCAACCTTCTCTGCTCTAAGGAGAACAGCCCAGCTTCTCTAATCTCTCCACGTAACTGAAGTCCCTCATCCCTGGTTCCATTCTAGTGAACATCTTCTGCACCCTTTCTAAGGCCTTGACATTCTTCCTAAAGTGTGGTGCCCAGAATTAGACAATACTCCAGCTGGGGCCTAACCAGTGTTTTATGAAGGTTTAGCATAACTTCCTTGCTTTCGTATGCCATCCCTCTATTAATAAAGCCCAGGATCCTATATGCCTTTTTAGTTCAGGTCTCCATATTATAGAAAGGATATAGATCCATTGGAGATGGTGCAAAAAAGATTCACAAGGATGATATCAAAACTGAGAGGGTATACTTATCAGGGAAGGCTGAATAGGCTCGGGCTCTTCTCTCTAGGAAAGAGAAGGCTGAGGGGTGGCCTGTTTGAGGTCTTTAAGATAATGAAAGGGTTAGATAGGGTAGACATAGAAAAATGTTTCCACTTGTGGGGGGAGTCCAAAACTAGAGATCATAAATATAAAATAGTCGCTAATAAATCCAATAGGAAATTCAGGAGAAACTTCTTTACCCAAAAAGAGTGGTAAGAATGTGGAATGCGCTACCACAAGGAGTAGTTGAGGCAAATAACATAGATGCATTTAAAGGGAAACTAGATAAGCACGAGGGAAGAAGGAATAGAAGGGTATGCTGATGGGGTTAGATGAAGTAGGGAGGGAGGCAGTTCGTGTGGAGCATAAACGGCGGCATAGACCAGTTTGGCTGAATGGCCTGTTTGTGTCATAACTTCCTTCTTAACTTGTCCTGCCACCTTCAAAGACTTGTGTACGCACACTACCGGGTCTCTGTTCCTGCACCTACTTTAAATTGTACCATTTAGTTTATATTGCCTTTCCTCATTCTTCCGACCAAAATGTATCACTTCACACTTCTCTGCATTAAATTTCATCTGTCATGTGTCTGCCCATTTGACCAGTCTGTCTACATCCTCCTGAAGTCTATTATGATCCTCCTCACTGTTTACTACATTACTGAGTTTCGTGTCATCTGCAAACTTTGAAATTATGCCCAAGTCCAGGTCATTAATGTATATCAAAAAAAGCAGTGGTCCCAACACTGACCCCTGGGGGACACCACTGCACACTTCCCTCCAGTCTGAAAAACAACCGTTCACCACTACTCTCTGCTTTCTGTCCCTTAGCCAATTTCGTATCCATGCAGTCACTGCCCCTTTAATTCCATGGACTTCAATTTTGCTAACAAGTCCATTGTGTGGTACTTTATCAAATGCCTTTTGAAAATACATTTACACATCAACTGCACTACCCTCATCAACCCTCTCCGTTCCTTTCATCAAAGAACTCAATCAAGTTAGTCAAACACGATTTGCCTTTAACAAATCCGTGCTGGCTTTCATTTATTAACCCATATTTTTCCAAGTGCCAGCTAATTTTGTTCCGGATTAATGTCTCTAAAAGTTTCCCCAGCACCAATGTTAGGCAGACTGGCCTGTAGTTGCCGGGTTTATCCTTCTCCCGTTTTTTGAACAGGGTGTAACATTTGCAATCCTCCAGTCTTCCGGCATCACTCCCATATCTAGGGAGAATTGGAAGATCGTGCCCAGAGCCTCCCCAACTTCCACCCTTACTTCCCTCAGCAACCTAGGATGCATCTCATCCGGACCAGGTGACTTTTCCACTTTGAGCGCTGCTAACCTTTTTAGTACCTCCTCTTTATTTTTATCGATTTAATTTCTCTACTACTTCCTCCTTTACTGTGACATTGGCAGCATCCTCTTCTTTAGTGAAGACAGATGCAAAGTACTCATTTAGTACCTCAGCCATGTCCTCTGCCTCCACAAGAAGATCTCCATCGCCAGACAACTGTGGGAGATTGTATAGAGGATTCATAAGGGTTATCCACAGAGCACACATATGGCCTTTGAGATAGTGCACAAACCCAAATGCAGATTTCATTCTGAAATAGTAATTGGACGACCAACTCTTGTAAAAATACCTTCAAGCAATTGCTGCTCTACAGATATGTTTAAATGTTACAATCAAAACCTTTCACAAAATGTTCTTTTTAAATTATGCCCAATAAATTATAAACTTTAATACTATTCAGCTGAAACGATTATTTTTGATTCAATTAATTCTGTATTGGCAGTTCAGCATTTAGAGAACTACATTACGCCGTAAATGGAGTGAATAAATTTTGAAATATATTTCATATTTGCACAGGGAAAACGTTAACTGTTGCAGGTTAACTGTCCCTAAGTACCTTTCCTACAAATCCCTAAGCAACCAGCAAATACCGTCTCCATACGGTATTAGATATAATGGGCTCAATTTTAAAAGCAAAGTCCGGGTACGCAGGGAGCAGGGGGACAAAGAAAAGTGTTTTTTTTGGAGGGGACAGAAATCCCAGCTCCAACACGCTGAAGAACGCACACAACCCAGAGTCATCTGGGTACGTGCGCAGTTCCCAAACCCGGAAGTCCCGCCGGCAATAAAAACCGGTGGAACGATATTTAAAGCAGCAATTAAACT
The DNA here is from genome assembly GCF_035084215.1 of Heptranchias perlo. NCBI lineage: Eukaryota > Metazoa > Chordata > Chondrichthyes > Hexanchiformes > Hexanchidae > Heptranchias > Heptranchias perlo. The sequence goes on along the minus strand of NC_090328.1, from coordinate 94,062,410 downwards.
AGTTTAAAAATCCATAAATGCAATTAACTACGATTTCAACGCTGCCTCAACGTGTTTCCCGTGCTGTGTGAAAAACGCCATGGTGAAGGAGTCGTGTTTCAACCGGCAGCCATTTGGACATTTAAATGCCTGTTTGACAGATGGGGATAAAAGTTATTGCAGCAGGGCACTCAGTTCTCAAACAAACTTTTGGCTGGGAGATCTTTGTGTTTAGAATGAGAATTCTTGGTTTCCACTCAGAATTGTTCTGTTTACACAGGTTTACCAACTTTTCAGACCCCCTCAAACTGACACCATCGGGATGGGGGGCGTGATGGCTGCATTCACCAGTACATCCGAGGACGAGGAACATCACCATCCTCACTTGTAGAAGTTTGGAACTCTCTTCCGCAAACGGCAATTGATACTAGCTCAATTGCTAAATTTAAATCTGAGATAGCTAGCTTTTTGGCAACCAAAGGTATTAAGGGATATGGGCCAAAGGCAGGTATGTGGAGTTAGATCACAGATCAGCCATGATCTTATCAAATGGCGGAGCAGGCATGAGGGGCTGAATGGCCTACTCCTGTTCCTATGTTCCTCACCAGGCACGTCTTGCACTTCCGCCACTTGTAGCTCCACAACACAATGCTCCACCACAGGCACCTGCACAAAAGCAGAGAGGGGAACAAAAGAGGGAGCGATGTCGCAGGAGGCACTGCCGTCGTCAGAGGGTCTTCAGACCGAGGCTGAGCTTCCTGGATCTCTCTGAAGAGCAGTGCACATGGAGTGAGTCGCCAGGTGGTCACAGACATCTGCAGCCTCCTTCATACCAAACTGCTCCCAGCTGGGTCTGGCGGCATCTCATCACCCATCGCAGCAAAAGTGACCACTGCCCTCAACTTCTTCGCCTCCGGATCATTCCAGGGTGCCACCGGTGACATCGCCAGAGTCTCTCAGTCGTCTGCCCACAAGTGCATAAGACAGGTCACCAACAGCTTGTTTCGCAGGCCCTCTCAACACGTCAACTTACTCACGGACGACCTCAGCCAGATGGAGAGGTCAGTGGGATTCCACTCTGGCTGGCTTCCCGTGTAAACAGGGTGCAATCGATTGCACGCAGAGAGCAATCTGAGCGCCTCCACTCTTCATCAACAGAAAGGGTTATCATTCCATCAATGCTCAGCTCGTTTGTGACCACAAGAAATTTCTTCACGTGTATGCGAGATTCCCTGGCAGCTGCCACGATTTATTCATTCTAAGGGAATCCAACATCCTGGGCCTCTTTCACACACCGAGCAGCCTTAACAGTTGGCTCCTCCGGGACAAGGGATACACCCTGCACACGTGGCTGATGACACCTCTGAGGGACCCCATCAGCGAGCAACAGCGTCGATACAACGACAGTCACATCACCACCACGTCTAGAATTGAACATGCAATAGGGATGCTGAAGATGCGATTTTGGTGCCTCGATTGTTCTGGGGGAGCACTTCAATACGCACCAGCGAGAGTGGGTTGTATGATATTAGTGTGTTATGTCTTGCACAACATGGTGCAACAGAGTGGTTTACCAGTTGAGAAGGCCCCATGCCATCATCCACATCGAGGAGGAGCAGGAGGACAACGAACCCATGGGCAGAGCAGCGGCTCACCTGGCTGCTCACGAGGCCAGGGAGTCACTCATATGATTCATGTGGAGGTGCTCGGATTGCTATAAGCGTGCAATTGATTGCACCCTGTATTTGTGGGAAGCCAGCCACAGAGTCGAAATCCACTGCCCTCTCCGTCTGGCTGAGGGTCGTCCATGGGGAAGTTGATGTATTGCGAGGCTCTGCGAAACTTCTTCTGATTCTATATGTGAACGGTTCTTGTAAGATCAGAAAGTGAGAAGAGTCCAGTCCTCACACCACTGGGAAAGAGCAGCACCAACACCAGTCCCCCCCGTCATCTCCACCCCCCACTGTATAAAACAGTCCTGCAGCTACACATACACACACTGTAAAGTGACCCACTGGGTGGCATCAAGTGTTACCGTTCATGAAAGGGCGCTATCACAAAAGCCAGTCAAGAATGGGCAAGATGTGGCTGTAGTGGCGAGAATGGTAACACTTAATGTGACTTTAACAAAAATCAAATATAAATAAAAAACATGACAGTCTGTCAGACACCCTTGTGCATACCCCTCGTGATCACAAAACCTTAGCCTTTCTCTTCCTACTACTTCTACGTGGTGCATCCCCTGTGGCTGTAGCAGAGGTAGTGGCAGGTTGCTCATGTCCATGCCCTGACTGCTTAGATGCTTTCGGCCGACGCCCTCTGGGTTTTGGAGCCTGTGAAGTCCCTGCCAAAGACTGCTCCACCTGCACCTGTGCAGAGGCTGACTCGGCCACCTGGAGAGGAGGCAGCATTGTGGGTAATGGTTGAGAGGGGGGCAACGGGTGAGATATGGGAGCGCTTTGAATGGCGTCACCACTTCCATGTCCCCTTTCGCCATCATCCCTCTCCTGGACCAGGCCCACATCACTCCTACCACCCTGCTGGAGAACAGTTTGGAGCACATGTGTGATGCCTTGTAAGCCCAGTTGTAAAGTTTCTGTCTGCCTCTTTAAGGCGGCAGAATGTTGTTCACCGTGAGTCCGGATGGCCTTTGTCAGGGCCTGAATGGACTCATTTGTGAGCCGTGCTTGAAGCTCAATGGAGGCTAGCCTTCTTTCCATCAGAGACATTCCCGCACTTACCTGCGACACCATCTCAGACATTTCCACAGTTACGTTTGACAGTATGTCAGACAGTTGCTCACGTCCCTGTGACACTAGCTCAGAGATTCCCTCCCGTACCTGTGCCACCATTCCATGAATGCAGGAGTTGGGACACCTCCATCCTCTCCGCTATTGTGGAGAGTGTGCATGGCACCTGTTCCAGTACCTCGCAAATGTGCTGCAGTCCCTCGATCATTCTCCTTTGAAAAGGATGGCCCCCAGGGTTCAGCATCTGCGCCCAGCTGAGCAGAGCCTGGAGAGGATTGCTCCATCAACGTGGACTCTCCACAGCTGCCCCTGCCACCAGTGTCTGCTTGTTTTCACTTGTGTGTGGTGACTCACCAGGTGCCAACCCAACTAACTGACTGACTACTAGGACCCACCGAGGTGTAAGTATCTGCGCTGGTGGATGGCTCACTAAGATGTGACAGTGCGCCCTCAGTGGCAGAGAGCTCCTCTGAGGAATCGCCCTCTCCCATCACTGCGATCGTTGAATGGCCTGTAAGAGAACAGAAGGCAATATTAAGCATCATCACAGATGTGTCATGTTGCAATGAGCATACTGAGGTGTTCAACATGCCAATCATTCTTAACATCAATTCATGTTGTGTGTGATGAATGTTAAAGTTGTGTCACCGGACGTTTGTGGAGTGCCAGTCTTGGCGTCCTCAGCGGACAGACACTCGAGAGTGTGGCTGATCTGCAGGGCCTCCTCCTCTGCATCTATGAGGACCACTATTTGTTGTGGCCCCCCCTCCAGTCCTCACCCTCTCGCATGCATTTTGCGCTCTCTTCTCCTAGAAGGGGAGAAAGAAGAGGTGTGAGAGTGAGTGATGGTGAAGTGGCCAACCGATGAATCCATTGCTTTGGGTGAGGCTGACCGTGAAAGAGATGCATCAGAGGGTGAGAGTGAGACAGAGAGATCACCTTGGATCAGGATTTGGGTGAGTGGTAGTGGTGGGGTCACCAATGGGGAGGTGAGGAAGTGCTCAGGAAGTGAAGGTAAGTTGAGAATGAGCCTTAAGTGGGTGTGAGGAGTGATGTGATGGAGTAGTCTTGGCAGTGCAGAATGAGTTGGGGGGGGTGGGGAAGGGGGTGGGGTTGATGTGCACCACAGAATACAGGAGAATCAGTAAGTATAGTCACTTTTGCTGACCTAATTAGGTCATTGAAACGCTTCCTGCACTGGACCCAGGTGCGAGAGATGTTGCTCCTGCTGGTGACCTCCTCTGCCACCTTAAGCCAGGCCTTCTTGCTGGCAGAGGCAGGGCCTGCCTCCTAACGGCTGGGTAAAATAGTTCCCTCCTCCTCCTCACCCTGGCCAGTAGCAGCTGAAGTGAGGCATCGCTGAATCTTGGAGCAGCCTTGCCCCTGTGCTGCTCCATTGGGTCTTCTTGCTCTTTGATCCAGCAAAATCCATTGGAGCAATGGCCCTTTGAATCTAGATGCTCCAGCTGACAGCAAGTCATGCGGGTGCGCAATCCGTCCAACTGGATTATATAAAAGGACCCTCTATCCTTGTAATAGACTCCATTATAACTAATGAAAATTTTCAAAATATCTGCTGTACAAACAAAGTATCATACAGCATATGGGAAGGGACACTGAAAATATTTCCACTTGCAAAGCTGCTTGCAAGTCAATCGAAATCTTCGTCTCGGGTGGTTTCACAGCAGCACACCAATATAAATGTTTTTTTATATTCCAGCAGACACCTAAATACTGAAGTAAATTTAGTCATCTATGATGGTGACTATGGCTGAGAAATTAGTCTCGCGCTGAAAAATGGCGCAAAGTGGACGATGCTCCTGCAATGCAAACCTCAAGATGAAAGACCGAGTCTCACTAGAAATTGGACCTCGGGCCTCATGTACATAATACCAGTGAGCTGTGGATGCCAATTGGGCGTCTCGATGCATCTTGCAGTTGGAGCCCTGGAAAATTGCTGCGGCGGGGCGGAGAAAGAGCATGGGATAGCAGTGGCCCCGCAGTATCAGGAGGAAAATTAAAACTTACTTGTTGTTCAGCAGTCTCCAGCGGTCCCTTTAAGCACCGCTTGTTAGGCTGTTGTAGACCTAGAAAAAGTGAGTGGTTTCGCTGAAATTGGCATTGGGTCTAAAAAAGGCATTAGGCGGGCATACTAGGCACTGAGAAGTCACCGGCTTCCAGTTTGGCAGCTGGCACACTTCAGGTGGGGGGGAAATTGGGCACGGGAGGTCACATCCAGAAATTGGTGTCCCACCCACCCACCACTCGACTCCTATTTTTTGCCCAGAAATCAGGTGTGGCATCACTTTCTCCTCTTACATTTTTTTTAAACTTTGGGAAATTCTTATAAAGTCCATTGAGGAACAGTCTGGAGGGACAATTATTACACACCATCACTTCCTTTCTCCAGGGTTACAGATTCAGAGTAGTCAACTGTTTCACAGTGATCCAAAAATCAGGGGGAAATGTAAAATTAAATATACAACTCCCATCCTAATTATAACTCATGAATCTGGGCAGGTCCTGAAATCCCAACCTTCCTTTACCAAGTAGGATGAGGATGGATAATTTCCAGCCAAGCAATTCCACTATGACACCCAGCTCAAAGATACCAATTTATAGGCAGGCTCATGAGGAATTGTTGGCTCACAATATGAGAGGTTGCTTATGTGCTCTCCTAGGTTTAGAAAAGTTAATGGATTGGTGTGGAAAGGTGTTGCAAGGACGAGATGATGATGAAGGAAGTTCTGAAACACAAGAATTACCATCAAATCTCAGGGATGCCTATGCACGCGAATACATACATGACACTTGCTAACCTTTGCACATTTCTGACTGAGGCACAATGTAGGAAGTTTCAATATAATAGTGTCCTGGATAGGCAGAATAAACAAACAAATAGTCCAGTGCTCATTCCCATCTTCCCAGTTAAAGAGGAGACTGTGGAGGAAGGTATAGTGGAATGATAAAAAAAATAGAAACTCTAAGCAATATATTTGTACAGAAATGCATCCGACCCTTCCCAATCCTGAAAATGGCAAATTAATCTGTTAGTCAAATGTATTCCAAAAAATTGTCAGATTAAACTTGTTTATTACAGTTGATCTTATTCCAGTCAAAAGAAACTATCTAGGATGTTAAACAACTGAAGCATTTTGCTTAATGTAACGAATTTTGAGATCAAAATACGGTTGCTAATTTTGGATAACGGACACTTTTATTTTACACACCTAAGGTCAGCATCAAGTACTTCTAGGTGAGGCATAGATATGTTAGATTCAGGCTATGGCTCCCCACTAATGCTCTTTAACTTCAACCTCAGTGGAGCACCCCTCACTACGTGGAACGTTTTTGTTTCCCAAACCTTATGACCTATTTGAGTAAGGCTGCTAATTTAATGGCAGCTGGCACAGAATTATGAGCAATTATGTAGTGTAGATTTGCACTCGCTAAGAGATGGATTGAGATGTCACAATCTCACTTTAAGTAGGATCCTGACAGCCAGCAGATATAGGAGACCTTGTTCTGGACTGAATTCATACCCATATTCTAAAGGTGAATGCAATAACCAAAACGAGGATGTGGTAGATCTCTTTGCATTTGATTCACTTCAATGATCACACCATATTGGAACCTGAACTAGCCAGTCAATTGAGAGGCAAATGCAATTCAACAGCATTAAAACCCTGAGTGAGTCACCTACAGTTTACAAGCCAGCTGTTTTGGTTACAGATGAGGAAGACCCATTTTACTGGTCAACCTGATAAACACACACACACACACACACACACACACACACACGCAAACACAAAATTGTAAAATTACCTAACCACAGAGCTAAGAAGGCGGAGGTTACTTTTATTAAGAAATGATGTTCAATTGAAAACAAGAAGGGAGGCATAGGAAGTGACTGAAACACTTTTAAACAAGAAAAACAGTCCCATGTTACATTAAAATATTTCAAACATCACCACATTTCATATTTGCCACATCAGTACACAGCTCAATAGCACAGAAACAAACAAAACAACATATACATAAAGATGTAGTGAAGATCAGGGAAAAATGTTAAAAGAAACAATGAGACACGTACATTGTTAAAATGAATTTTTATTGTAATAAAGAATGTGTATGTTCATGACTTTACAGATAATGTGACAGAGAAAGATGTTGAAGTTCTTACCTTCTTCAGTCATTGAGTCATAACATTTTAGTTTTCCATATGTTCCAAGTTCTACAACATCACAGTAAAAAAAAGACAAATGAGCAAAAAGCAAAAAAAGAGATTAAAAATCAGGAAGCAGCAGAATGTAATTTAAGAAGGCACACACGTGATGTGCTTCAAAAATGTCATCAGTCAGAGGATTTAAGATCAGCGGTGAATGCTAAAATATGAAATTTGGAATATTGCTGCAACGGATTCATCAATATTCAAATTAAGAAAGTAGATGAGCATCACCTTCTTAAATGAAAGTAATTTATACCATGTAAAAAGGACACAATTTTACTAAGTACATCATTCATAAACATTTATAGTATGTACAAAATGATATTTTGTTACCTAATGATTTCCTAAAATATGCAGAATTTTGTCTTCTGCTCAATTGCTATTTTCCCAGAGCCTACCTTCCAATGATCAAGTTTATGATTTACTTTATTTTATTCAATGCACAGAATGATTTTAAGTAATTCAAATATTTTAAGGCTTATTATTTTTCTGCTTTACAGGATTTTGTATATACTAATAAAACTAACAGCCCCATAAAATATAAGAAAAGAGAATCTTTCCAAAGTCAGAGGAGCAGAATACATACATCACATTGAGCTCCCTGAACAGTAAGTGGGTAATAATGAAAAGCCAGCCATAGAAGAAATTGTTAGGAGGCCTGTTATTCTTTAACAGTACATGCACCTTCCCTCTTTCCCACATCCTATAAAACACCCCAGGTCTCCAGTTTTTTTTTATTAATGACAGCAAATTTTTTATCATGTCAAATAAAACAAGGAGGAAAATGATTATTTCTACACCAGATAATACAAAGAAGTAAGTGCTGTTGCATTCAAAAATATTATTTAAAGATCTCTTCAATTAAACATAAAAACGGAAGTATTTTTTATAAAATTGTTCATTACTGCAGCTTTCTCTATTTGTTTTCTTTGCTAAGTGTTAGAGCCATTATCCTGTAAAAAAATGCATTTGGAGAAAACTACCCACCCCTATTTCCTTTAGACAGAAGAATTCCTTCCTTAATCCAGATCTGTGATATCAGCTTGGTTTGGCTGGTAGCATTCTTGACTGAGTTGGATGGTTGTGGGTTTAAGCCCCACTCCAGCATGTGAGCACAAACTATTTTACCAAACTGCATTCTTGAGTTTAAAGAAATATCATTTGTGAAAGTTCAAAAATCACACTGGTGGTGCATTACATGTTAGGACAATGTGCTTAAAATTACTCCACAACGAAGCTGCAGCTTTCATTAAATGATGTTTCATTTTACCAAGGAGATTGTTCATTGTTAGCTGATGACAGTGAGTCAATTCCACTAATGGGTTTGACATCTTTATTTTGTAACCGTTCCCCCATGTTTTGTTTCTATAGAACATAAAACAGTTAAACCAGATCATCTGGAAAAATCTTAGATCTTGCTACATAGCAATGAAACATCTGTACATCCATATATTTAGAATCCATATTTTACTTCTAACTTGTATGGGGCAAGGAAGAAAAATGGAATAACTTCCCCGAGTTACTTTCTGCAAGATTGTGAGAGAGTTACATTGCTAAGCAATCATTCAAATAAGCATTTAAATAAGACACAAGAAGGATTCCAATGCTGATGAAAACCTTGAGTGTGACAAAAAGTCCAGGTGTTTAGCACCACATACTGGTGACAAATGCCTACCATTTAGAAGCTGATTAATGACCTATGGACTGCCGTGATGGCTACGTAGAAATAAATGTGAGAACTACAAGGTACAGTTTGTCCTTTAGCACTTGATGGGTAGTGTTAAATAACACTTCGTGGTGTAACAAACATTTACCTCAGTTAAAATATACTGCTTGAGGGAGAGGGATCACTATTCATTGAGTACTCTTGGAGTGAAGGGTGTATCGGATTGATGAATTTCATCCTTCGTACGTTAGTGATGATCCATCCTTATTAGTCTGCAAACCTCAGTGGGTATCCCTACTTTGCCCTCCAGTGTTTGATGTCTAATCTAAGTGCATGCTGTTATTGTGAGGTAGTGTTGGCCCAGACATCCCTTGCAAAAGCCTTCTTCTGGCGCCCCTGTTACCCTGACCCTGGACAATGATGTTTGAAATATTTCCGTTTATGCTCAGAGCACCCTTACCTCTTCTGAGCTGGGAACATTTTTGCCTCTGCAAAGCCTGTCAGTATTGATGTTGATGAAAGCTCTCCATTTAAAGCATTTGGAATAAATGAAATCCAAGCTATTTGGTAGAATAGAGTTTCCATTCCGTAGCCCAGGTACGATGAAGTAAATTACAGTGTTGCTTTTACAGCCCCTGGTGAAGGTATCAAGGGATATGGAACAAAGGCAGGTAAATGGAGTTGTGGTAAAGATCAGCCATGAATGGCAGAACAGGGTCAAGGGGCTGACTGGCCTAATCCTGTTCCTATGTTAAGATCGGATAATTCAGCACAAACCAGGGATCGAATCCGGGACCTTTCTATTCTTCATGATTTAAAATATTGAATTCAATATCTGGATCAGACATTATGCTTCTATCAAATATGTATCTATTTTTGTTCCATTTTATTACATAGATAGTACTTACATTAATAACTGTCATATGAAAAAGCAACAACACTGAATTTGCAGTGCCTTGCATTCCCCTGGCTGGAGAGTCTAGAACTAGGGGTCATAGTCTCAAGATAAGGGGTTGGCCATTTAGGGTCGAGATGAGGAAAAATTTCTTCACTCAAAGGGTTGGGAATCTTTGGAGTTCTCTACCCCAGTGGGCTGTGGATGCTCAGTCATTGAGTATATTCAAGACTGAGATCGATAAATTTTTGGACACTAAGGGAATCAAGGGATATGGGGATAGGGTGGGAAAGTGGAGTTGAGGTAGGAAAATCAGCTATGATCTTACTGAATGGCGGAGCAGGCTCAAGGGGCCATATGGCCTACTCCTGCTCCTATGTCTTATGTTCTAAATTACTGAATGACTTGTGCCACGCATTACACTAGTGCTATTGGTCAATCAACCAATGTGGTTGAATTAGTAATTTCCTATTGCCAGTATGTAATGCAAAAGTTTATTTTGTTTGCCTTAAGTGGGTTCTAGCGTCTTTTGGCTCTTGTTTTTAATCCTCAGACATCTGAAGTTAGAAAAAAAACATAAATTGACACACTAAGATTATTATTGGGAGGCTACTTGGCATAGCTTAGAATGCCTGCACCATAACACTCAGAAAATTTGTCACATCTTTGTGGCATAATGTGTTGTACATAACAGACATTCATTAAATAATTATAATAGAATTTCCCGTGGATTGGTTAATTACTTACAGAAAGCTTAACTTCGGTGCAGATGGAGCCCAAGCACCTAAGAGAGCCAGATAACTCGGGGCTAAGTTAGTTCAACAGCACTTGACTGTAAGCACTGATCTACCTTAATAATTATCCTGGATCAATTAATCTCTTGCACATTATGGGCCTCATTCACAACTTTACTCCAATGTTATATTTACAACTCCGTTTACAAATAGCGCTTTCTCTCAAATTTGTTCCTTTTCACAGAACTAACATTTTTCACTGTCTCTATGGGATAGTGAGGATGCTTCTTCTGATTATTTGAGACGGTCTATACTCTGTTGTAAGGGTAAGCATTGGGCTAACTGTAATTGATTTAATGTAACAATGTGCCTTGAGCAGCCTAGGCCCTAAGCTCTGGAATTCCCTCCCTAAACCTCTCCGCCTCTCTACCCCCTCTCCTCCTTTAAGACGCTCCTTAAAACCCACCTCTTTGACTAAGCTTTTGTTCACCGGTCCTAATAGCTCCTTATGTGGCTCGGTGTCAAATTTTGTTTGATAACACTCCTGTGAAGAGCCTTGGGATGTTTTACAACATTAAAGGTGCTGTAGAAATGCAAGTTGTTGTTGATGATGCTTAGGGGTACAAAAAACACCAATGACCATTTATCTCAAGCCCAAAAACATCTATAAAAATGCAACATTATAATGCCCCCAGCTCCTGACATGATTTTATTCTTGTGGGAGGTGCAAATAATTTTATTTGTAATATATGCTGGGCAGCTCTCGCCTCTGGCTGTTGTAATCAAAAGTAAGTTTTGCTGAATGCGATTGAGCTGGCTTTGATTCTAGATGTTGAAACAAATGGCTCCCTCTGAACCTCTGGCCGAGTATTTCCTCAGAGCTGCTCCCGCTCCGCTGCCATAACTCGCCAGAAGTGCAGCGGAAACCTCGCTTACGGGTGTAAATTGAGTTTCTGCCACACTTCTGGCGAAGTTATGCCGGTGAAGTGGAGCAGCTTCGAGGAAATTCCTGGTCAAGTATCTCAGCTGTGTGCTCAACTGTCCACAGTGCAGAACTGACTTTTATCTCACTAGAGTCTTGCAAGGATACACAGCTGAGGGAGGTGAGATGTGTAGGCTGCTAGGATCTGAAAAAATTGCTTCCTCTAAAATTTGTCTGGTTGATCAAAATAGTTGTGTTGGAGATGGTGTATGGAGGCCTCAACCTGGTTTATTCTAAGTTTAGGTGACCTTTAATTATTACAAACTTGATCATGGCACTCAGGTCACCAAAATTAATGAGCACATGAGCAAACTCTTATGTTTTGGAAACTTATGGGAAAGGCTGGATCCCTACTTAAAGATATTGTGAAGGAGGACTTTATTTTTTCTTCCGAGCTGCTTTTCATCTGGGATAATTGGCTTTTTGGAAGACCGCCAGGCTTGGAATTCTTGACATTCCCCTTTGGGTTGATCAATTGGAGGAATAATAAGACTGCCCAATTATTGGTAGGGCAAGTGATTTGGTACAGTACAACACTCTGAATTCCTACTCACTATGCGTAGCAGGATTTGCTACCCAAGTACTACAGTTTTGCAAAAAATAAAAGTCAGTGAAAGTGCCCATTTCTGATAACTCACTGATCCTAATTATTAGAGACCCTAGATATCCTGATCAGGCTGAGACCTGTCTTCCCAGTGATGTCTCTAGCTTGCCAGTGGAGAAACAGATGCCTTGTGCTTGATGGACAGCTCAATCTGCATGGAAAGGATAAACAGAGTTAAAACTTTAGGCCTCAGATTGGGCTGGTGAATAACAAAACAATCAATAGAAGTTACAGTATACGTGATTTTTGCCAATAAATGACTAGAGTCGACTTGCTATGGTGTATATTTAATTGTTAAAATGACATACTTAACTAGCTGCATGGTTACATTACAAGTGTCTAGTGATTAATAATTTATTAAGATAAAATAGCTTGGATGGGGTGTGTTGGCATACTTCAAATGACTAAAATATGAGAACTTAGTACTTACCATTTTCCAACTTATTTGTTCTGCATGTCTGCCTCCATTTCATTCACACCGTTGATAGATTCAGGAGAAACCAGCTCAGCTGTCACGGCATAAGCAGGTGTGAAGGTCTTTTTGTGGACTTATGTTTCTTCTGTAGCATTCATGGCCATCTTGTTTGCAGTAAGTTTTTCTTTGCATGGTTACAGCAATCTTTCCCATAGTGCTTCACTTAGGAGCCTCTGTTTTTGCAGAGGGCGGGCATTCTTGTATGAGAAATCCCACCTTAGTAGCTCTTAAGTGCTGCTTGTATTGCATTGCTCTATTTGCATATCCCTTCTCTGCAACTTGGAAATATTTTGGTACTTTGTATCATTAGCATATGCTTTGCATGATTAGCTGGCTTGTTTTCATTTGAAGTGAATTGTTTTGCTGATTTTTCATAAAAGCAGCAAATGAAAACATGAGATTTTGTCTTAATTCAGTGTATCAATGAACACTCCATTCCTGCAAACACTAGGATAGGGAAATCAGGATCTCTTATTTTTGTGCCCATAATTCAGAAGTGTCTTAATCTATTTGTTCATAAATATCATCTTGCACTTCATTTATTCAGAAATGTTTTTTTTTAATAATGTTTACAGGGGGCATGTTCAAAAATCAATTTTCCCAAGTCCTTTGCCAGTACAGAATACATGTATGTATTACAGTTCCTTGAAGGATGATGGCATTTTAGACACACATTCAATATGGCGTGTGACAGACAGTTTTGCTAGAATTCACATTCTGGGTGGGTATGGGTTCGGGTCGGCTGCTCATTTTACACCCACCCCCGACCTTACTTTCCATTGAAATCAATGGATTGGGTACATTTGCATTCCAATCTAAGTCACCTCCTACGTTACTTTTAACATGCAGCCTTTTCCAACCTCAATTAAGCACTCTTAGGAAACAGTGCTAGTTAGTTAAACTGAGTTAGTTAGTTAGTACAGTTAGTTAAAACCTCTAACCACTGAAACCTGGTTCAGCCTAATGTGATGGGGTGAAAGTCCCTGTTCCTCAATGCCTGCTAAAAGGTCTAAGTGAAATGAATTCATCCAGTGGAATTCATTTCCAGATGGGCTCAAGCAAAAGGCACAAAATTACTCACAATTTGGCACTAACTGGGCAATTTCATTTAAAAATCCCATGAAGGCACCTGGTGTAGGAAATATAAATGCTGCAATGGTACAGTTCTGTGATTAACGTGTATCTTTGGGCTAATACAACGACAATTGGTCATTGTATGTCACACAGGCTATATCTGACCAAGGAGTGCCTAACACTGGGTGCAAATAAAGAAAAAATATATTTTTTCCCATCAACATCAACTTTTTCCTGGAGAATAAAATGCACAATAATTATCACCAATGTTGCACCTGTCTGAATAAAAGTTATAACATTTGTGGAAATACTCTAATATTCCAGTCCTTTAGAAGACCACAACTACAGATATCTGTACAAGATATTACAAAAGACACAGGCAGTCAATAAATGCCCCTTCTCTTACCATCTAATCTGAATCTATTGCTCATTTCTGTATTTAATACTACAAAGAAAAATGATGAAGAACATAGCATGTCTATATTCCAAAAAAGGCTAAACTTGTACGAGCTGAAGACTGCAGTTGAAGGATTTGGAGAAAAAGTTTTAAACTCGATCTTACATTTGCAGCTATGCTCTGCTTTTGCATTATGCCGACTAACAGTGGGGTATAAATCCATCCTGGACAGTAGCACAAAACAGGCGGTAGAGAATTGGCCGCCCGGTTTGCATTCTCTCTGGTTTTCTTTTCCAATGACTTCAATTGGACGGATTGCAAAACGCCCTGCCGATTCGCTATCGCCATTTTGCGCTACTGCCCAGGATGAATTTATACTCTAGTGGACTCGGAAGACTGTAATTCAATGCTCAGGCAATCTGGAGCAACTTTCTTCCAAGAACAATGTTTTTTCGGGGGGGGGGGGGGGGACGGCGGTTGGGGTGTCTAGCAGTATTTACTCCACAGCAGGTGCAAATTTATGCTTTGTTTTAGTAGCAAGTACCACTTCATGGTATGATATAATAGACTAAAGATTGAGTGCCTACTGCCTAAACCGTGTAGTTCAGTCAATTTAGGCAAACCTGTTTGTAAAAATTCCTGACTGGACTATAAACAATTCCTTATGTTTAAAGTTTCACATCCGAGTGTAGTAGGTTACCTTCAGCGAGTGGATCCAGAGTGTTGATCATTAGCTGAAAGATGCTGTTCCTCATGAGGCTGTTGTGCAGGGAAGCTGAGCTCCCACCCCGCTGGAGACGTGGCTTGGGCTGCAAAATTACAAAGATAAATAAGCACTACATTCTTTTCGTTCTTCTGTATTTTGAAAAGCATCACTGCAGAGTACATGAAAAATGATAAAAACTAAGAAAATAAAAATCTATTTAATATCTATTTAGTTATGGATCATTCATCGATTTCTTTCCATTACTTCTGGATTTATTCACCCCCCCCCCCCCCCCAGTCTCTTTTTTATTTCCACTTCTTTAGCTCTATGCTGTAATCCCAATCCAGGTAATGTTTCATTTTGCATACGAATTTAATTCTGAAAATGAATAAAATCAACCAGCAACTATTATAGATTGAAAGTGATCTAGGAGTCTTTGTAGACTTAATGCTCAACATGGCCAACCAATGCAGAGTAGCAATTAAAGCCAAAACAGTCAAATCCAAAACTAGAGGTCATAAATATAATCCCGCTAATAAAGCCAATAAGGAATTCAGGAGAAACTTCTTTACCCAAAGAGTGGTAAAAATGTGGAACACGCTACCACAGGGAGTAGTTGAGGCAAATAGTATAAATGCATTTAAGGGGAAGCTAGATAGGCACATGAAGAAGAAAGGAATAGAAGGGTATGCTGATAGGGGTAGATGAAGGATGAAGGGAGGAGGCTTGTGTGGAACATCAACGCTGGCATAGACCAGTTGGGATCTGAGTTATAAGGAATGACTGCAGAAACCTGGAAAGGAGGTGTCTCAGAGTGATCTTATAGAGGTATGCAAGATAGGAAACAATGTGGATAATCTGGAATACTACATTAAATTAAACTGTGGAAGTAGAACAAGGGGACATGGGTTCAAACCAGTAAAATAGTAATTTTACGACTGATATCATGACGTTCTTCTTCACACAGAGTGATCAACACATGGAATGGACGATTTTGTTTTATTTGTTCATGGGATGTGGACATCACTGGCAAGGCCGGCATTTATTGCCCATCCCTAATTGCCCTTGGGAAGGTGCTGGTGAGCCGCCTTCTTGAACCACTGCAGTCGTGTGGTGAAGGTTCTCCCACAGTGCTGTTAGGAAGGGAGTTCCAGGATTTTGACCCAGTGACGATGAAGGAACGGCGATACAAGTCGGGATGGTGTGTGACTTGGAGGGGAATGTGCAGGTGGTGTTGTTCCCATGTGCCTGCTGCCCTTGTCGTTCTAAGTGGTAGAGGTCGCGGGTTTGGGAGGTGCTGTCGAAGAAACCTTGGCGAGTTGCTGCAGTGCATCCTGTAGATGGTACACACTGCAGCCACTGTGTGCCGGTGGTGAAGGGAGTGAATGTTTAGGGTGGTGGATGGGGTGCCAATCAAACGGACTGCTTTGTCCTGGATGGTGTTGAGCTTCTAGAGTGTTGTTGGAGCTGCACTCATCCAGGCAAGTGGAGAGTATTCCACCATACTCCTGACTTGTGCCTTGTAGATGGTGGAAAGGCTTTGGGGAGTCAGGAGGTGAGTCATTCGCCACAGAATACCCAGCCTCTGACCGGCTCTTGTAGTCACAGTATTTATGTGGCTAGTCCGGTTAAGTTTTTGGTCAATGGTGGGGGATTCGGCGATGGTAATGCCGTTGAATGTCAAGGGGAGGTGGTTAGACTCTCTTGTTGGAGATGGTCATTGCCTGGCACTTGTCTGGTGCAAATGTTACTTGCCCAAGCCCAAGCCTAGATGTTGTCCAGGTCTTGCTACATGCGGGCACGTACTGCTTCATTATTTGAGGGGTTGCGAATGGAACTGAACACTGTGCAATCATCAGCGAACATCCCCATTTCTGACCTTATGATGGAGGGAAGGTCATTGATGAAGCAGCTGAAGATGGTTGGGCCCAGGATACTGCCTTGAGGAACTCCTGCAACAATGTCCTGGGGCTGAGATGATTGGCCTCCAACAACCACTACCATCTTCCTCTGTGCTAGGTACGACTCCAGCCACTGGAGAGTTTCTCCCCCCCCCCCCCCCCCCCCCGATTCCCACGGACTTCAATTTTACTAGGGCTCCTTGGTGCCACACTCGGTCAAACGTTGCCTTGATGTTAAGGGCAGTCACTCTCACCTCACCTCTGGAATTCAGCTCTTTTGTCCATGTTTGGACCAAGGCTGTAATGAGGTCTGGAGCCGTGTGGTCCTGGTCGAACCCAAACTGAGCATCGGTGAGCAGGTTATTGGTGAGCAAGTGCCACTTGATAGCACTGTTGACGACACCTTCCATCACTTTGCTGATGATTGAGAGTAGACTGATGGGGCGGAAATCGGCTGGATTGGATTTGTCCTGCTTTTTATGGACAGGACATACCTGGGCAATTTTCCACATTGTCGGGTAGATGCCAGTGTTGTAGCTGTATTGGAAAAGTTTGGCTAGGGGTGCGGCTAGTTCTGGAGCACAAGTCTTCAGCACTACAGCTGGGATGTTGTCAGAGCCCATAGCCTTTGCTATACCTTCCAGGTAGAGTGGTGGGGGTGAAAACCTTGAAATCATTTAAGAAACAATTAGATGCAGCAATGGGGTGGGTGACTCTAGGGTCTTTCTGGAAGGATGGAATATGATGGGCCTAATGGCCTTCCTCATCCCCAAGTATCTTGTGAATCAGATTAGAACATGGCTGTTTTCCCTCCATTGACCTGGGTCTAAACCCAGGTTATGGTTTGCATCTCATGAAAGTAAAAATGTTGGACTGATCACTGTCATTATTTAGGAGAGTGCACCTTTACTGTAATGTAATGCAAGGACGAGGAAAGGAATTCATTTAATCTCGGTCACTATTATACACAGTTTGTGATGTCACTGTGGTTAATCCCATTAGCTTTTTTTGTTTGAGTCAGTACATCAATCCGAATTAACTTCCCTGATCGGATTACGTTGGATCCTATTATGGAAATTTATATTTTATCACTTTCTAGGTAGCTGAAAAAATTATTTGATAGCACTAAGTGTGGGTGGATTTCTCCATTGAACATAGTCTTATTTCAAACACACAACACTGAGCACGTGACACAGTTTTAATCTCAAACCCTCGGTGCCCACTTTGATGGCATTCAAAACATTTTTGATGTCAAACTTTGTAGTCTTGAGACTGAAAATGACAATACAACGGGGGTAATTTTTACCTTCAATGTCTGGGCGGTAAACTGGCGAAGCAGATTGTCCACCCTTTTATAAACCCCCTCCCTGATTCTTATTTCCATTGAAATCAACGGAAATGAAAATCAGACATCTTCTATAATGGCCGTGCGATCCGCTCCACCAGTTTAACGGCCAGGCAGCGAAGGTGTGAATTACCCCAATATCTCTAACAGTTCTGAGTTTACAAGGTAGAAAAATGATTTGAGAACTTTACTCAGTGCTTTACAATCCAAAAGTACTGAACAGTAATTTTCAGGAAAGAAACATTGAAAGAATCAGTACTTTTCTGATTATGTAATTTCCATTTTTGTAAAAGAAAGTTCTTTTTATGAATTAGGATCTGCCTATTTTTGATTTGTAATAAAAGCTAAATGCTGTGTATATTTCATCCTGCTTTCCACATTCAGCTATTTGTTTTCCTCTCATTTCCTCCCCCAACCCCCTCCCCCTCACATACATGTACCATGAACCAATTGAGCCATGAGATTTACGTTCCTGTATAACCAGGAAGGAAATTCCACTTATTCTCTTTGCCTCCCCGAGCCAAGGTTCCACTAATAGTGACAATTCTCCATGTGTGGGGAACTGCAAATGCTGACCTGTATCTTACTACTCTGTGCTGCAACACCCTGCACCTCTACACCATCACTGCCAAAACAACCTTTAATTATTGGGCCAGAAATTGCAGCAAGCAGCGAGGCAACGCTCACCGCAGCTCTTGCGAATTAAATTAATGAAAACATTTACTGCGGGCTCTGTGGCGTCGAATTACTTGAATTTGAACTTTAAAAAAATTGTGCACCACCAACCCAGCCTCTGAGCAGTGTGAGTTGCCTCGAGGCTGGAGAAGTCTGTGAGGAGAAGACACGTCCATAAAATCTGTCAGGAAGAGAAGTCACGCCCACAGATTCAGGCTGCATTGCTCAAGCAGGCAAGCAGACTTCATTCATTTAAAGTCAGTATTCTGTGTGTCATTATAAACAAAAAATTTAATTTTTAATGAAAAGCCAAAGAAATAATTGAATTAAAGAGACAGAAGGGAAATTTTTTTTAAAATGAATTAATTTTTTTTAATGACCAAAAACTATTAAAATAAGTAATATAAGACTCCACGTTTTTTAAAGTTAATTTTTAGTTGTTTGGCAGTCATTAAGACTTACCACATTAAAAATTAGTTTAGACTGGTATTTTTAAGCATATCTCTTTGGTGGTGTAATTAGTTACTTTGCAGCTGGGCAGATAAGCAAGTTGGCACTTTTTCAATGATTTCTCTGATGGAAGCGTGTGATGTCCCTTTAATTTGAAACTGTCATATTGGCGGCGAACCACTCGGAACGCGTTCCAGATTTCCGCGTTTCACTGCACACGTGCGAACACGGGAACTTGCTCTTGCAATTTGCCGCTCAAAACGGAGAGCGCTGTTGAGCTCGCCCGTTATATAGGGAGTGATTTCTGGCCCATAATTGCTACAGAGAACTTTTTAGCAATCCAATTATTTAAAAATGTGGATTTAAATAAAATCTTTAGATTCATGAGATAGCCAATAAATGTGTCTCTGAAGGATGCTTTGTGCAAAAGTGTGATTGCACTTTTTTTAAAAAAGGAATCAGAAACATGATGTTATATTTTGATACCTGTAAAATACAGATTGGAGAGTAATGTGACCATATAGAGTATTAGAACAAATAGGTAAGTTGGACATTAACAACACTTTTGAAGCTTGGAAATCACACTGAACAATGTTTTAATGGAGGCCTTAACCTATTTGTTTTAAGCAGATTAACCCCTCCGTTAGAATAGCGGAGAGAAAAATTTAATAAGAAAGCCATAAGCATTCGTTCAATAACATCCAGAGTTGCATTCTTTGAATAAATGTTTCAAATAATTTTTGCATGTTTCTAGCATTATTTTAAAGAAGGGTTTGATGATTATTTTGAAATTCAGGCAAAAAAACCCTGAAGAATAATGCTCTGTAAATGGATAAACTTCAAATTCCAGTTAATGTAATGTGAGAAACACAACTAAAACCACCGTGCACCATGAGAAGTACCATTTCCTGGCATGGAGATGGCATTCATTGTGGTAGAGAGATTATATAGTTTACACTTTCTGTTTGTGCAGCAAGTGGACACTAAACACGTGTGATCCGTGCTGGAATATGGCACAGTGAGCTGATCAAAAGGAGTATCTGGGCACTTTAATCAGCTATTGTACAACATGACCTGCTCATTTCAGCACAATATCCATTAGCAGACTGTTGCATTAGGATTAATCTTGATTTCTTCAAGGTTAATCTTTCTACAATATTGAGATACAGTCATATAGACTACTTAAGTAAAAAACATTTTGAATAATACAAGCAATATATAGCAGGTTCCTGGAACCCACCAGCTGCTGGGGAAATGTTAAAGATGCATTAGTGAGTAAGTGTTACAAACAGGATTTCTTTAAAAAAACAGCTGCAAAGACCCCTAATTGACATTGTTTTCCATATTCTATCTCTATGTTGATTTTTGATAAAGGACTGACTGCCTGCTTAAGGTATCATCAAGGGAACTGATTTGGAGGGGTCCATGAACTCAATGATGTGAGGAGACTCAATTAATATATTAAGCGAGCATGCTTCAGTGATTATGTGTGTGGGTGTGTGAAAATTCATCTCCTTCACACAGTCTCAATTTCTCCTCCCAACCCATTCCTTCACTAGCACCAGTTTGACCAAAATGTTAAAAAAAATAATTTGGAAAGTGGGCGGATGGGACAAATTGATCAAAGTAAGTCATCTTTATAATTGTTTAGAGTTTTTTTTAATTTAAAAAAGTGACTAATTATTCAATTCACTTTAAAATGCAAAACTTTCACATGAATTGGTGTCGGCTACACAGGGATGCATTTTTAATAAGCAATCTGCTAATCCTCAATTATGGTTTGTACTGTGAAAAGCAACGTTATCTGAATTTGAAAGCGAAAGTGATCCGCAGCATCTATTAAGCTACAATGCGGTCCCCACCTCATTCTGTTCTGAAACTGGGATCTCGAGCTGATTAAGGAATTAACTCCTCGTGTTTTAATTAGCCCCCCTGACCCCTGCTTATTCCATACAGCTGGAAGCTGCACAATTAGCCAACACAGTCAGTCAGTCATCCTCAGCGCATAACAATTACACGTATATCAGTAAATTTCACACAAGTGTGTCTTCTGTGTTCAAACTTCTTGCAACAACAACAGAAAAAAATTAAGATAATTTGAGACCATTACAGCACATGACTTAGGGTGGACAATTAAAACACTTTAATGACAAGGTATCACACATCACCACCACAATAACTAGTTACAATTGCTCCTACCGTGAGCATGTCGGGATCCTTCTGACCAGCATCGGCTTCCCGATTATTACCCGTCTTTTAAGTAGTGAGAAAGGGGCGGGGGAAGTGAACAAAACAGTAAATCATAAATTAAAAGAAAGGAACATAAATGAAGACACAATCAACAAAGCAATCATAAAATAATTATTGTCAGAGAAGAGGGAGAAAAAGTTGCACATCCCCAAAAAAAAGTGAAAGCATTTCAAAGAAATTTCAGCAATGAAGAGGTTGGTAACGTAGCAGACAGCCTTAGTGATACACAAAGGTTGCAGAAAAAACTGAAAACGTGCCCCTTTTGTAGGAGCAATTTTGTTACAGTTCAAGAACTTGTTCAGATGTACAGTGATTGAAACATTTATCTGTTCAATATGCACATCATTAACATTCCCTGGTATAATGAAGCCAACATACAATTTTACCCTGCTTAGACACAAATTCCATTTAAATTATGGTTTTATTTACTAAAGTAAATTAGCTAGGTGGACAACACTCCTTCAATTATCCAGTTTTCTTTTTCAAGCAATTGGCGCTGAATATTTCATACAAATAAGGAATTTTTCAACGTAATAAACAGTATGTTTTAAAAAATCTGTTCTCAAGGCAAGGGCGACCTTGGCGAGGTCACATTTATTGCCCATCCTTAGATGCCTTGATAAGGTGGCCGTGGGCTAACCACTGCAGTCCTTTTGATGATGGTGCTTCCACAATGTTGCACGGTAGGGCAATTACACAAGCTTTTCCCCCCCTAATTTTTGACCTTTTTAGCAATTATTTACAACCGAGTGGCTTGCTAAGCAACTTCAGAGGGCTTTAAAAGTCAACCATATGATGTAGGCCAGACCACATGGAGATGGCAGGCTCTCTTTCCTGAAGGGCAGTAGTGAAAAAATTGGGTTTTATGATAACTACACAGCTTTCACGGTTATTTTTCTGGATTTAATTCATAAACACTGGGTTGCTGGTCCAGTACCATAACCAATATGCCACCATATTCTTGATAATGCCAACAGATAGGCAGTTCTCATTATTACTAAAGAGTGGAGCATCCAGCTAAGTCCTTACTTAGGGTTCATTTGGTCAAAGTTTGAGATCCTTAAGTAACTTCAGTAATAACAGCTTTACTAATTAGCTTCATTACAATTTTTTGTACAAAAGCATGTACTCAAAATTATAACATTTATATGATACAATTGAAATAATAGGATTATTTGTCATAGATATTTGTCATATTAAAAAGGCTCAAGTGCCAGAGTAGTTTTTTGCTACTGCGACCACTGGGAGATGTTTAGTGCTACCTTCTGATAGTAAGTTTCTAAAGACTAAAGTGATATAACTCAGCGCTGTTCTGAAGAAACAGGGCCTCAGGCTGATATTAAGAAACAGACAATCCAAGTTATCTACAGAATTTCATTCTGCCGTGATGTGCTATCCGAACAACAGTCTGGAATCAACTAAGTGTACTCTCATTGATTTGATGAGACTGTAGTTATTCACATGATGTAACCTTCTGGGAAAATTCATCAAATTTATGATTTAAATCCAAGGCAATGTCAGACAATGTCAGACTCATCCGTCTGTCTCAAGTTGCTCAATCATCATTGTGAAACCTTTGTAGATTGCAAATGGGACCTTCTGAAAATTAGTTGCTAATAGAAAGAGGCGAGAAGTGACCTTGGTGTGATCATGGAAATAATTCCATGGCTCCTTAACTACTTCTTCCACAGTTAGAACTTGAATTTAAATAAACTACATTCTGACTGTCTTATTTCATGGTAATCAGCTGTGGAGTATCACTCAACAAACTTGCAGTGATTCTATCATAAAATCATTAATTCTTCAGTACAAACATCAGTCATCAGCAACATGGAGCTCATTGATCGCTCCTGTCTGCTGTGATCCTGCTGCCAGTATCTGCCATATAAAAAACATTACAAAGTACTGAATGAGAAAAGACCATCGAGACTATTCCTTCCGTCGGTCATGTACAATTTTGTCCTATTATGGATTCTACCCAAGCATTATTGAATTTCACCCTGACCCCCAAAATATTCTAGCAAAACTCCAGGATATCAATCTAACATTTTAGCCTTTATCCTTCAAATATGTTACATTCCATAACTGACATTTTCACAGGTCCCTCCAGCAAAACAGCATTGAACTCCACAAAGTGTTTGATCATCTACATCTGTACGCATCCTTAGAGCATTCAATCTTGTTTTAACCAGATATTGATCCAGTGTTTTTTAAGAAGTTAATCAATACACTATTAAATTCTTTTGATGGGATTCTGATCCACAGATCTCCCATACCCATCAACAAAAGCTGGTGCAGCTTCAAAAAAGCTGACAGTTCCAAAGCAGTCCTGAATGTAGGCGTTTACGTGTGAAAAAAGGATTTGCGCTGAAAGTGCAGTGGGACACATGGGTTTGTCGGCATACCCAATATTTTATCATTTTCCTTTCAAGGGAAAAAATCTGAAGTAAACAAAAGCACAGTTTGCAGCAGTAGTGAATTTAGAAGTTACTGAAGGGGGTTATGAGTGGTAAAGGTATAAACTTTATTTTCGTGTTTGGGTGGAGGAGGGTGGAGAGGGGAAGAGATCTGGGGCCATGCTGCCCAGAAAATTTTGATTTTTGCACTTTATTTGGTGCATTTTCCAGCATTTTGAAACCTACTGTAATTCTGCCTTTAAAGCCAAAAATTATTTCTCCTGGAAGGATTGGAGGTACTTTAATTATGAAAATACAAGGTCGGGGTGGGGGTGGGGGGGGGGGGTCATTTTCACCTTCACCGTTTGGGTGGTTAACTGGTGGAGAGGATTGCCTGCCCATTGTAGAACCTGCCTGAATTTCATCCTAATGAAATCAGTGAAAATGAAAATTAGGTTGGTTCTAAAATGAGCAGGTGATCCCCTCAGTCAGTTTACTACCCAAGCGGTGATTATCATGGTCGTCTACACTATCCTCATCCAACACCTCTCCTCCGTTGTCCAGCTCGGTGGGACTGCTCTCACTTGATTCCATTCTTACCTATCTGATTGTAGCCAGAGGAGCATCTACATCAGTGGCATCTCTTTCCACCCGCGCATCCGTCACCTCTTCAGCCCTCCCCCACCCCACCCCCCCCAACCCCAATCGCACGGATCTATCCTTGGCCTCCTCCTCTTACTCATTTACATGCTGTCCTTTGGGGACATCATTCATAGACATGTGGGTCAGTTGCCATCTGTATGCTGATGCCACCTAGTTCTACCATCTCTCTCAAACATACCACTGCCTGTGTTGAGGTACTGCTTGACCAACATCCAGGCTTGAATGAGGTGCAATTTCCTCCAGTAAAATCTTGGGAAGACCAAAGCCATCACCTTTGGTTCCTGGCATAAACTCCATACTCTCGCCATCGATTCCATCCCCTCCCTGGCCACTGTCTCAGGGTGAACCAGACTGTTTGCAACCTTGGAATCCTATTTCATCTAACCTCAGCTTCTATCACCATATTCTCTCCATCACAAAGATCACATACTTCCACGTGTAATATTGCCTGCCTCTACCCCTACCTGAGTCCACTTACCACAAACTCTCATCTTTGTCTTTGTCACCTCCAGACTCGACAATTCCAATGCTCTCCTGGTTGTCCTTTCATTTTCACACTTCATAATCTTCAGCTCATCCAAAGCTCTGCTGTCCATATTCTATCTTACACCCAGTCCAGCTTGTCCGTCACTCCTGTCCTCGCTGACCTACTTTGGCTTTTATTTCCCCACAGCCTCAGAATTAAAATTCTCATCCTTGCGTTTAAATCACTTCTTGGTCTCCCTAACCTCTTCCAATGCTACAAACCTAAACCTGAACTCTGCATTACTCCTACTCTGGCATCTTGTGCATCCCCCCGTCCGTTCGCCCCTCCAACAGTGGTTGTGCCTTCAGCCATCTAGGTCCTATGCTCTGGAATTCCCTCCCTAAACCTTTCCGCCTTTCAACGTCCCTCTCCTCCTTCAAGACCCTCCTTAAAACCCACCTCTTTGAACAAACTTTGGTCATCTCTCCTAATACCTCCTCACCTGGCTTGTCTTCCATTTTTTGATTCAGCCTCTGAGAAGCACTTTGGGGCATTTTTCTACATTAAAGGCATTAAGTAAATGCAAGTTGTTGTTATTGTTGCATAAATATGAGAATTCCTGTGTGATCTTTTAATTGAAAGGAGAGGAAGAGGGAGCTTCTCCCAGTGTCCTGGCTAACATACCTCACAACTAGAATCACTAAAAATAGATTACAACCTCTGATTATTCAATCCCTGTGTGTAGGACCTTACCATGAGTGAAATTGGTTACTGCAATTGCCTAGGTAACAAGTGTAACTGCACTTCAAAACTAATCCATTGGGTATAAATCACTTTGGAAAATCCAGATGATATGATCGACCTGGAATTTTTTGGTGTAACTATGGTGTAAGAGTAGCTTTGCACCATTTTTTCCCAAAGGAAATTTGTGCATATCTGATTTACACCAGTTTCACACTGAAATTTTGGTATGTGCAAATTTTCTCGATCGTTTGCGCTGCTTCTGAGATACGTCCACCAAAACCCATTGCCACTTATTTACAGCACTCTGCCCCCATGTAAAAGACCAGCTCACTGAATTTCCTGCAGTTACGCCAGTAATGTACTGGTGTAGATTTACTCCCCAAAATGTTAACGCAGCAGAGCCCATAGTCATCTGCTATCAGCATAACTGAGATCTTTGGAGTTAAGTGGTGATTTCCTTTGGACTTTTTCTTACTGCAACCTGCACTATAACCAAAGCACTGCCAGTCTCTGTGCACCCAAAATTTTTCATCCCCTCCAACCCCCACCAAATACATTCAGAAAGACAAGGCAGCTGGAATGGACTTCCCAGTGGGTATATCCCTATTCTGCACAATAATAGAAGAGGAAGAGGCAAGAGGATCTTAGAGTGAGGTGCTGCCATGGCAGAAGACAGCAGCCCACTTGCTGTCACACCTATCGGATGGCACTGCATTTGCACTTGGGTCACGCTGGTTTTACGTTCCGGCAAATAGGCAAATCCCATCGGTAAGGTTGGTATAGAAATGGGAGTCATTTCTGCGCAAGTATGATCCAGGAAATTCGGGGACGATAAGTTGCTATATAAATGTAAGCTCTTTCTTAAATGCTGTATTGAAGTTCTAAAAAAATGTTTAAAGAAAAGTGTCAGATCACGAGTACAGGCTTTGATCAATTACAATGCTCCCTAGGGCCATTCCTCCTCTGCACCGTCTCCAGCCAAAGCTACATGCTGTCATTTCATTCTAAGTTTTGATTTATAATTGCATTGCACGGAGAAGTAAAATCAATTATTTTGTCATGGATGCAAGTCAGGCGTTTACAAAATAGTGCTTTCACCTGGAAATAGGACGATGTGGACTAATATCTTCTAGTGGCATTTTGATGAGGATCGTTACAATTTGATTTCAACTACAAAGTTCTCAAATGTCAAATTTGGGATGACACTAAAGGTTTTTACAAATATATTAAGAGAAAGAGGGTGGCTAAGAGTAATGTGGGTCCCTTTATGTCAGGGAATGGCAGACTAACTACATAGTACTTTGTATCGGTCTTCACAGCAGAGGACGAGGATAAAATGCCTGAGATAAAAGGGAAACTAAAAATAAATCAAGGGGAGGAACTAACTAGATTCAATATAAGTAAAAAAAAATGGTGATGGAGAAACTAATGAGTTTAAAGATAGATAAATCTCCAGGACCTGGTGGCATCCACCCCAGGATATTAAAACAAATTGTTGAGGAAATTGTTGATGCATTAGTCATGATCTTCCAAAACTCTCGATTCAGGAATTGTCCCCTTGGTTTGGAAAATTGCCAATGTCAGTCCACTATTTAAGAATGGTAAGAGAGATAAACGAGGAAATTATAGGCCTATTAGTCTAACATCAGTTGTCCCTAATAACAAAATCTGTTATTAGGGACAGAGTGATGAGCATTTGGACAAATATGGGCTATGAGTGAGCGTCAGCATGGATTTGTAAAGGGTAAGTCATGTTTTAACGAACCTAGTTGAATTTTTTTGAGGAGGAAACTAACATGGTAGATAAGGGACTGTCAATGGAACTGTGTCCATAGGTATGAATGTGTCAATAGGGGTTGGAGTACAAGAGTGAGGAAGTCTTACTACAATTGTACAGGGCTTTGGTAAGACGTCACCTGGAGTACTGCGTACAGTTTTGGTCTCCTTATCCAAGGAAGGATATACTTGCCTTGGAGGCAATGCAACAAAGGTTCACTAGATTGATTCCTGGGATGAGAGGGTTGTCCCATTAGGAAAGATTGAGTAGAATGGGCCTATACTCTCTGGAGTTTAGAAGAATGAGAAGTGATCTCATTGAAACATACAAGATTCTAAGAGGGCTTGACAGGGTAGATGCTGATAGGCTGCTTCCCCTGGCTGGAGAGTCTAGAACAAGGGGGCATAGTCTCAGGATAAGGGGTCGGCCATTTAAGGCTGAGAGGTGGAGGAAATTCTTCACTCAGAGGGTTGTGAATCTTTGGAATTCTCTACCCCAGAGGGCTGTGGATGCTGAGTCGTTGAATATATTCAAGGCTGAGATAAATAGATTTTTGGGGTCTAGGGGAATCAAGGGATATGGAGATCGGGCGGGAAAGTGGAGTTGAGGTCGAAGATCAGCCATGATCTTATTGAATGGTGGAGCAGGCTCGAGGGGCTGTATGGCCTACTCCTGCTCCTATTTCTTATGTTCTTATTTATATAGACTTCCAGAAGGTATTTGAAAAGGTGCCACATAAGAGACTGTTAACAAAAATGAGAGCGAATGGAACTGGAGGCAACCTATTGATTTGGATAGGGGATTGGTTAGGAGGTAGGAGACAGAGAGTAGGGATAATGGGTATGTATTCCAATTGGCAGGAAGTGACTAGTGGTGTCCCCCGGGGATCTGTACTGGGGCTGCAGCTTTTCACTATATTTATGAATGACTTGGATGAAGGAATAGAGAGACGTATATCAAGTTTGCTTACAACACTAAGTTAGGTGGCGCAGTAAATAGTGCAGATGGGAGCAGAAAGTTTGAAAGAGACATTGATAGATTAAGTGAGTGGGCAAAACTGTGGCAGATGGAGTTCAATATGGGAAAGTATGAGGTCATCTACTTTGGACTTAAGAAAGACCTAAGATATGTTCCCACAAAAAAAAAGGGTGGGACTGCCAAATCTAGAGCCCCCTAGATGTCAAGGAGCATACAGGGTAGGATAAGGCAAAAAAGGGAAGCTTATGTCAGACACCTAGAACTCAATACTGCAGAAAGCCTAGAGGAGTATAGAAAGTGCAGGGGTGAAATTAAAAAGGAAATTAGGAAAGCAAAGAGAGGGCATGAAAAAATGTTAGCAAATAAAATCAAGGAAAACCCAATGATGTTTTATAAATACATCAAGAGCAAGAGGATAACTATGGAAAGAGCATGGCCTGTTAGAGACCAAAAAGGTAACCTATGTGTGGAGGCGGAAGATGTTGGTATGGTTCTTAATGAATACTTTGCGACCGTCTTCACAAAAGAGAGGAATGATGCAGACATTGTAGTTAAGGAGGAGGACTGTGAAATATTGGATGGGATAAACAAAGTGAGAGAGGAAGTATTAAGGGGATTAACATCTTTGAAAGTAGATAAATCAACAGGACTGGATGAAATTTATCCCAGGCTGTTAAAAGAAGCCAGGGAGGGAATAGCGGAGGCTCTGACCATCATTTTCCAATCCTCACTGGATACAGGCATAGTGCTGGAGGATTGGAGGACTGCTACCGTTGTACCGGTGTTTAAAAAGGGAGCAAGGGATAGACCGAGTAATTACAGGCCAGTCAGTTTTACCTCGGTGGTGGGCAAATTATTGGAATCAAATCTGAGGGTCAGGTAATCAAGGACAGTCAGCATGGATTTGTTAAGGGAAGGTCATGTCTGACTAACTTGATTGAATTTTTTGAGGAGGTAACAAGGAGGGTCGATGAGGGTAGCACGTTTGATGTAGTCTATAAGGATTTTAGCCAGGCTTTTGACAAGGTGCCACATGGCAGACTGGTCAAAAAAGTACAAGCCCATGGGATCCAAGGGAAAGTGGCAAGTTGGATCCAAAATTGGCTCAGTGACAGGAAGCAGAGGGTAATGGTCGATGGGTGTTTTTGTGACTGGAAGGATGTTTCCAGTGGGGTTCCGCAGGGCTCAGTACTAGGTCTCTTGATTTTTGTGGTATATATTAATGATTTGGACTTAAATGTAGGGGGCATGATTAAGAAATTTGCAGATGATACAAAAATTGGCTATGTGGTTGATGGTGAGGAAGAAAGCTGTAGACTACAGGAAGATATGGACTGGTCAGGTGGGCAAAATAAATGGCAAATGGAATACAATCCAGAGAAGTGTGAGGTAATGCATTTGCGGAGGGCAAACAAGGCACTATAAGTGGGAGGATACTGAGAGGTGTAGAAGAAGTCAGGGACCTTGGAGTGCATGTCCACAGATCTACGAAGGTAGTCAGACAGGTAGATTAGGTGGTTATGAAGGTATATGGAATACTTTCCTTTATTAGCTGAGGCACAGAATATAGGAGCAGGGAGGTTATGCTAGAAGTGTATAAAACACTAGTTAGGCCACAGCTTGAGTGGATACAGAGGAGATTTATGAGGATGTTGCCAGGACTGGAGAATTTTAGCTAGGAGGAAAGATTGGAATAGTTGGGGTTGTTTTCCTTGGAACAGAGGAGGCTGAGGGGTGATTTGATTGAGGTGTACAAAATTATGAGGGGCCCAGATAGATTGGATAGGGAGGACCTATTTCCCTTTGTAGGGAGGTCAATAACCAGGAGGCATAGATTTAAAATAATTGGTGGAAGGATTAGAGGGGAGCTGAGGAGAAATGTTTTCACCCAGAGGGTGGCAGGGGTCTGGAACTCACTGCCTGAAAGATTGGTAGAGGCAGAAACCCTCAACTCATTTAAATAGTACCTGGATGTGCACCTGAAGTGCCATGACCTACTAGGCTACGGACCAAATGCTAGAAACTGGGATTAGGCTGGTGGCTCATTTTTAGCCGGTGCGGTCACGATGGGCCAAATGGTCTCCTTCCCTGCCGTAAACTTTCTATGATTCTATGATCAGAGTATTTTCTAAATGGCGAAAATCTAGGAACTGTGGAGGAGCAGAGAGATTTAGGGTCCAAATACAGAAATCACTAAAAGCTAGTGGACAAGTACAAAAAATAATTTAGAAGTCTATTGGAATGTTGACCTTTATCTAAAGAGGGCTGGAATACAAAGGTGTGGAAGTGATGTTACAGATGTACTGAGCTCTGTTAGACCTCATCTGGAGTACTGCATTCAATTCTGAGCACCACACCTCAGGAATGATATATTGGCCTTGGAGGGGGAGTAGCGCAGATTCACTACAATGATACTGGAGCTAAAAGAGTTAAATTATGTGGACAGATTGCATAGTCTAGGCTTGTATTCCCTTGAGTACAAAGATTAAGGGGTGGTCTAATTGATGTGTTTAAGATACTAAAGGACTTAATAGGGTAGATGGGGAGAAACTATTTCCTCTGGTGGGATAGTCCAGAACAAAGCGGGGCATAACCTTAAGGTTAGAGTTAGGCCGTTCAGAGGTGATGTCAAAAACACTTCTTTACACAAAGGGTAGTGGAAATCTGAAACACTCTCTCCCAAAAAGCTGTTGAGGCTAGGGAGTCAATTGAAAATCTCAAAACTGAGATTGATAGATTTTTGTTAGGTAAGGGTGTTAAAAGTTACGGAACCAAGGTGGGTAGATGGAGTTAAGATACAGAACCGACATAATCTCATGGAATGGTGGAACAGGCTCGAGTGCCTGAATAACCTATAACCTATTCCCGTTCATATGTTGACTGGGTTAAATGCATTGCCCAACTAGATACAAAGAGGAAGAAAGAATAGCCCTAAATGTCAACTCTTATCTGGCTATCACTTTATTGCCTTCCACACTGAGTCTAAACAGGTTCATTGGTACAGCAGCTAACCCTCCATATTTATTTGGCTGAGTCCTGTGCTCCGTTGACTCAATCATTCAGGCCCAATAATCATAAGGGTTGCTTTACCTGACAGGCAGATTATTTATAAGTGCCCTGCTAGGACAATATCTGGAGGAATAAAAACAGATCATTTTCTTGATCAACTGAGATGTATTTGCTCATTTGTTGGTAAAAAGCAGACAGTCGATCACTCAACTTACTATCAGGCTTAGACATAAGTAGTAGGTTTCATATTGTTCATATTCCTATTTCAGGAAGGAGTTTGAAGCATAATAGATTGAGTCTGAAGTATGGTCATGATGACAGACACAGATGGAGGCAGCCACCAAATAAATGGAGAATTTTGTGAAATTAACGGGCCGGATTTTGCTGTGAAAACGAACGCTAACAGTGCTCACCGTTATTCATGTGCAAATCGGACAGCAACTTCCGGCAACTGCATGTGCTGTTAAACGCGGAAATCCGGAAGTTGCTGTACCAGATGCGACACTCTCCTATAAGCACCCGAAAAGGGCATCTCTCCCTCTGGCTCCCCATTCAAATAAATGGAACGGCGTGAAGTTCCTGCACTGACTTTGTAGATATGGACTAATTGTGCCAGAAAAAGTTAGAACTTGTCCATTCTGATGTAAGTACCCTTTTAACGCCATGGTATGTCTTAATGACTGCCAAATAACATCTCTGGCACTGAAAATTAACTTTAGCAAGTGTGGAGTCTCATTCCTTCAGATTTTAATTGTTGTTGGACATTTAAAAAAAAAACTTTTAATAAATTTTTATTTTTTCTTTCTGTCTCTTAATTCAATCTTTCTTACCCTCTTTTTATTTCGCTTTATGTACCTGATTTGACATTGAATTCACTATTCTAACTTACACTTCCTGGTTCAGACTCTTCACGGCTTATTGACATGCGTCATTTTGATTTGTTAGGGAGATGCACAGTTGCTCACAGGTCCCAGATACCTTGTAGAGGGTGCCGTGCTATTCGGGTTCGAATTTACAAATTGTCGTGCAAAAGCTCATAGAAAGTATACAGGTAAGTGCAAGTCTAACAAATGGCCAGTGTCGTTCATTTGCTACTCACTGCAAAATCCAGCCCAATGAGTTACTGATTTTTTAAAATTATACTGAGCTGGACAATCCAGTAATTCTGTTCTATCTATAAAAGAAATTTTCTTGAGGATTTTAAAAATCAAATTACTTCCCTCGCTTTTTAAAAGGTGCGTAACAGTTACTTTACAATTGGAAAAGCAAAAACCATCACACAAGGAATTTTACCTAGTACCCCAGCTTCCGCTTTAAAAAATGTTCCTAAACTTTCCGGCGTTTCTGCTCTTAACAAAAAATGACGAGTGTTTAAACAAAGGTTACTGCTGAGACTTTTAAGCACAGTTCCGATTAGACTCTTTGAAAAAAAAAATTGGCACATCAAAAATTAAAATGATTCAATCTCTCATTTGTTTCAAAGCTGAGAACTGATTTAAAATTCTGTTTGGAGATGATTGTGGTGCTTGGTTATTGACTCTACAAAGACTTCAAAGAGTCTATACACTCATTGCCTAGTGAAATGATTGAAGGCCTCATGAGGCACGTTTAAACTGTATTCTTCACTCTCAATTTTTTTTGAAGGGGAGCCGAGAGGTGACACACGAGAATGAGAGCAGCTTTTTAACGTGTCACTAACATGCCAGTGATTTGGGCAGGGTAACTCAGCAATCAGCTGGACTATTGTCTGAATGAAGAAATAAAACAAAACTGCAGTTCCGTGCACCATTAATTCAATTTGAGCAGATCACTGTAAAATTAAATTGTTCTCTTTACTTCTCGAGTTTTATTATGTCATTTTGATGTTAAATGCTTGATGAAATTTGAGTTCCTGTTGTAGCTTCTGCTCAATCATTGTACATTACTTGTAGTTCTTTTAAAAACATGATTGTTTGATGATCACATCACAAATAAGTATATTTTCCCTTGGTTTTCTACTGAAATCCAGAGAAAATGTATGTATTTCCTCCAGTTCAAAATGTAATTGCTTCTTTCTGGTGGTTTTATAACTCATAACATAGTCATTGTTTACTAGCTGTTTTGCATCTATCAGCTTGAGTACATAAAGATCCCTAGTTAACTATAAACATATTTATTAAAATGACTACAAAAAAATGCTACACCAATTTTTCTCAAAATTAAAAAGTACCACTGCTCCCCCAACCTTCACATTCCAAGCTAAACCACCAAGACCAGAGGAGGCAGCAAAGGATAGATTCTTGGGAGACCCAGAGGTGATAATATAGAGAGGAAAGAGAAGCCATTGCTGGAATTGCACAAGCTGCAATTGGTTGGGTAGGAATGAAGCCATGTAAAGATAGCCCCATGGAGTTGAATGACGGAGGTGAGGTATTGGAGGAGGATGGTATGCACGACCGAATCGAACACTGTGGAAAGGTCAAAAGGGGCTGAGATGGAATAGTGCATCGCAGTCAGACAGGATGATATTCATGACTTTAGCTAGGGCTATTTTCGTGATTTGAGAAGGATAAAAGTCAGACCGAAGAGATTTGGACAGCGAGTTTCTGCAAAGATGGGCGGCAACAAAGACCGGGAAGGGAGGGTGGAGATAAAGGGCAGTTGGAGAGGACAAATGGGTCAGGTGTGGTTTTCTGAGGCGGGTTGACAACTGCGGTTTTGAAGGGGAAGGGGACGGTGCCTCAGGAAAGGGAACCGACATGGCCAGGATGGAGAATTGATGGCCAGGAGTTCAGTGGGGAGGAGGTGGAGGGAGCAGGAGATGGGTCCCTCTGACAAGTTGAGATTTGAGAGGGCTGAAGTATGGGAGATAGGTGAGAAACTGCAAAAAGGAGC
Organism: Heptranchias perlo; assembly: GCF_035084215.1. Lineage (NCBI taxonomy): Eukaryota > Metazoa > Chordata > Chondrichthyes > Hexanchiformes > Hexanchidae > Heptranchias > Heptranchias perlo. The sequence goes on along the minus strand of NC_090328.1, from coordinate 94,028,392 downwards.
GCCTGGGCTAAATTGGGTGGAGGTAGTTTCCCACCTGCCCTGAGGATGCGATGATGGAAGCTATACCAAGAGAGTGACCAAGGATGGGAGACAGCGATTGACTTACTGGGGACAAGGGTGTCAAAAGGTAAAAACTCCAACCCCTAAAGTTATTTAATGGCTTCTGATATTGAAATAAAAACATCTGTGGAGCAGCTCAATATAAATCAAATGAACTCTTACTTATAGGCTTCCTTCTAATTTTGGGCTTTCCTACAACTACACTTCCCTCCCCCAGTAATGAAGCCAGGAAGATTGCAGGGTGGGGAAGAGACAGGGAGGACACTAACTTCTCCCATAGCTACCATCACTGTAACTTCATGGTGAGGCAGATAGAGATGTGATTCAACTGAAGGATGTCAGATATTTTCCGTCTTGCCCCATTCCAAAAGGAACACCTTGTTGCTGTGCAGGGCGCCACCTAGTGGCCCATTTAAGAACCAACGTCAACCAAGTGAGGTAAGGAAATTCAAATAACAAGCAGCGAGCTGTTATTTTGTGACCTGGTTTGGAATCAAATGCTTAACCAATAAGAAGATTATCTCGCTGAACCTTTAAAGTCCTAATGCTCTCCACCCGTAACAAAATGAATTCAAATAAAGCAGCATGGTCAAAAGAAAAAAAAGTTCTATTGATGCCCTGGCTCTGAATATTGATTCTCGAATAGTTTCAACTAATTATGGACCAAAATGTACTGCTGTGGTCTATCCTGCATATATTAGTTCTATACTTTAAATGCCAGATGGTTTAGGTCGTGTACAAGTAATGTTAAATCATGAGGCACATATTCCAGTAAACTGGACAAATGGTTTTCAAATAACGATCAACAGTACAAAATATCAGAGTGACACATTTCAGATAGGATAATTAGACCATAGTGATCAATTTTATACTTCATGTATTCCCACCAAAATAAGAGACAAATACAAAACCCACAAAGGGTGACAATCTGAAATAAAAACTGAAAATCCTGGAACTAAACAGCCTGTCAGTCATAATCTTAGAAAGAAAGAGTGATTAATATTTCAGAACTTCATCATCTGATGAAGGGTCCCACCTGAAATATTATTCTTTGTCTTTCAGATACTAACTGGATTCCTAGCATTTTTAGTTTCTCCTCCACCAAAATGGTACTCAATGCAAGTCGCTATTAACACAGGATGAGAAATACTGAAAGTAGCAGCCCAAGCCCAACTATTCTGACTAGTGAAATTATTCCTATGCCAATTATATAAAGAAGGGACAAATAACGTGGGCAGCTTCAGTTAAATCTGAAAATTAATATCTAAAAAAGTAGTGACTGCCTTCAAACATGCACGACTTAAAATCTACAAAATCACATCTAAGTAAAATCTACAAAATATGTAGATTTTACTTAGATGTCATTTTGAGCTCCCTCCTACTAAGATCCTACAAGTTTTGATCCCATATTCAATTGTATATTTCTATCTGAAAATAAATGACATCGTACTCTCCCAAAAGTATTCACTTTGAATTTATTCTGTGAAATTACCATATTTCCCATCATTTATGCCGTGGCAGCACTAAATGCAAGGGACACATGGAACAACTGTGTCCCTAGTGCCCAGCGTTACTAAGGGCCTCAGAGCGATCAGTTGCAATATGGAAGCCAGCCTATTAAAAAAAGGTCATATCTTTAATTTTAAAAATAGTTTGGGGTGGAACACAGGTTCATTTACACTGTGGGGCCATGAAGTGGGTGCCCTAGCTGCGCCGTAAATGGCAACGGTTCCTGCCCTAAATATTTAAATGTCCCAACCCTGGGAAGTGAGATTGGGTCAGAGGCGTAAATATTGGGCCCACCATACTCCTGGTGGCAGAGTGGAACCAGAGGAAATTCATGGCCAATAACTTCACCCATAGGTTGCTGGATCGGAGGAATTAAAACTAGAGTTTAAAAATAGAAAAACAACCTATTATCTCAAAATTTTAAAGGAAAAATACTGCTGGATATCACATTTACTTATACTGCTGTAACCTACTGATTCCACCCATCCCTTTGGTTATGGCAGCAGATGGCTCCTTAAATCAGATGTAGATCATATTTAAATAGCTGGTGCCAAGGAAAAGTGTAAGGAAGTGTCACACTTGCTCACCTGACGAAGGAGAAAGCCTCCGAAAGCTTGTGATTTTCAAATAAAACAGTTGGACTATAACCTGGTGTTGTAAGATTCCTTACATTTGTCAACCCCAGTCCAGCACCGGCATCTCCACATCTAAGGAAAAGTGACTACTTAAGACACATGGTCAGTCAGTCAAGGTGACCAGAAGAACAGGTTTCACTGTAAAGTGAGACCCAAATTTAGCAACAGCAAATGTTATCCAATTAGTGCTGATGATTGAATTTCCAAATTAGAGGACACTGATGGCAGTGTTGTGCTGCACAGAAGTCACAAGCAAAGACTGTGTGAGAGTAAACTACAGGCGTACTCCATAGTTATGCGCTAACTGCATGCTACTTTGAGAAATGCCATGCAAACATCATGTTCTGTAAAAGTCTCAGGCTTGCTGTTCTTTTGAACCACCACTCTGAAACGGTGAGTTGCTTGGAGTCAGTGCCACCCCAATCAAACTGTAGGTTCCAATTCTGCACTCCCACTGCCATGAGTTTTCTGCATTTTGTGTAATTATATGCATGTGCAAAGCTCTGCTCCTTGATGGTAACCTGAACCTTGTTCCTAGGCATTTCATATGCAATTTTCCTATGTCAAGTAGTTAAGTAAATAATGTAGCAAGATTTCCTGAACTATCATTAGAGGATTTTATCTAGCGTGATTAGACAGGACTTTGAAAGAGAGAGATTAACAATCTGCAGAGAATAGATACTGAACTCAGATGAAGATTAAATGAAAGACTTTTGCACAAGAGCGCATGCCAAAAATAAGTATTTATATCCATCCTTAAAAGCTGAGGATTGGGGGACATGGTAGCTCACTAATAGACAATATTACTGTAACAGGATGAGATAAGTGAAACTAACAACAGTGGACACGTGAAGTGACCATTGCTTCTGACATCCTAGATGCTGCCACTGGTATGATAGCAATTTGGAAATGACTCAAGATTCGAGAGTGCGTGGTCTCACTGCTTGCCTTGTTACAATTTTTAAACTTATGCCTTGGACCTCTTCATCCAGTGTCAATAGATCAGCCATTTTGAGTGCAACATTATGAGTGAGACAGTCTCAGACCTACATCATATACCTGTAAGATCGCTATATGCCAGTGTAGAATTTTTAGTATGCAACACAGAATCATACAGCACAGGAGGCCGCCATTCGGCCCATTGTATTGGTGCCAGTTCTTTGAAAGAGCTATGCAATTAGTCCTATTTCCCTGCTCTTTCCCCATGGCACCGCAAAATTCTCCTTTTCAAGTATATATCCAATTCCCTTTTGAAAATTAGTGTTGAATCTGCTTCCACCACCCTTTTAGGCAATACATTCCAGATCACAACAATCGTGTCCCCCCCTGGATTTTTTTGCCAAATATCTTACATCTGTGTCCTCTGGTTACTGACCCACCTGCCAGTGGAAACCATTTCTCCCTATCTACTCTATCAAAGCCCCTCATAATTTTGAGCATCAAGGTCAGTAAAAAAAAAACTTGAAAAGAATGAATCTATTAATTAGGAGTAGACTGCACTATTACAGATATGCATTTTTAATGAAGTATCTTTATTTAGAATTCTTCCCACAGTCTGACAAGTCGGACAGCTCAAATGCAGTATTTAGTTTTCAATCCATGCCCCCATTTAAAAGGTTTTATTTTCTCCCCTACCATTCTTAATCCAGTCCATCGGATTGCTAAATATATTGGCCCGGGATACCTGTGATCCTGTTCCGCTCTCGTAACTATGACAGAGAGCAGTTATATCTAGCCGGTAACCTTGCAGATCACTTTTACTTTATTTCTTAATATTTGCATACTTATAACAGGCACCCACATTAGTATTGGAGTGGCTGGGATCACCTCTAGGTGGAGGAATGAGGGAAACGATGCAGTGGCCAAACGCTTGTCTGCAAAGCCAGTTGGTCCAGCTGGAAAATGTTTTAAACAACTTGAAATTGGCTCCTTCACAGGAAGGCTGATTTCTCTGGGGCCCAATGCGTGCTTTTTTAATGTTCCTGGGGTACTCTGGTGAGCCCCAGTTCTGTTCAAGAACAGGACTGCACACCTTCCTCTTAGTCACACAGTTCATTGGTGCCACCAGAGGTGGGACCTGTGGGAATGCCGGTGGGCGACGCTAACCTGTCGGTCCTGCCTCCTTTTACTATGTCAGGTTGCAAGGAGGTGGATCCAACTACCGCCCACCCCTGGTCCCTGGCATCATTTTCTTTGTGGCAGAGGCCTGCCTTTATCAAGTACTGCCCTCTTCCCTGTCCCCGCCCACCCTGATAACACTGGCAGTTTGCCCTGATCCCAGAGGAAATTCAAGGCCGTATTCTGATCATACACTCCTGGAAATTACAGAATAAATGGAGGCCACTGGGCCCATCATGTCTGTGCCAGTGTTAGCTCTTCAACTGGAGCTCTCTACTCTAATCCCATTTCCCTGTCCTTTCTCCATATTTTTTATATTACCTGTATTGCTTTTCAAATACTTATCCAATTGCATATTAAATAACCTTATGGTCTCTGTCTCAATAGCCACTGTAGTAAAGCAGTCCATGTTCTAATAACCCACTGTGTAAAAGTTTTCTTCTACTTTCTCTGTTTTTCTAATGATAATCCACAGCCTATGCTCCATACTTACCAATTCATCAACTAGTGGAAACAATCAATCATTCATTGTTTATCTTTTCAAAATCTTTCATAAATTTTGAAAACTTCTTTTGAGATCCCCTTAAACGTCTCTGTTCCAGTGACGAAAACCTCGATATTTCAATCCTTTCTTTATAACTGTATATGCATTGTATTTGTCTATGTGTAAAACCCAGATTCCCATTTACATTTTATAACTTTTTCTTCTTCTCCGCTCTTCACCAGTTGCCTATCATATTACTATTTAAATTTTGATTAATTTTCAATATTAATCCCTTAACTAGCCCAAACCCAGTGATCATCAGTGATATTCCCCTATATCCCTCAGCAAAGTTAAAAAAAAAAATCTCCTTCAATAATTCAGCAAGTATACGCAGAATATCTGAGCCATGCTGACGAGGAAGGTCCCAGTTTCAATTCCCAGTCCTTGCTGACATCAGCAGACATCAGCCAGAGCTGATGGGAATGAACGTAATAGTTGTCTTCTTTTGGGTTGCAGAGGAAAATCAGTCAGGGTTCTCCCTTCTGACTGCTATCCAGTGACCCCTCCACAGCTGTGCTTGTATGGACATCTGGTTAAGACAGGATCAGGTTTAGCTGTGAGGCTCCCTGCAGTTGAATACCTTGTTAACACTCACTGTGAAGGCTCACATGTGAATAATGCCCACATGGGTACTGGAGTATGTCTATGGAACTGTACCCCAGCAAGGGATTCATCACCTTTAGGACAAGGAAAAGGGAGATGATTACCAAAAAAAAATCCAATTATATTTTTAAATAAGTCTCCTATGAAGTATTCTATTACAGCTTGTTCCACACATGAATCATCTTCTGGGAAGTTTTGCCTAAATTATTTAAGACATAATGAAATGAGTGTTGTTTCAAATAGAATCTTAATAACTTCTAAATCCAGTCTATGGAGTGTAACAAAATGAAATATGGGCCCAGATTTTCCTGTCAATATAAAGGTGAGACTAATGATGTTCGCCGTTATTTATGTGCAAATGGCCCAGCAATTCAGGCAAGGAGCAGATGCACAGTTAAACCCAAATATCCAAAAGTTGCTCTCCGAGTTGCACCACTCCCCCGTTAGCTTCGCAAAAATGGCATCTAGCTGTCAGCCTCATCATTGAAATGTATTGAGCAGAGTGAAGTGCCTGTATTTGCTCAGTAGATATGAACTAAACGCCACACAGAAAGTTAAGTCTTGTCCATTTCAAGTCTAAGTAACCTTTTAATGATGTGATAAGTGTTAATTACTGCCAAACAACCTTCCTGGCACTGAAAATTAACTATTACAAGTGTGGAGTCTCATTCCTTCAGGTTTTAATTGTTGTTTAAAAATGTAAAATTAATTTTTAAAAAATTTTTCTTTTCTCCTCTCTCTTAGTCCAATTTTTTTTCCCTCTCTATTTCTCCTTCTGTACTTGATTTGACATTGAATTCACCCACTCTAATTTACACTTCCTTGTCTTCACGCTGTTAATTTCACAATCCTTCAATCTGATCGGTTAAGGAGAGACACAGTTGCTTGCCCTGTTCACCCAGGTTCCAGATGCCCTGTTTCTCTCGCTGCAACATTATCAGCTCGCACTTTCAGCAACTTGCCACGCAAAAAATTAAAAAATCTAAATGTGCAAGGGCAAGTGTAACTAACAGCAGGCGCCATTAGATGTCTTGCTACAGCAAAATATGGCCCATGGTCTTTTTAACAAATATCTGTAAGAAAACTGCTTCGGAATTGTTTCAGAAAATTAATGGGCCTGAATTTCCTTTGGTCCTACTCTCTTGGTGGAAGTGTTGTGCTGTCTGGTTGACAATGTCAGCACACCTCCAGAGGTCAGGGGGCATTTAAACATCTCAGGTGAGCACTGGCATAATCTACAGTGCCACTGGAGTACTTGCTTCACATGGGGAAAGGAAATCGTTGCCGCTGGATGCCATTGTGTGAGCAAACCCTGACGGTCCTGGGGAATAGTCAAAAACATTTCTTAAAACTGCCATTTCTCTATTTATGTCAGCTTCGGTAGTTACCAAAACCAGCCCTTTTAAAATTTAAACCCTCTTTGAGGCCTGTAGTAATGCTGGATATCTGAAATGCACAGATATCCCTTGTTGCTAGGACATGAACGATGGGAAATATGTTGCATTTCCATCATTTGCATGTCATTATTATACACCCATCCATTTGTGGGTGGATTTATGATGCAATGACCTCCAGCTCTGGTGGAAACTTTAATGGGCGGAAAAGCATGATTGGGTCCTGACCTAAATTCTGCCTTTGCCTGCCTAGATTATTGTGTTTTTGCACCGCAACAGGTGAGGAAATTTAGGATTCAAATTTGGAACCTTTATTTCAAAGCTTTGTGTTAATCTGTAAGAATGAGCTTTCTTGACCAAAAATAAAATTCCAAACGTTTGCAGCCACCTTAAAGGAGCGATATTCTATAATAATCAGTGAACATTTTTTGATTTGATGCCTAAATCTTGACTGAACCATCTGTGTTTTTTAAAAAATATTTCCATAATACTTAAAAAAAAAAGGATATATGTTTGCGATCTGAGCTCCTTAATGTTATCAGTGCCACTGTTTTGTAATCATGACTCAAAACAGATAAAATTACACCATCATGTATCTAGAGTAGCACCACAGTAAGAATGAAGGGCTAACATGCATCAGATTTGTGGCAACTCTTCAACTATCTACCAGCTGAGTAGGCAGTAGTAACGAGCCAATAGATGTTATTTAAAAGGCCGAACAGCTCTGGATTAGCTTCCATGCAATAAAAAGTGTTGACCCCCACTACAGTGAAGTAAATTATGGCTGTAGGCAGTTCCTCTCCATAATTCACATCACTGAAGTGGCTAACAAGTGCGGGAGCCATAAAATGATGACTCTCCGTGAGATGAGAAAATTGACAAAATTTCCATCAGGTAATAAATATATTTATGGCTCTATCTTTTTCAAACACAGATGGAAGGGAATACTTTGAACAGAAAATACCCCTATAGACTTTCCTTTCCCATTAAGTTTAAAAACTCTTAGTTCTGCCCACGATATGGCCCTTTTAATAAACTATTAGCCATATTGATTTTAAAATGGTCTCTTCATTTTAGCTTTATCTCGGTATCAATATATTGTTCATCTCAATTTTCAAGTTTCAAAATTCCAAAATAGGTCAAATACTCAATTTTCTGCTCTTGACAATGCTCCATCTGCCACTGAAACACTCATCCACACTTTTGAGCCTACTGCTTTCCTTGCCGACCTCCCATTCTCCAACTCCCATAAACTCCAAATCAAATCGGCCAAAATTCTGCCACCCCATCCTGTTCTGAACTAAGTCCCACTCAACCATCACCTCTTCTCCTTACTGACCCACTCTGGATGTCAATGAATGCAATTTACGTTCCTCATCCGTGGTCTCTCTCGATCCTATCTCCTCCAGTCTTTTATCCCCTCACGCATCCTTCAGTCTTCCGACTCAGGCCTCTCATGCATCCCTGCTCTACCAACAAGAGGTGTAGACGAAGGGGTGGGGCAGGGAGGAAAGTGTTCTATTCCTCCATGATTCCTTTATTACCAGCATGTGGAGAAATCATAAACCTTGAGATTTTATTAAAAATGTACACTTCCTTCTTTCAGGGCAAAAAGTCTTTTGTTTTTAACATCAAGAGAATGGAAATAATTCTGGGTTGAAAGGTGTGATGCGCCCACAGCAAGGTATTTTTACATGGCTGCTGGTGGTTTGAAATACCAGAATCCACCATGCACCAACAAACATTCAATCTTCTACTAAATAATAATTCACAACATGGGTTGAACTTGTAGGCGCAATGGCATTTGACCTCTGGTGCTGGATCTGACTTTAGCCCTGGTACAATTAATGACTGGATAATTTGTGGCATCTGCAAGTTTCTTAAAAAAAAATGCATACTTCTTTTTGGACATACATTAAAAAACAAAATAATCAGTTGTGAATAGCTACCAAAGAAAACAAAATCAAAGAAAATTCTGCTTTATTTCATTACTCGTACATTATCTCAACATGCTTTGTGAAATTCATTGTGTGTGGCCTTCTCAGATTTTCCTTCCCCCTCCAAAAAAAGATATACCAGGCTGGCAATGGGAATTTTTCCTAAATTTTGTTTACTGAAGCAATTATTGGTACAAAAAAAATGAATGGGGTCAAAACCTCAGGCAGAAACACTGTCCCCAGTAATTATAACTGAGTTTTAAAGAAATTGGTACCATTTAAAAATCTTTAAAGTTACAAAAATAAAACTAAGTACAACATTTTACTTATTCCTGACCTCCCTTCCACTCACCAAAAGAAATTAAACATAGTTTGAACATTTTTAAACAGTAATAACTTGGGCCTTTTAAAAAATATTATCTTTTTATGTAATACCACTTTAAGCTTTTGCAGACCAGACACCACTTGTGACTGAAAGGACAGACACGACCTACTCCCAGGGACGTGTGCACTAATAGTGTAGTGCAAAGTTTCCTCAGACTGTCCATCCTCCCTAAAGAGAGGCGCCTGTTCTCTGCTCATCACCTCCCCGTAATGATGCAGACAAGGTAGAGAGCCCACTGTGTAAGGAGTAGATTTCTACAACTAATTGGCATAAGGCATGGATGCAACTTTTATACTGGTACAACAATACATTTGATTTTACATTACTTTCTAGTTTGCATGATAAATCCACGTCGAAAGGAACAGTAAAGTATTTTACTCATATCAGTAAAAAGAGAGCTGTTAAAAATGAGATGGGACCCCTGAGGGGAGGACTGTCAATTTGTAGATGATCATCAAAAATGTGCAGATATTTAATAAGTATGGTCCAGGGCTATGTGCTGGGGGATGCATTGAAGCTTGGTGTGGCCGCTGCAAAGGCTCCATGGGGAAAGGCCACAGATTAGGGCCCTTCCGCCATTGTATACCAAGGGGCTAGAACCAGAGAAAACCACCCTTGGGCTGAATGTGTAAGAACTATTGAATGTAATGTAACATACTGTATCTGTAATGTCTCTAATCGATAATCTGTACTGATTGTAATGCAATGAGGCTCCCTAGAGTGTAATGAACTGTAATTATCATGTACGACCTGTAATTGTATTGTTTGAATCATATTTGAACTGTACTGTATGTATCCTGCAAATTGTATGACCTGCATTATTTTTGTTTGAAATGTGATATTGCAATTGTACTGTATGTACCTTTACAAATTTTATGAATAAAGTATATTTTTGAAACAGAAGAAAAGTACTTCCCATCGGTCTTTACTAAAGAGCAGGATATTGAAGTGGTTGTGAGCGAGATCAGCGATAATATGATGGATAAAAGGAAAATTTTAGATGTGTTAGTTAAGGTGAAGGAAGACAAAACATCAGGACCTTGAGGGAGATGAGGGAGGAAATTGCAGAATCCCTAGAAATTGTATATCAGGGCTCTATTGAGTGTGGATTTGTGCCGGAGGTTTGGAAAGTGGCCAATGTAATTTTTTAAAAAGGAGACAGCACTAACACAAATAATTACAGCCCAATTAGCGTGACATCGGAAGAGAAAATTTTAAGGGGTAATTTTAACTCTTTCCAACTGACGGAAATGGGGCGGTAGCAGAGTTAAAATCAAAATCAGCTTGTCAACTGTTTCCGCTCCACTGCCATTTTAACTCAGACCTGCCGCTTGACGGCCCAGGAACTTGTCTGACATACATAGTACCGAGATGCAATTTTGAGGGCCTACTGAAGAGCGTGTGTACTCCGCTTAGCAAAACCTGGTGGTCAAGAGGAAAGGGTCCCAAAAAAGTAAGTTTAAAATTATTGTCTTGGGGCCAGGAGGAGCAGGAGTTCGCCTCTGTGCTGCACAAGCATAAGGTAGGCCGCTCTCGGCCTCCCTCTGAGATTGCCCTCCTTCCCCCAGAACCTACCTTTCTGCCTTTTGGGTCGGCCTCTAGGCTGCCCGATGTTGCACCTCCCCGGAGCTGGTGAGCTGCACCGGGACACCTGTTTTGAGCACGCAGCTCGCATGATAATGAGGTCCAGCCCTCGAAATGGACTGGGCCTCCCGCCAGAGGGATTGGGCGGCTGCCTGTTAAAATCCCCCCTTTAGAGTCTTCAATTAAGAATTAAATTGCCACATATCTAGCTAAAGAGAAAACAGAAGTAGCCATTTCAAAAGGGACAATAGTACTTGACAAACCTCATAGAAATCTTGAAAGAGATAACAGACATAGTAGATGGGCCAAATGCAATGGATATCGTGTACATGGACTTTAGGAAAGCCTTTGACAAGGTACCACATGGGAGATTACTGGAAAGGATTAATGGGTATGGAATTAGGGGGAGGATAGCAAACTGGATTAAAAATTGGTTTGAAGGGAGGAAAGTGAGTGTAGGAGTTAAGGGGAATTTTTCAGCGTGGTTGCAAGTGGGTAGTGGGAATTCAATTCTGGGGCCACTTCAGTTCATTGTGTATCAATGATTTGAATATAGGCCTTAGAGGGAGGGGTGTCAAAATCTGCAGATCGTACCAGAATAGGAAGTATAGTTAATTCTTTAGAAGACCAACAGAAGCTGCAAAAAGATATTGATAGGATGGGGAATGGTTAAAAAGTGGCAGATGGTATTCAATGTCAGTAAGCGTGAATAAAACAGCAGTAATTATACTCTGAATGGGAGTAGGCTTGGAGCTGTGGAAGAGCAGAAGGACTTTTTTTTTGTTAGGACAATGCAGATTACAGGGCGATATGATAGAAGAAGATTCTTTCTAGTAGTTGAAGGGTCAAGAGCGGGGGGCCATATATACAAGATTAAATGCAGGGGATTTAGAACTTGGGGAAGGGGAAATTTCTTTACACATAACGTGGTGAGGATGTGGAATTCACGTCCAGGTTAGTGGTTGAGGCAGATACTGTGTCAACATTCAAGATTAGAATGAATAAGTAGATGAAGGAAAAGAGGCTGAAGGGAATACAGGCAGGTAAATGTGATTAGAACCATTTGCTCACGTGGAGAGTAAGCGCTGACATGGACTGGTTGGGCTGAGTGGCTTGTTTTCATGTTGTATTTCCGATCATTCTTTGACATAACTCACTGGTGCACCAACATATGGCCTCAATAAAAATATATATTTGGTATTAACATTTATTGGAGCAATCCCACCCAAAATTAATGATCATGTTACATTAATTGAAATATTAAGGCTGTCCACAATGATTTAATTTTTGGTGAGAATTTTCCACTAGCTCAATGTTGTAAGTATTTTAGCTTTCGTAATATCTATACATTTCTGAGCCACTCCACTGGTCTCAGCTGCAGACAAGAGTGCCGCACTGTTATATCTGACCCAGGAATACACAGTTTCTCACTGAGTAATGCCCTATACCATCACAAGTGCATATGAGCAATCAAGTCTACTACAAAAATGCTATCAGTCAAACAGGCAGCTCTTTGGTGACCAAAACAAACAGTGTTTAAAGGTGAAATGGATGAACAAAACAGTCATTTCAAAAGCGTAAGAAGCTGGGCATTTCCTCAGTGATGAAGGACAGATGATAGTCTGAGAAGATCAAAACAGGTGAAAAATCCCTGCTCTCTATGTAATTATCTTTTCATTCAATATGCCCTGAATCCTAAAAGCCTTCTGTCTAATCTTCTCAGCTTATTCTGTCAAGAGTAGATATTAATGAAATAGAAACAAGTACAGGCAAAAAAGATTATACAAAATGCACTAGGTGAATAGTCACGTCATTGCGACACCATCAGTACTGACTGCCTGATCAGTACAAAGGATCACAAATTATTTTGGTTTATAATTGTATTCTCACGCAGCATGTCACTGTGACAATACAATGTACTACAACAAATATTAATAAAAAGTTTAATGAGCATAGCTAATACATGGAGGCCATCTTTTTCTAGAAGCCGAGGAGAATGTCTGCAGCTGCTGGAATTGAAGTACTTTCCATGACCTTTATGGTGCAAGCGATATTGTTGTATCATTTCTGATAGATCACTTACACCATAGAGGTCAACTCTTCAACAAATCCTGTTCTATTTTTCTTTTCCCAAACATATTTTTAATCCTTGATCAGATTACTTTCACCATATGTCACATAAACAGAGGATAAATTACATTCAGCATGGGCTTAACAAGAAAAAAAAAGACCCTTGTGACAATCCAGCCTGATCTTGTTTTCTCAGAGGGCATTTAACTAGGTTTTTACTAGAAATCAGTATGCTCTCAGGCCTAGAAAATTACATTTCCCCCACCACCCAATTGTCTCCTTACTATGGGAACCATCATAGACAAACTGTATCGTCATCTGAAGGCCACATGCATACACTTTTCTACAGAGCTTACTGGATAGTGGAGGAGTGGGAATCTTGGTTGATTATATTTTTCCCTCCTTATCCAAGGGCACTGAGGACAAGTGTAGTGCTCAGCTCAACTAAAATCAGCTAATTCCGCACAAATGTGGGACTTCCTTGGTCTGTATGGCTAAATACAACACCAGGAAACCATTCAGCCATCAAGGGAGTTTGAAAATAGCATGGTTAATGATTGGGATGTCCCAAAATCATTTCTGGGCGTAAAGTAACTATCTATCTACACCTCAGTTCTTCGTTAAGAGGCAAAAAGAATAAATTCTACTCAGCATAAAGCAGGGTTTATAGGTAGCATTTTAATTTTGTTTTTTAACCCCCAATTGCTCCCTTCCCTTCTTGACGGTGTGAGGATAAGGGTTCCACAGGCATTGCTGCCCTCAGCACCATGCACAAATGGCTATTCTTCATGCATGAACATACAAATACGTCAGACAGGAAAAGACAACTGGTCCATCTAGCTTCACCCATATAGTTGTGAGCCTTATGCATGATGTCAAGAGACTCCTTACCCCCTAGATGCTATGTAGTCACCTGGAAGTGGCAAAAAAAAAACAACCCAAGGCCAATTAGGGAAAAAATATCTGGAAAATTCCTCTCAGATTCCTCTAGACCGATATATTTATTTGGTACCTACATCAGGGACCAGTCCAACTCACTGCACAAGCTGGCAATTTGTTCCATAGGTCTACTATTCTCTGGACAAGCTGTTAAGCGGTGGAAGGCACTACAAACCAAGTCCAACCTGGCCTCCCCAGATAGCCACACATTTTTGAGGAGAGGTCACGGGATTGGCAATTAGGAGCAGGTACCATGGCCGATTTCACCCTCCCCCAACCCCAGGAGCATTTAGGACAATTGTTGTCGATTGCTGTCCCAGCTGAAATTAGCTAACATCAGCACAGGCTTGGAATCGAATCCAGAGCCTTCCAGACTGTTTGGATCAATGCTACACTGGTCATTGCTTTTGGGGGACTTTAGTGTAGTATTTTAATGACATGCTGAATTGTAGGGGGAGTTAAACAAATAGTGAACACATAACAACAGGTGCAGATTTTTCACTGGTGTGACAATAAACTGAATCTTGCAAGGTGTCTGTCAGCCTTGGCTCAGTTCAGCACTCTCGCCTCTGAGTCAGAATGTTGTGGGTTCAAGTCCAACTCCAAAGACTTGAGCACATAATCTGGGCTGACACCACTGTGCAATACTGAGGAAATGCTGCACTGTCGGAGGTGGCACCTTTTGGATGAGACGTTAAACCATCTGCCTTCTCAGGTGGACGTAAAAGATTTCATGGCAGTATTCGAAGAGCAGGGGAGTTCTCCAGGTATTCCTCAACCAACATCGCTAAAACAGATTATCTCATTCCCGTTTGTGGGCCCTTGCTGTGCGCAAATTGGCTGCCGCGTTTCCTACATTACAACAGTGGCTACACTTCAAAAATACTTAATTGGCTGTAAAGCACTTTGCGCGTCCTGAAATCGTAAAAGCTGCTATTTAAATGCAAGTTCTTCCTTTACATCAATTATTATGTTCATTTTATTTGTTATTTGATGTGATCATGGGCAATTAGGGATGGGCAATAAATGCTGGCCTTGCCAGCGACGCCCACATCCCGCGAACAAATAAAAAAAAGTCTTCTAACTGTGACCTGAGAGGTTTCAATACCAATCAGTTTCTGTCTCGACCAACACCAGAGTAGAAAGATGTTTTTAAATAAAGAATTCAGATGAAGACTGCTGTTAATATAATTTAAAAAGCTAGAATGTGCTTTGGTAATTCTTAGTCATTCTGAGTACATAAAATATACTCTTTTTTTAAATAAAAAGAGTGAAGTTTAAATTCCAGGTACAAATGTACTATAGGAATACAGGGAGCAGCAGCTATTGATTTTAATATCATTGATATTAGCTATTGTGTTAATACACACCACCGTGTTAGTGCTTTGAGTGTGTGTGTGTGTGTGTGTGTGTGTGATGCACTTCACATGTCTAACTACACTATCAAAACTGGCCATTTGGGTGGGGTACTTGTAAGCGGTTAGCCCCTTTAGAATTGTACCCCAACACGAGTACCTTCAGGCAAGCAAGAGAGAAAACTGAAAAAACACACAAATTTTTCATTCCTGTAAGAGCCAAGCTAATCTCTCAAAACTTTAGGGTCGATTTAACCCAGTCTGTCCAATGGGAATGGTGTGGGCGAGGTTAAGATCGTGGGAGAAGAGAGAACACATTCCCAGTGCGTTCCTGCCCTTCGCCATTTTATTTTGCCTGAATTGAGGCACGGGAAAGCCGCCCGCCCCAGAGGAGTGGGAGCCTAATTTCAATAGCAAAGTTGCGTCCTGATAACTTCAATAGCAAAGAAAATCGGGCAGGTTGCAAAACAGGCTGTCGATTCACTATTAGCCTGTTTTGTTCTACTGGCATTAGCCAATTTCACCCGAATGTATTTTTTAAAAAAATCGGGCCTACTTATTTGCAACAGCTGAAAGAGTGAAACTACAATTTTATTACATGTTTTATTTTTAGATTTTTTACTCGTGTTTTAGGGATCAAATTCTATGTCCATCTTTCCACATAAACTGTAAATCAGTGACTTTGGCAGAGTGCAGCGGGAACCCCGTTTATGTATGTAAATGGGGTTGCTGCTGCACCTCCAGCAAAGTAACACTGGCGAAGCAGAAGACTTATGAGGGAGAGGAAAGAAGGGCAGCTGAGAGGAGCGAGCAGCAGTGAATGCAGAATTTCTTCAGCTGTGTTTTTACAAGTATTATCGTTGTTGTAACTTATCAAAAGGAAATTGCATAATTTATTGAGCCCAGTTGAAGGGGTTAAGTTATCAAGGACAAGTTATTTATTTGAACACAGCTTTTGAGGTGTTAATTTACCGGTGCAATTTGTGAATCACAGCTGTGAAGCAATCAATCAAGATTGATTTGTTATTTATTGAGCAGAGCTAGAGAGAGGTAATTTATGAGGATGATTTGATTAATTTGTGAAGCACAGCTCAGTGTAATTTATTGAGTGTAGCTCCTACACTGGATCAAAGTTGCAGCTATCTAACTTTTGGTGTATCATATTCTCCTCAGATGACTCCTTTCTCCTGTTCCCTAATTATACTTTTGACAATTCACCATTTCTTTATTCCATTGACTTAAGTTTCTTTCTAAACCCAGCCCATCTAAGATAGATACATTTTTTCTTAATTTACTCCAAACATACTCTCAGCTAGTCCTAGTCCTAGTCCATGTAGTAAATGTAAAGGTTAAACAACAAGATTAAGAGTCAAGATGATCAAAGGAAAGTAGATGGTTAAACAAATAAAGGAAAGGGTAAAAGTCATCTTCACAAAATGGTTGTTGAGACTGTACTGGATCATCATGTTTAACCTTAATCTGTGCAAAGAATTTTTGAGATGGTAGACAAAAATCTCCATTTCACATAAAGGCATGGGGTTATTGCAGTGCCAAACAAATTTACAATAACCCGGATTGAAACGCAGTTAAATAATGCACTGAGAACAAAACTAGTCATGCATCTTGGGAGAGATCAGCAGCATCTGTACAGAAAGTAAGGATGAGACCAATCTCATTCTTGCCGTCAGTCACACATTTAATCAATATTTGTGGGGGCAATAGTACTGCTGACCTACCGCTTTTTGTACACTGACCTACTTTGGTCCCTGAATGTCTGCAGTAGTTCCCCTCCAATAGCTAAAGGCACGCATGAAATTGTCCACCTGCAGTTGCATGTTTCTGCAGCTGTCAGCTGATTGGAAAAAAACTATGGAAAATCAACATAATTGGCAGTAACACAGCTCCCAGTGACTTAATAGCCCACCTGCTCTCACTATTACGTAAATATAAAATATATACACACAACACACAGAATGTTTTGCTTAAGTGTCAATATACATATTCTGATCACATTCTGATTATATTGGGTATGATAGTGTAGTGGTTATGTTACTACACTAGAAGCCTAGACTAATAATCCAGAGAATGTGAGTTCAAATCCCACCATGGCAGTTTGAGAATTTGAATGCAATTAAGAAAAATTCTGGATATATATATAAATAAAAAAAAGCAGGTATCAGAGACAGCAGGTACCGTGAAGCTGTTGGATTGTCGCAAAAACCCAACCCAGTCCCAAGCCAATGTGGCTGACCCTAAAGTGGCCACTCAGCTCTATCAAACCGCTATGCGGTTCAAGAAGGCTCACTAGGGATGGGCACACATCCTGAGAACCAATATTAAAAAACTATCTTCCTTTCTCACCCGACAAAAGAAATCTATGTGAGCTTGAAAAAAGTGGGAATAATTTTACAAATTTGCACTCCTGGTGGGTGAAGCTGCACCCTGGGAGCAGAAACATAAAATCATCCCTAATGGGTCAACTGCAGTTGAATAAAAGTAATCACCTTTTCCTCAACAAAGGTTTCATATCTTAGTTACATATTCAAATTGAAAAAATAGAATATGAGGAGGCAACGGAATATTTTCGATTCAATATTTTTAGTTATATTAAAAATAAATATCTTTCGGTTGTAAACCTATCCTCTCAACTGGAGTTTAGGGTGCATAGCTCAGGAGGCATTGAAGCATAGAAGTAGGGATAATTTTTTTTTAAAGTTAAAAATAAAGTTTATGTTTTCATTCTTTGTGAATTCTGTACATATCAAGGTGAGGATTGCCAGCGGTGAGAATGAAACAGGAAATTGGGGGGCGGGGGGGGGTGGAATTCAACTTTGGATGGGGTACAAAACGAGGAGTTGCAAATCAGCCGTCTGTTATATACCTCGCCCGATTTTCCTTTCCATTAACTTCAATGGAAAGGAAAATCGGGCGAGTTGTATAATGGTCAGCCGATTTGCCACAGCCTGTTTTGCACCCGTCGAAGCTGAATTTCATCCCCTTGGGTGGTGCAGTGGGTCAGTGCATTGACCTTTCCATGCATGAATCTGGGTTAAATGTTACTTAGATTGATCATAGAATCATAGAATCTTACAGCACAGAAGGAGGCCATTCAGCCCATTGTGCCACTGCTGGCTCTTTGAAAGAGCTATCCAATTAGTCCCACTCCCCTGCTCTTTCCTCGTAGCCCTGCAAATTTTTCCTTTTCAAGTATATCCAATTCCCTTTTGAAAGTTACTATTGAATCTGCTTCCACCACCCCTACAGGCAATGCATTCGAGATAATAACAACTCACTGCTAAAAAAAATTCTCCACATCTCCCCCCTGGTTGTTTTTCTGATGAACTGAAAGTCTCCCATCTGTTGGCTGGGAGGGTTCAAAGAGAAATGAGTTTGGTCAGTTTTAACCTCAATTCCTGGTGGATGAGGTTCCACAGCACAGAATTGGATATATATATATATTTTTAAAAAGTTATATATTTATGAAAATGATATATAACGGAGAGTGGTCATAAGGGTGGCTGGTGTGGGGAATTAAATGATTCACTTTGGTGCAGGAGAAAGTACCACAGTTGATATTAAAGGCACATTCTTAAGGCAGAGGAGAGAGAGCCTTTTTCTTCTGGCTGTGTTATACCGACTGTGGGAGCACATCATGCAGGCCAAGTGGAAGATGGATAACTCCCAGATTAAAATATTGATGTGCATTAACAGGTGCTGCAAACTATCAGCAATTTTAGGCAGTACTAAAATTAAGAGAAAATGTAAGCCTGTGTCAGAATAATTACTGAATTTTTGTCCTGGCAGAACTGAATTAATTATCATTGTAATTTATGGCTATATAAACAGGACTTAAATAGAAAGTGACACAGCACATTGTAATCCTACACTGGGCCCAGAATTCTGGTCCAATCAGCAACTTATTCGCTTACAGTTCACAATCAGAATTGGGATATTAATCTTTTTTATTTCACAATTCCCAAATAATTGGGGCTTGATTTTACAATGGTGGTGGGTTGGCAGCGGGGTGGGGGGGGGGGGTGAAGATGCACATGGCAAACCCGAATAAACAAAACTTACCGTTTCCGACGCGATCGCACGTTGATTGATGATGATTAACGTCCTCTCCGGGTTTCGCGCCCAGCAGCTAGCCTGATTGACAGACTGGCTGCCGTCAGGAGCTGCAATGTGAGGGGGGGGGGGGGGGGCGGAGGTGGGGAGAGAAAGAGAGAGAGCCAAACGTCATCTGGCGCTGGAATGGAAGATTGGGGGTGGGGGGGGGGGAGGGGAGGGGAGAGAATGGAAGATCTGGTGCTGGACTGGAAGACCAGGGTGTGGGGGGAGGGGTGGAAAGAGGATAAGATCAGGAGAACATAGGGGGAAGATCGGGGGGGAGTGAAGAGGGGGACGTCGGGGGGGAAGTCTAGAGGGGGACGTTGGGGGGGGGAATCTAGAGGGGGACATCGGGGGGGAGTCGAGAGAGGGACATCGGGGGGGGGAGTCTAGAGGGGGACATCGGGGGGGGTGGGGGGGGGGGGGGGGAGTCTAGAGGGGGACATCGGGGGGGGGGGGGGGGGGGGAGTCTAGAGGGGGACATCGGGGTTGGGGGGGGAGTCTAGAGGGGGACATCGGGGGGGGGGGGGGAGTCTAGAGGGGGACATCGGGGGTTGGGGAGTCTAGAGGGGGACATCGGGGGGAAGTCTAGAGGGGGGACATCGGGGGGGGGGGGGGGGGGGGGAGTCTAGAGGGGGACATCGGGGGGGGGGGGGGGAGTCTAGAGGGGGACATCGGGGGGGGGGGGGGGGGGGGAGTCTAGAGGGGGACATCGGGGGGGGGAGTCTAGAGGGGGACATCGGGGGGGGGGGGGGGGGGGGAGTCTAGAGGGGGACATCGGGGGGGAGTCTAGAGGGGGACATCGGGGGGGGAGTCTAGAGGGGGACATCAGGGGGGAGTCTAGAGGGGGACATCGGGGGGGGAGTCTAGAGGGGGACATCGGGGGGGAGTCTAGAGGGGGACATCGGGGGGGGGGGGGGGGGGGGAGTCTAGAGGGGGACATCGGGGGGGAGTCTAGAGGGGGACATCGGGGGGGAGTCTAGAGGGGGACATCGGAGGGGGGAGTCTAGAGGGGGACATCGGGTGGGGGGGGGGGGGGGAAGTCTAGAGAGGCGGACATCGGGGGGGGGGGGGTAGTCCAGAGGGGGACATTGTGGGGGGGGGGGGTGGGGAGTCCAGAGGGGGACATCGGGGGGAGTGAAGATGGGGACAGGGCAGCTGGAGACATCGGATATCAGAGCAGGTTGCAAAGGTAGGTTCATTTAGTGTTTTCACTTCCTTCCATGGTTTTTTATTTAATTTATTTAGTTTCTTTTTCCCTGATCCGGCGATTCATGTCTGATGAATCAGAAGCAGTGGGCAAGCCGCCCAGGTAAGTTAAAAATCGTTCTAAGTATTTAATCTGTCGCAGGTAAAGTGCCATAAGTACCTCAGGTACATTTGGCTCTTTAACTGTCATCCTGCCGGAAGTCACCCGCGCGCGCACACAGGTGGGTCCCTGGGAAACTCGGAAGTTGGCGGGTTGGAGCCGGCTTCCGAACCCGAACAGGATTTCCGGGATTTTCGGAGCCCCCCCAACCCCAACGCACCAGCAATTGCCTCCTAAAATTACCCCCAAGCGCCACAAGAACGAGCATATTCTCTCTCTCAAATCGGGTTAAAATCAGTAGCACCCGCATGCGTTTTTTGCTTATTATGTATGTTTTAGACGTATGTTTGTCAAAATATATATAGAATGGTTGAAAATTTTTGGCCATTCCAGCACATTCCCACTCAGAATGGAGGGAGTAAGGGCTACAAATGAGGTACCCCGATATGCTAGGTCCTGGCTTTTCTCAGTAGCTGCCACAGAACCTCGTAAGAGATATAACCTTCACCCACCCTAAACAAAGCCAGCGGTGGAGGGAGGGTAGTGTTGCAACTCAGAGGCGAGGGATTCCCACAGCCCCGGCCTGTGATACACCGGGCACAGCATTGCAAGCTGGTATGCTAAGTGGAAACAAGTGTACTGGCCACTGAAATGGCTGATGTGGAACGCATCTGGAGCGTGGCATGGATTCCTTAAGAGAACAGGTAATTTTCTTTGTTACAAAGAGCCAAGGAGACAACTTTTGCCATCCTTCCGGGGGCAGGGGGGGAGGGGAGGGAAGATACCCTGGCACCCTCCTAGACCCAGCATACAGTGTTGCATTTTGTGGCCTCCTGAGGTGGGCATTCGAGATGTGTCTCTGATGTCATGGGTGCCTGTCCATGATATTTGAATTGGCTGACATCTCCCTGATGTCAAAAACTTGAGGGTTAAGTGCCAGAGGTCATGAGCATGTGCATTCTGATACTTACACCAGGATGCTGGGGCCATGGATTTTTGGCTCTTTACTTTTCAAGTTAAAAATGTAAATTCTAAAAATAAAGAAAAAGCTACTAGTTATGTAGTGCCTATCACACCCTCAGGACATCCCAATGCAATTCATGGCCAATGAACTATTGTTGTTACGTAGGTAAACGCAGCAGCCAATTTGCACACAAACTGCAAATTAAATGAAATGGCCAATTAATCTGTTTTGGTGGTGTCGGTTGAGGGATAAATGTTCGCCAGGACAGCTCCCTGCTCTTCAAATTTTCTTTTACTACCCTCTGAACAAGCAAACGAGATCTCAGTTTAACATCTCATCCAAAAGATGGCACCTGCAACAATGCAGCATTCCCTCAGTACTGCATTGAGACATCAACCCAGATTATGTCAAAGATTCGTCAAGTCCTGGAGTGAAACTTAAACCCACAACTTGACTCAGAGGTGATAGTGCTACCAACTAAGGCAAGCTGACAATTAAGGGTACACTTTATTACAAATTGTGTGCAGATGATGAACTATTATCTATGAAATGTGCTAGATTTTGTTTTATATGACTGTTACTTTTAAACAGCCGCCTACTGCGAATGTTACACAGCAATAATAATATCACTCCCAGTCCTTGTCATTGCATTCTCCAGCTGTTACCTAGACATGAAGTGTCCAACTTTTGCCATAATTAAATTAAAACAAAAGCTGGCAGGTGTCAAGCATTCTCCTGCCTGAGAATATATTCAATGAAGTGTCGAGTAGGTCTCTGTGGTATTCCTGGGTTCTTGCAAACTTACATTCTTGGACATGATGTTCATTATTGATGGTATCTTCTATTCTTGGAAACTATCTTTTTCCCTCACTACCTCCTCCTCTGAAGACAGTGGTTCGATGCAGTAATATAGGCAACCAGCTACCTTTTGGCACCTCCAATATCAGATTCCTCACCCCTTGCCCGATAGGGCTGCATGGGCCCACTTTTGTTTTTTCAGTAGTGTGCATGAAAATTACAGCCATTGCATTACCCTTGTCTACTCTATCTGTTACTTAAATTCACAGTATATTCACCTCGGACAAAAACACTAACTAGAGTCACCCAGGAGTTCACTAGCTTCCATATTAATTTCTTAGGACAGCTCAATAGAATATTAGACTCGTCATACAACAAATCCCAGGGCCTGAAAAAAAAAACACGCCTTCCCTTTTATAATGGAGACTCATGGAGAAAGCGAGCAAAAATGAAATTGGGCATATGGTCACAGCCAGCTGGCAAAGTCTATTTAGCTTCTCTGAATATTACATGCTTTCTCTGGAATTAAAGTTAATGTAGCACAAATTCAAGATTCTATCATCTGAGTAATCCCCTTACTGTCAAGAACAATTATTAAACTGGAAATGTTTCTGGATTACCTAGTCACCAAAGCCTGCTGACTCTCACAGGATTCTTTAGTAAACAATCAAGTTTTACTTATTACATTAATCCACCAACAACTCACATTCATAGGTAATGCCGCACTATCAATCATACAGCTCATACTGCTGAGGATTAGGACTACAGATGAAGATCTAACCTTTCTTCTATTTGTTGCTAGAAAACAGTTCATTTCAGCATCCATCAGAGAACGGTGCCCTTGGAAATATATTCAAAAGCTGGATTTATATGCTGTTGCCCGGACATCACCTTATAATCTGTTGCTCTAACCCTTCAGCAATTGGCAACATTCTAGCCAAGAGCAAGACTTTTACATTTCCAATGATGTAATAACCAGTTAATAGAAGTTGTTATTAAATATGCATTAATTTGAGCCAAGCCACTATAATAAAACACAATGGCCTGAAAGTCCCTGAAGTGGGGGGGGGGGGCTATCTCGACACAAGTGCCAAAACGAGCCAGCTGCCTGGGACCTCTGCCACTGAGTCCGTGTATCGGGTCGCAGCCTGGTTTCCAGCCATTCTGGCAAACTCCCGCTGAAGTACGCTGGAACAGCCACAGATTTCCATGGACCATGTGCTTTTTTCCCCCCGATTGCTACAGTAAAATGCTGTGTGCATTTATACAAACTGCAAGCTGTAACGAAACACTTGGCAGGTTAAGTTGAAATGACCCTCTGGCAAGAAACTGACAGGATCGGATCAGCCGCCCATTTTGCAACCTGCCCAAATTTACTTTCAAAGTAAAATCGGGCGGGGTGTAAAACGGGTGCTCAATCCCATCCCATCAGATTTCTGCCAGGTTAGTTAGGTGAAAGTTACCCCAACTACCTTTTTACTGAATACAAGATCTGTATTAACTGAGATTCTATTATTTTAATTACAATATATTAACTTTCAATATGAAGACGTTACATTACCACTGGACTATAATGATCCCCGAGAGTGTTGACAAATTTCTCCCTGTAATCAACCAGGTCCACCACACTTCCAAACAATCTTGTACCTGTTATCAGGAGTAAACTTGAGCATCGTCT
Source organism: Heptranchias perlo (assembly GCF_035084215.1). Taxonomy (NCBI): domain Eukaryota; kingdom Metazoa; phylum Chordata; class Chondrichthyes; order Hexanchiformes; family Hexanchidae; genus Heptranchias; species Heptranchias perlo. The sequence continues at coordinate 94,004,400 of NC_090328.1, read as the reverse complement.
ATACAACAACAACCTAATAAACAGCAATCAATATGGATTAAGAAAGGGACAATCCTGCCTGACCAACCTCCTTGACTTCTTTGAGAAAGTGATTTCCCAAATGGACTTTGGAAAGCCTTATGACATCAAAAGTCATTTGACAAAGTTCCACATGAAAGGCTGTTAGTTAAGCTCAAAGCTGTGTGGGGGTTCAGGAGAAACTCTGGGAATGGATAAGAAGCTGGCTGAAGGTTAGGAAATAATCGCCAGGAATGTCAGCAGAGCTGCTCCCACTTCACTGCCATAACTTTGCCAGAAGTGCGACGGTAACGCCGTTTACTGAACGTTATTGGGATTTCCGGCACACTTCCGGCAAAGCTACGGGGATGGAGCGGGACCAGCTTTGACGCAATTCCCAGCCAATGAATACTCGTTAGAGGAGTAATGGGTGGGTGTGGGGGAGTCATTTAAGAAACAATTGGATGCTGCATTCGATGGGTGGGGGGGGGTGCATAAGGATCTCTCTGGATAGATGAATTAAAATGGGTCAAATGGCCTTTCTCATTCATAGTCAACTGGCGATAGCTTAGGTTAGGCAAACTTTGATTGCCCGAGAAGGTGTGCAACCGTCTCTGCAGAGAAATGAATTTGCGGGATTTGAGTTGAGTTAAAATTAATGTAGTACACTATGTTATTCTTTCAAACTAAACGTGGGACAATTGGGGACTGGAATTCCAATTTTGTCATATTAATTATTGTGGCCATGTACAGCGTGTGCCTCACCTGCCAAGTCACCAGCTGTCACTGTCTTGTGATATTCTTTACCACTCAATATTGGTAACATAACTTGACCACTCCCTTATTATATCATCCAAAAAATTGCCGCAGTTTCCCATCTAAATCTTGTAAATTATTATTTTTGATTTTTTTGTGATTGTTGAAGTGAAGTCAATGCTTTGGAATGGCCACTTTTCCAATTTTAGTGCTTAGTGTCAGCATCAATCACTTCCAGATCAGTTACTACAGATACAGAGTAATACTCCTTCTCAACAATGTGGGAAGATTTCCCACTGCTCATGAAAGGGAAAATCTTTCCCCATTGTGTCTTATCCCCAACCTTGGAACAACCTTGACTGTGTCAGTATGATTCTTTTTATTCCTTGTTGTATCTTTGAGTGAGATATCCATTTTGTTGCTAATTTGTGAGCAGTTCCAGCAGCCCTAAATTTCATTTTGACTTCCCAGCTCATTTCGTGTAGAACCCTTAAAGCTAGCAGGAGCACCTTTACCCCTGAGCCTAGGCTGAATTTGAACCGAAGTCCCTGAGGTAAAAGGACAGTGTGTTAATTCAGTGCACTACTCGGTGCCCCTTCTCCTGAATCTTAAGTAAAATACAACAATCTCATTTTGCTGTTTTTGAATTGTTCCTATTAAACTTTAACATTACAAACTGACAGGTAGCACAGCTAAGTACAGTTTAGAATAGATGGTGCAAAACACAGTATCAAATTACACAAGAAACATAACTATGGCAGTGCAATAAAACTTGGAAGTGTCATTGCTTCATCTCTATCCCTTTGCCACTTATTATTTGTTGTTGGGATTTGGCTCTCTTACTTTATTGCTATTGCTGCTGTTCTCTACTAGAACTTTCCTCACCCGTTTGGCCCAATGAACGGGATCAATGATTAATTATTGGCAAGATATCAAATCATCTTCCCGACAATAACCTTGGAACAGAGACCAAACTGATAGGAATCTGACATGCGCCAAGAATGCAAGCATTTTTCTTTACCCAGCACTATTTGCAGGACAGGCAGGGTCCATGTCACAGTAGTCAGCATTTGGATTGATTTTTGCCATTTTAAAAATATTTTCCTAGTCATAGATTACCTTCAAAATCAATACTATACCAGAAATTCAATTTCCATTTTATTGACTTCTCAGTTTTCAAACATATGTCATTATCACTTATAAAATAAGAGAAACAAAACTGAATGGGGAATTTAAACAGTAAGTCCTATAAGGATTTATTAATCTATATAATAGAAAGTTGTGTGTCAAGAGTAAACAAGTAGTTTGTCAATTTTCTCAGATTTCATTGATCAGATACCTTTTATTGACAGGATTGTCAAGCAATGAGCTGTGAAAGTGCTTAATCGCCAATCAGTTAGGACACATCACAAACATCAACCATTGGGCAGGGTAGCTATCAAAAAAAAATCAGCAGCTGTTTTATCTCGATAGGTGTCACTATACTAGATGTGGCCTGCACCCGATCTCCCCACCTCTCAGGTGTCACTATACTAGATGTGGCCTGCACCCTATCTCCCCACCTCTCAGGTGTCACTATACTAGATGTGGCCTGCACCCTATCTCCCCACCTCTCAGGTGTCACTATACTAGATGTGGCCTGCACCCTATCTCCCCACCTCTCAGGTGTCACTATACTAGATGTGGCCTGCACCCTATCTCCCCACCTCTCAGGTGTCACTATACTAGATGTGGCCTGCACCCTATCTCCCCACCTCTCAGGTGTCACTATACTAGATGTGGCCTGCACCCTATCTCCCCCACCTCTCAGGTGTCACTATACTAGATGTGGCCTGCACCCTATCTCCCCACCTCTCAGGTGTCACTATACTAGATGTGGCCTGCACCCTATCTCCCCACCTCTCAGGTGTCACTATACTAGATGTGGCCTGCACCGTATCTCCCCCACCTCTCAGGTGTCACTATACTATATGTGGCCTGCACCCTATCTCCCCCACCTCTCAGGTGTCACTATACTATATGTGGCCTGCACCCTATCTCCCCCACCTCTCAGGTGTCACTATACTAGATGTGGCCTATACCCTATCTTCCCCACCTCTCAGGTGTCATTAGATGTGGCCTCTACCCTATCTCCCCCACCTCTCAGGTGTCACTATACTAGATGTGGCCTCTACCCTATCTCCCCCACCTCTCAGATGTCACTATACTATATGTGGCCCGCACCCTATCTCCTCCTCCTCTCAGGTGTCACTATACTATATGTGGCCCGCACCCTATCTCCTCCTCCTCTCAGGTGTCACTATACTATATGTGGCCTGCACCCTATCTCCTCGTCCTCTCAGGTGTCACTATACTATATGTGGCCTGCACCCTATCTTCCCCACCTCTCAGGTGTCACTATACTATATGTGGCCCGCACCCTATCTCCTCCTCCTCTCAGGTGTCACTATACTATATGTGGCCCGCACCCTATCTCCTCCTCCTCTCAGGTGTCACTATACTATATGTGGCCTGCACCCTATCTCCCCCACCTCTCAGGTGTCACTATACTAGATGTGGCCCGCTCCCTATCTCCTCCTCCTCTCAGGTGTCACTATACTATATGTGGCCTGCACCCTATCTCCTCGTCCTCTCAGGTGTCACTATACTAGATGTGGCCCATACCCGATCTTCCCCACCTCTCAGGTGTCATTAGATGTGGCCTCTACTCTATGTCCCCCACCTCTCAGGTGTCACTATACTATATGTGGCCCGCACCCTATCTCCTCCTCCTCTCAGGTGTCACGATACTATATGTGGCTTGCACCCTATCTCCTCCTCCTCTCAGGTGTCACGATACTATACCACACGGACTGCAGCGGTTCAAGGCGGCGGCTCACCACCACCTTCTCAAGGGCAATTAGGGATGGGCAATAAATGGCGACCTCGCCAGCGACGCCCACATCCCATGAACGAATTTTTAAAAAGTACTATATGTGGCTTATACCCCATCTCCTCCACCCCTCAGTCTTTCCTCTCCTGGGCCCCACCTGTGCTCTATTCCCCAGCACTATGAAAGCCGGTTGTGGTCAGTGGTAGTGCGCTGATCTTCATCACTAGATCACGCTGTTACAATATATATCCTCCAAGTCACCATGAACAATGCCACAGGATTTTTCCTTGCAATAATGGACATATGATTAATAAATAAAAATTGATACTTAAAAAAATTAGGATATATGCTCACCACAAATATATTTCATTAATTTATTTTTTGGTTAAAGATGACTGAGTATGGTGTCACCATAGCTGCCAAAAGAGAAACAAACGTCTTTGGCTTTTATTCCATATTTATGGCCACCCCCTTGACCTTGCCATCTCACGTGGCATCTCTACTCCCATAGTCTTGATCATAGACAAGGCCATCTCAGACCACATACTTGTATCCATCATCACCCACATCCTCCTACTCCCTTCCAATTCTACTTCGTTTTGCACCCGCTACTGGGAAAAATCTCTCCCCCAAGTCACTTGCAATAGGACTTTTAAACTAGCCTTTGGCCTTCCATTCACCACTGTACTTCTGCAGCTGCCAATCTGCTTAACCACTCTTTCCTCCACCTTTGTTTCCCTCGTCCCCAGTAAAACCTTTATTCTCTCCCAAACTGCTTATTCCTCCTGGTGTGGCCTACCCTCATACGAACATACAAATTAAAAGCAGCAGTAGGCCATTCGACCCCTCGAGCCTGCTCTGCCATTTGATAAGATCATAGCTGTTCTGATTGTGACCTCAACCCTACTTTCCCGTCCACCTACTATAACCTTTGACTCCCTTGTTAATCAAGAATCTATCTAACTCCGCCTTAAAAATATTCAAATGACCCTGCCTCCACCGCTCTCTGGGGAAGGGAGTTCCACAGACTCACGACCCTCAGAGAAAAAAATCCTCCTCATCTATGTCTTAAATGGGAGATCCTTATTTTTAAACTATGGCCCCTAGTTCTAGTCTCTCCCACATGGGGAAACATCCTCTCAGCATCTACCCCTTCTAGTCCCCTCAGGATCTTATATGTTTCAATAAGATCACCTCTCATTCTTCTAAACTCCAATGTATACAGGCCCAACTTGTCCAACCTTTCCTCATAAGATAACCCCCTCATCCCAGGGATCAGTCCAGTGAGCCTTCTCTGAACCGCCTCCAAAGCAATTATGTCCTTTCTTAAATAAGGAGACCAAAACTGCACACAGTATTCTAGATGTGGTCTCACCAATGCCCTGTACAACTGTAGCAAAACATCTCTACTTTTATATTCCATTCCCCTTGCAATAAATGACAACATTCCATTTGCCTTCCTAATCACTTGTTGTACCTGCATATTAACTTTTTGTGATTCATGTACTAGGACACCCAGATCCCTCTATACCTCAGAGTTCTGCAATCTCTCTCAATTTAAATATACTGCTCTTCTATTCGTCCTGCCAAAGTGGATGAGTTCACATTGTCCCACATTATACTCCGTCTGCCAAATTTTTGCCCACTCACTTAACCTATCTATATCCCTTTGCAGACTCCTTATGTCCTCTTCACAACTTACTTTTCTACCTACCTTTGTGTCAGCAGCAAATTTAGCAACCATACATTTGGTCCCTTCATCCAAGTCATTGATATAGATTGTAAATAGTTGAGGCCCCAGCACTGATCCCTGTGGCACTCCACTCGTTACATCTTGCCAACCTGAAAATGATCCATTTATGCCTACTCTCTGTTTCCTGTTAGCTAACCAATCCTTTATCCATGTTAATATGTTACCCCCTTCACCATGAGCTCTTAGTTTGTGTAGTATCCTTTGATGTGGCACCTTGTCAAAAGCTTTCTGAAAATCCAACGGGTGCAGACTTGAATGTATCTGGTGCACAACTGGTTTAACCATCAATCATCAGATCTGGCTCAACTGCATCAAGTACTATTGGGTCTTATTGTCCTCTGTCAAAACCACCCACCCCTCTGGGATCATCCTGGAGAGCAAAGATAAACCTTGGCTGCTTTTCTCCACAACCAGCCATCTCCTTAAACCCCTCTCTCCTGCCCCAGCCACCCACACCTCCAACAAGTGTAAGGAGCTCATGGACTTACTTCTCACTAAGGCCGAGACCATACATTCAGCTTCATGCTGCTTCCCCTCTTTCCTTTTGCCCACCAAACCAAACCTCCCCCCACTCCCCCCTGTCTTAGTCCTGAACCCAGGTCTTTTTCTAGTTTCTGTCCTATCTCCTGTCATACCTTCTCCGAGCTCCTCTTATCCATGAGGCCCATCTCTTGCTCCCTTCACCCCATTCCCACTAAACTGGCCAGCCTCCCATCCTCCACCCTCCATAAAACAGCTCATCTAAATCTTTGTCGCCCGTATTCTATCCTGCAGCAAGAGCCGTTCACCCATCACCTCTGTCATTGCCGAATTACATTGGCTTCCGCCTCTAATTTAAAATTCTTAACCACGTGTGAAAATCCCTTCATGGGCTTGTCCTTCTCTACCTCTAACCTCCTCCAGCCCTAAAATCCCCCATCTGAATTACACTCCTCCAACTTTGGGCTCGTACGTCCGCCCCATCCCTTCGCCCAGCCTTCAGCTATCCAGCCTCTATGCTTTGGAATTACCTCACCAAAACTTTCTGCCTCTCCACCTCTCTCTCCCACTTTAAATTCCTCCTTAAAACCCACCACTTTGACCAACCCCTCCCTAATACAATAAAGCCCAATTCCTTGGCTCAGTATCCATTTTTATATGATTATGCTTCTGTGACGTACCTTGGGATGATATTCTATGATAAAGGCGCTACATAAATTGTTGTTTTTAAATCTTTCCTGACCTTCACAATCCATACTGTCGGGTGTCCAAAAGAAAAAAAAATTATATACATTGCATATTTTACTCATGTCTTCGTCAATTTAACAAGTGTGACAGGTATTCAAAGCAATGATGTTTCTGCTGTAAAACATTCAATACCCATTTTATATAAATAACGATACTTATACAAAAGAACTGTTATCAACATGACTATGGATAGGTAACTTAATACTAACGTGCTGCAGGTAAGATTGAGTAAAGGTTATTAAGTCTATCCAACTGGCTCCATTGCACTTTCATTTCCCTCATCCCATTGGCATGAAGCCTGTAATCCTCTATTCCCTATTGATTTCCTTTTTGAATGCTTCAGCATAGTTGTCACTCATTTTTTCTAGGAGCCTGTCTATTCTATGAATTAACAATGCTCAAGAAGGAGGTAATGTCTCCTTAACTAATTCTTATCCTTAGATTTCATGCAAAATACTTTTTAGAGATCACAGAAATTTACGGCACAGGAGGCAGCTATTCAGCTCATCGTGTCTGTGCCGGCCGAAAAAGAGCTATCCAGCCCAATCCCACTTCTCAGCGCTTGGTCCATGGCCTTGTAGGTTATGGCACTTCATGTCTGATGAAGGTTTCTGCCCCTACCACCCTTTCAGGCAGTGAGTTCCAGACCCCCACCACACTCTGGGTGAAAAAAATTCTCATCAGCTCCCCTCTAATCCTTCTACCAATTATTTTACATCTATGCCCCCTGGTTATTAACCTCTCTGCTAAGAGAAATAGGTCCTTCCTATCCATTCTATCTAGGACCCTCATAATTTTGTATATCTCAATTAAATCTCCCCTCAGCCTCCTCTGTTCCAAAGAAAACAACCCCAGCCTATCCAATCTTTCCTCATAACTAAAATTCTCCAGTCCTGGCAACATCCTCGTAAGTCGTACCAGAACTGTACGCAGTACTCTAGTTGTGGCCTAACTAGTGTTTTATACAGTTCTAGCATAACCTCCCTGCTCTTATATTCTATGGCTCGGCTAATAAAGGAAAGTATCCCGTATGCCTTCTTAATCATCTTATCTACCTGTCCTGCTACCTTCAGGGATCTGTGGACATGCACTCCAAGGTCCCTCTGTTCCTCTACACCTCTCAGTATCTTCCCATTTATTGTGTATTCCCTTGTCTTGTTTGCGCTCCCCAAATGCATTAACTCACACTTCTCCGGATTGAATTCCATTTGCCACTTTTCTGTTCATTGATATCTTCCTGCAGTCTACAGCTTTCCTCGTCACTATCAACTACACAGCCAATTTTTGTATCATCTGCAAACTTCTTTATCATGCCCCCTACATTTAAGTCTAAATCATTGATATATGCCACAAAAAGCAAGGGACCTAGAACTAAGCCCTGCGGAACCCCACTGGAAACAGCCTTCCAAGCACAAAAACACCCGACCAGTACCCTTTGCTTCCTGCCACTGAGCCAATTTTGGATCCAACTTGCCACTTTCTCTTGGATCCCATGGGCCTTTACTTTCCGGATCAGTCTGCCATGTGGGACCTTGTCAAAAGCCTTGCTAAAATCCATGTAAATTACATCAATAAAGCCTTTGTATCTACTCTATCAAGACTTTTCTAGATTTTAAAAGCTTGGGTCATATTCTCCTTGTCATCAGTTTTTTTCCTTCATTTGAACTCACTTACTCTCTTTTAAAAGATAATTGAATATAAGTAACACTCATAACAGAGTTTAAATTCTATAGTGAATTGAGACAATTTCATAGTTTAGTCAACAAACAAAAGTTGCTGGCACTGAAATTCCACAGGAATTCTCCCGATCTCCTGCCATAATGCTGAAAGGAGATCAGCGGAGCCCCTAGAGAAACGGCATAAATGACCATTCAGCCACTTCCCTGGGGGCTCCGTTGGTCTCCCATTGGAATAGAACCCCTGCAAAATTTCAGGGTTGTTAAGTGTTCAAGATCTTTAAAATCGATGTTCGGTATTTAACGTGATCTATTATATACTAAATTTGGTACTTCGGGTTACATTGAAACTACAGCACAAAAACAGGCCATTTGGCCCAACCGGTCCAGGCTGCCATTTATGCTCCACACATGCCTCCTCCTCCCCAATTCATCTAACCCTATCAGCATATCTTTCTATTCCTTTCTCTCTCATGTGCTTATCTAGCTTCCCCTTAAATGCATCGATGCTATTCGCCTCAACTACTCCTTGTGGTAATGCGTTCCACTTTCTTACCACTCTGAGTAAAGAAGTTTTTCCTGAATTCCCTATTGGATTTATTAGTGACTATTTTAGATTTATGTCCTCTAGTTTTGGGCTCCCTCTCTACATCTAACCTGTCAAATCCTTTCATTATCTTAAAGACCTCTATCACATCATCCCTCAGCCTTCTCTTTTCTAGAGAAAAGAGCCCCAGCCTGTTCAGCCTTTCCTGTAAATGGTACGGTGATAGGGTTCTTCAATGTTAAGGGTTTCACGGCTGCCTGTCATACGTGTATGACATATTAGCTGCAATTTGATAGCGAGAGGATAGCAATCTGGCCCCTGGGTTCCCACAATTCGCTCAAAATACTTTCTGAAAATGTTATTCATTCCAGTAACTGAAATGTCTAATGTTCAAAATAAGGGTTTAAACAAAATTTTAAAATATATATTTCACAATAATATGATTAAATTTATTCATTTTGTCTTTTAATGGTTTCATTAAATTTTTTACTTGTAGATCTCAGCCTCTTTCAAAAGTCTAGGCTTGGACTTAATTTCTTTGCCCTGAGCTGTGACTCTGAGCTGAATTTGGATTGTGCAGTCTGAGCATGTGCAGCGTATCTAATTTCCCAGACTACATCAGCATCAGTCATCTCTACTGATGGAATATTCTAGCAGTTTCCACCCAAAAGTTTTTCAAAAATAATTGAAGAAAAGGCTAGAGGGCGAATTTCAAAATCTTTATTCAGGTAAAATTTCTATTGATTGTTTTTTTTTAAAAAAAGAGAGGCTGTGTGTGTCTTTTTAAAACAGAAGCTGTGTGTGTGAGGGAGAAAAGAGAGAGACTACTGATGACACACCTGCTTTGGCTTTTGTTTTGTGTTCTATAAATTTCAGAAACTGAATTCATTTCAGAGAGAGACAAAGAAGCTGAAATTTTGCTTTTTCCCTCGACCCCCCAATGTTCTCCCACTGGAGTTTCAGTGGGACACTGATGGAACCCCCATGGAATTTCATTCCCCTGTTGTTTTTCTCATTCTAAGACGAGTTTATTTGAAGTTTGAAGCAAACGGCCTCAAATTATCTCACTTGTTTATCAGCTGTTATGTTGATGGTTAGAACATATTCTAAATACTAACAGTTGTCAGGTAGAGAAATAATCGGGTCAGCATTCTCCAAGGCGGCCTTCGAGACACACGACAACGCAAAATCGTCGAGCAGAAATTGATAGCCAAGTTCCGCACCCATGAGGACGGCCTCAACCGGGATCTTGGGTTCATGTCACGCTACACGTAACCCCACCAGCGGGGAAAAAAAAAGTGATCTGTTTTTAATACAACGGGACATTCTCTCTTTCTCTCCTTGTCTATGTAATTTGACCCTTGTGTATTCAGTATACTGGGACATACTGTTTTCCGTGGCTAACCTGTCTGAACACCAACGACACCTTTGATTCCCAGCCTAATATAAGATATGCGATTTGAGAATCTCTCATTCACTCACTCACCTGACGAAGGAGATAATCTCTGAAAGCTTGTGATTTTCAAATAAAACTGTTGGACTATAACCTGGTGTTGTAAGATTCCTTACATTTGTGCACCCCAGTCCATCACTGGCATCTCCACATCAAGGTAGAGAAATAGAGAGAGAAAAAAAGAGCGAAAGAGAGAAAAAACAGAGACAGATGGGGGTAAATTTTTATCTTCACTGCATGGCTGATCAACTAGCGGAGTGGATCGCTCAACTGTTATAGAAGCTGTCCGAATGGAATGAAAATTGGGTGGGTTCTATAACTGCTGGACAATCCGCTCTGCCAGGTTATTATCCATGCGGTGAAGATGAAAATGTATCCCATAGGGTCTTTTCTCATTTAATTTTCCTTTCAAATTAAAAACGAGTTAAATTTTGAAAGCTCTAATTACTGCCTATGATTTGTTCAGAGTTGGAAGTTGGAATGTTTATATATTTTTTTAGAGCTATGTGCGTGAATAAGAGAGAGAATGCAGGCAAAGAAAGACATTCAGGAACCCATCACAAAACACCAAGATCAATGTTTACAGAAAAAACAGAAAATGCTAAAAACGCACAGCAGGTAAGTCAGCTTCTGTAAAGAGAAAAGGCTGGTTATTACATTTCGTGCATCTACCCTTCATCAATCTCAGATCCAGTGTTGCTAAGCATCAGATCCTCCCTCCCCGCCCCCCAAACTAATTCTATGTGGCCCATGCCCTGTCCCTCCTCTCATTGCTGACAAAGTGAGTTGCGCCACTGTTACACCAACCCGTAGCCTGTAGGGGGAGGTACACGAGTTTCCTGAGTCAGCTCATTTGGATAACCATAAAATCTGTGCAAAACTGATGTAACCAACTGAACTGCATGGCAATTCCTAAAAACACATTTCAGCCTATGCGCTTCAGCAGCAGACTAGCAGATAAACAGGTAAATAAGAACATTGCTTGGTTCTCATGATGCACTCTCAAATAACTTCGCTGGATGTCTTATCAATATTTTTAATGATATTTCTATATTTAAACATTCAAGAACCATATGGACCAGAGGGCAACAGAGCATGGCCCCATTCAGGAGAAGGAGAAATAACTTTTCAGATGCAGACCACCAAGGCCTCCTGCAGGAAATTGAAGGCTGGAGGCACAGCCTCTTGGGTGTGGGTACTACCAAGCGGTCAGGAATATAGCTTGTGCCACCTGGAGGGAGGTGTCACTGACACTGAGTGCCAACTCCCTCATCTCTAAAACTGCAGGCCAGTTCTGCAAAATGTTCAACGAACTCACAAGTGCTGGCAAGGTAATACACTGGACACTCCCTCCTTTTCTTCCTTGCTCATCCTGGGCACCAGTACACTCTTCACCCTCTTAAAGCAATACTTGCACAACTAACCCTTCACATTGCTCTCTGGTTAAGGGCAGCTCTAATTCAGTATCCTATACAATGATTACACAGCTCTGCTAACACCAATTAATTAGATGCACAACCCTAAAATTCCTTCCTCCACCTTAGCAGGCTCATGCCCCCACATTTCAGCTCTCTTTTGTCTCTTGCCACACACTCAACTGCCAGCCTTACACTCATTCACTATTTTCTTGCAGGACAAATTGGCGTACAATGCCCACCAAAGATAGGCCGACAGAGTGACTATCCCCATCCCTCTCTCCCTTCGAGGAGAAGGCCATGGAGCTCGTGAGATTTCACTCAACTCTTTCTGTAGGAGATGGTGAGGTCTGCGACATCTTGCAGGCACCAAGTTACTGACTGAGCACCTTCACTGTCGCCCTGGCATCCCCGTGAAGGAACACACAGTCACAAGTTTCCACCCCCTTCTCTGTCTCCTTAATCCCAAGGAGGTAATGCTCACACAGTCTTAGCTTTGACCTCCTCTCCTTCAGATCTGCCAAAGCAATAGGAAGCACAGAAGGAGGAAAATGTGATAATGATGATTATGAGGAGGAGGCGGAAGAACAGAGACATAACTACATTCTTGTGAACTATGATGATAATAAAGACAAGGAGGACGACAGAGAGTTGAAATCAGATTGAAGTCCACCCTTGAGTTCCTGCAGAGATCTCCCCCATGTTCTTCTGCCCCAACTTTCTCTAACTGGCCTCCTGCACCACTTGTTGCTTCACTCCTGTGCATCAGCTCGGAAGCTGGGGCGACATCATCCGAAAATACAATGTCTGGTTCCTTATGTATGCTGATGACACCCAGCTCTATCTCACCACCACACCTCTCAACAAACCCCACTGCCTCGGTGTTGTCAGACTGCTTCTCCAATATCCAGTCCTGGATGAGTCAAAATTTCCTCCAATTAAACATTGGGAAGATGTAAGCCATCGTCTTTAGCTCCCACCACAAATGCCATTCCCTTGTCACTGATTCCATCCCTCTCCCTGGCCACTGTCTCAGGCTAAACCAGACTGTTCGCAACCTCAGCATCCTATTTGATCTGAAGCTGAGCTCCCGCCCTCCATATCCTCTCCATCACAAAGACCGTTGTTAATTGTATCCATGAGATTTATATCAATTAGTGTCAATTGTATTCAGGTGATACATATAAATTGGGAACTCTCTTGTATCCATTTATGAGAGCTGAGCTCGGGTGTGGTGTGGGTGTAATGTGGAGCTCTCTGAATAAAGGCTTGGAAACAACTGAAGACTCGGCTCCAGTATTCTATCCTTCACCACCTGGCTATCCGTCGAGAACCATCATCCACTTCCATCTCTGTAATATCACCCATTTCTGCCCTTGCCTCAGCTTGTCTGCTCCCAAAACCTCACCCATGCCTTTATCACCTACAGTCTCGACTATTCCAATGCTCTCCTGGCTAACCTCCTATCCTCCACCCTCCATCGACTTCAGCTCATCCAAAATTCTGCTACCTGTATCCGAACCCACACCAAGTCCTGCTCAGTCATCACCCCTGCACTCGCTAACCTACATTGGCTCTTGGTCCTCCCAATACCTCAAATTTAAATTTCTTATCCTCTTATTCAAATCAATCCATGGCCTCTCCCCCTTCCCATCTCTGTAACCTCCTTTAGTCCTACAACCCTCCGAGAACTCTGCATTACTCCATCTCCGCACCCTTGTGCATCCCCCACTCCCTTCACACACCATTGGCGGGCGTGCCTTTAGTCATCTAGGCCCTAAACACTGCAATTCCCTCCGTAAACCTCTCCACTTCTCTCTCTCTCTTCCTTCAAGACCCTCCCAACAATCTACGCCTTCTGACCAAGCTTTTAGTCACCCTTCCTAATATCTCCTTCTTTGGCTCAGAGTCAATTTTTGTCTTACTACGCTTCTGTGAAGTTTTTTGGGACATTTTTCTGTGTTAAAGGCACTATGTAAATGTAAGTAGTGGTTGTTTGTTGTTGCATTAGCAGTGCAAACCCGAGAGACACACAGCTGCTACATCACCAGCCCTCACTCTGACAAAAGCAGATGAGGTCAGTGGGGATTCAGCGGCTGGATCTCAGGAAGGCTCAAAAAGATGAGAGAACTCAGGAGAAGCATTTTAATGACACAAAACTGCTGAAAATGACTTCCATACTATTTTCTTGCCTAAAAAAATTCCTGTATTGTTTATTCACTACTAATATGCTGAAAATGGCAAGGGAATTCCCCCCCCCCACCACCTCTGCATCTGAAGAATCCACCAGACAGTCATACCTTCACATTCAACCCTTATAAAGTTTTAGGATTAACTTTAAATATCTTTACTATTACTTCTCAATTATTTTTATTTATATTTTGAATATCTTTGCTTAAACAGTGAATGCTGTGACATCACTAACAGGAGGTATTACTGAGCCTGACATCGGACATGAGCCGAACTGACATCCCCAGTTGAAATTATACAGTCTCCGAAGCACCGTGGGTTAATGACTGTGTATCTACTGCTGTTAGCGCTGCTTGTTTTTAATTGAATAATTGCCCAAACAGAACCAATGTCAGCTGCCATGGATGCACAATTTTGTAGTATACATGTACGACATTGTAGATTATATGCAAGATCTGAATGCAGGCTTCTGATGTCACCAGTGAGTGGCCTGATTACTTATCATATTAATCAATTTCATAATCATTATCAGACAATAAAGCATCTTTGGGTTGATTCAAAATGTTTTTCTTTTGCTAAATTACAGCTTGTGTCATTTTTGGGAAGGTCAAAGCAGACTGCATGTTTATACGCACTTCAGCAACTCTCCATTCTGAAAATCATTCCACTAATTGATTTTTTTGCTGTTGTGCATTGTCCTTCTAACATGAAAGAAAAAGATTTATTCTGCAAAGGCCCTTATCAGAAATGAGAGTCACAATTGACCTTCAATGTACTTTCAGTAACTGTGTTGTGATAAATGACAATAGTTCTTTCATCTTCACTGCAAGAGAGACTGCCAGGCTTTCGAACACATTGAAGTGTTTCTTATTGCTGTCTATAATTGCAAATATTAAACAGAACAGATCATGTAATAAGCAGGCAAGATCTGAATATTCCTCATGATGTAGACTGGAAAACTACTGTAACAGTGGAGGGAAAATCTCCATCCTGAAAATTGTTGATTTGCTTCTGGCTACAGAAATAAACAACTCCAGGCCAGATGGTTGTAGGTTTTGGTTCCCACCTGGGAAACCTGAGCATGTGTGTTCCCCGGTGATTTTGAATACTGAAATACGTTTTCAATTTAGTGACAATAAAACCAGTCAGAGATGATGGATAGGTTTATTATATGCCAACTAAATCTATGAATGCAACACTAATTATTTTAATGGGCTATCATTGGCAAAAAAAGAGAAAGGTCATGATGCTCCTGAAGGTTATAGTCAACTACCTAGATATGTTACTTTGGAGGAAACAACATGCTGATTCCACAGTGTGGCATATCAAATTCCAACTAAAGTCAGTCACTTACAAGACCCTGGCCCCTAAAATGAGTCTCCGTTCCAGTGGCTTCCCACCATAGGTTTGAAGGGAGTCCACTGGAATGGCTGGAAACTCAGCCGCAGTTTCTGGAATGGCCATATGGGGTGAGAGCCTTTGCCTGCCCTGACAAGGCTGTCAATGTAAGAGGGTAGGGCCAGGAATCCCTAATTTGGGAGTCCCTACGCTTGCCGTAACATCGGCGCATGTACCTTGTTTATACCGAACTGGGGCTTACCTGAGCACCCAGGCTGGGGTTTGGGTTTGGGTTTGGGCCTGCCCCCCCACCACAAAGATCAGGGAGCAGCACATTAAACAAAAATTAAAGTGGCCCCCTGACAGAGGGCAGCTTCATCACCTTTCCAGGGCAGGGGTGGATAGACCTGGCACCTGCCAACCCATCGCCCCCCCATTTCAAGGCCAGCCTGTTTTCACTGGTATTTCCAGCATGTTTGGTGGGGGCACAGCAGATGCGCCTTCAAACTACCCAAGGCCCATTACTGGAAGGCCAACCCCCACTGACACTGCAAACTTCAACAAAGCCTGCGCCGGAATTCTGCAGCAAGCAATATCCCGGCAAAACTGCCAGGATCACACACCTACTGACCTTCTAGACCTTCTTCCTATTATAATTTTACAAAGTGCTGTTATTACAGAGGTGAAGACGACCTCGCCTGGCACATTGCGACACCAGTCTGATATCTTTCTTGTGCAGAAATATCAGGTGTACAGGGTCATCTACAATTTAAAAAAGCTGGACAAGAGCCAAGTCCTAGTCAGGCTTGACTATGTATAATTTCTCTCCCCTTCTTTCCTCCCTCTTATCTTCCTTGTCTCCCTCTCCCCTTCCCATTTAGAAAGAAATAGCATCACATGTGTGAGTTGTACCTGCACCTGTGATTTTCTGGTTTATCTATGAGAACTAGTCCTTTGGATTTTTTAAAAAAAATTCTGCATCTCCAAGTAGTAGACAATGCTGAGTGAATACTAACTTTGGATTCACCATTATTTCTCACTTACTCAAACAGAGAAACTGATGTACACACAGGTAAATAGGATCAGTGCAACAGGAACTCAGGGGCCTCGAAAACTGCTTGATCCTTGCCCATATAAAAGCTGCACATCTGCACACAGTAAGCAACTCTTGCATTTCTCACTATTTTATCAGTAGATACTGCATTGTTTGTTTGGCAAATAGTGCACACCAGCCATCACTAAGCTTGATGTTACCTATTGAGCTATACAAAGACACTTTAAAAATGTAGATCTACAACCTTAAATGCTCACTGAGGCAGGTTAAATACAGCACTTGTCCCCAGCAAAATACTTTGAATCAAGGTCAAGTATATATCCATGACCAACAAAATCAATAAGAAGCTTCACTGAGAGTGCTGAAATCTAATCCTGGGATTCTGAAAGAAAATAGACCAGCTGCTTAATTTTCACTCAATATTTAAAAACCGATTTTAAACAAACTAGCAATAAATGAACTGTCCATGAATTAGAAAGTCATCAAGACTGGAGGAAGAATAGTTACTGTAAACACAATGCCATTTGTGGGCAAGACCTAATGAGAAATGAAAGAGGGTGAGGGAGAGGGTGAGAGAGATTTTTTTAAAAATGGCATCTCTATATCCACAAAAAATTATAATACAGATGACGCTGAATAAGATTGTGCTGAAGAGCTCAGAGAACATAACTTTAGGAATGAGAAAGCCATTTGGCCTATTGAGCCCTTTGTCTCTAAAAGGCAATGTCAATTTCCACTGATATAGACTCTCCCAATTACTATTGTTATTTAATTTAAATAAAGACTTTGGAGAAGATAGGACTGAAATTTCTCTGACTCCCCAAGTCTAACAAATCTCCAGGATATCAATCTTACATTAATAACATGTTATTTGGCTCAGTGGGTTAGTGCTCCCATAGCTGTGGTACTAAGTGATACAGCTCACCAAAGATCAAGGGGTGATTGCTGGCCTGGGCTGAGCTACTCAGCCACAATGGGTTATGGAGGAGAAAATCAGCCAAGTTTCCCATTCCTAATTGCCATCCAGTAACCCCCAGGTGGTACATTCATACACGTGGAGTTTGCGTGAGGAGAGGTTTGGGCTCGGCTGTGATGCACCCTCAGAGTTGAGCCTGCCAATACTCATTATCTGTAATCACACAAGAGGAGTAGCCACTTAGACAACATGCAGCTGTACCACAGCATAAGTCTTCTCTTTAAATAAGCTAATTGGCATTGCATCACTTGCCCTTGCTAGAGCCTGTTCTGCTTATCTACTTCTCTTGGGGGGGGCGGGGAGGAGGGGGAATCATTTAATCTTTAGTGCCATTTTAGGCATATTGATGTTTATTTATGGCCTCTAACCATAATTGGGGAGCAAAAGACATTGATGCATAGAGTAGATGTGAGGTTAAATACAGGATTTTAATTCACTTCTGGAAAGCACTACAGAGTACAACATGAAGTTTGCACTTCTCTCTGTCAAATGTATTAAGGTAGGGCTGCTGGTGCTCTTGCGGTGGTGCACAATGTTCAACGGACATCTAGTACTGTTTCCTGAACGATGATCCCATATGAAGTCGGTTTGGTCAGCATGGACTAGGCCAAGGGCAATTGCGTCCAGGATCTTGGTCAACATTTTGTAAGGATATGGGCTCGTAGGAAGAACATAGGCTAGGATCTTTGCCTTTTTTTATATTGGTGTGATTGAAACAGTCTTGAAAGTGCCTAGGAGGGTGCTTGTCTCCTCAAGACGGTAAAAGGATTTCAGTATCAGAGGTGTCAGTTCCAGGGAACAGGGCCTGGTAGAACTCAACTGGGTAGCCATTGGGTCCATGGCCACTGGCCATTTTTGTCACCCTTCACAACAAGCCTGAGGATTGAGTCACAGCTATTGTGTTGCACTACTGCCACGCTGAATGTTTGTGGACAATGCAACAGTCCATAACCATGACAAACTTTATTATACCGTAAGCATCCTCTCCTGATTCAGGAAGCCTACTCATTAACCTGCTTGCCTGTCCCACAAAGTCACAACTCACATTCCATTACAATTCCTCTTGCACATTGCTGCCCAAGCTGCCATACCCTTGCTAACACATTTAATACTCATCTATAAAATATCACTATCAAGTAACACGTGAACACAATGCAAAGTAACTGAATCCAATATAAATATGTGAATTAAAGTTTAAGGCTGAACTGGAATGGGCTGAAGGCAGTAGCATAATCTTTAGGTTCAGATGACATTCAGAAGCTTTACTCTTGTAGTTTCTGCATCATCTAACCTCTCAATCATGTCACAGCCTTCTAGCACGCTCTGAACCAACTATTATCCTTGGCTTCTGTCTCAATCACTCCAGTAATTGTAACTTAAAAATTGTTTTGTTTGAACAATGAGGCTGAAGAAACAAGAGCTTCAAAGTGCACCTCTCGTCTCCTTAGTATAAAAAAAGTTCTAGTGGAGAAGTTAGGGTGTAAAATAATATCTCAATGTGCTGGAGAGAGGCATAAATTGAAGGCCAAACTTTTTCTCGACAGGCGATGCGGGAGCTAGTTAATCCAAGGCTGTTCTCACATACCTCCTAGTGGCTCATAAATGAGCAGCAGCATCAGGGGCTCGATTTTAAAATGGAACTGCGGGTGCGTAGGGGGCGGGGGTGAAGAAAACTTCAATTTCCAGGACCGGGCAGAAATCCCGACTCCAGCACACTTAAAAACGTGCACAACCCAGAGTCTAGGTGTGCGCGCTGTTTCCAAACCTGGAAGTCCCGCCAGCAATTAAAGTCGGTGGGACGATATTTAAGCAAGCAATTCAAGTACTTGAAATGTACATAAATCTAATTAAGAGTGAAGGCAAGCGATTTCAACGCTGCCTCAGCATGTTTGCCGTGCTGTGTGAAATGCATCACTGGAAAGTAGTTGGGTTTCAGCCGGCAGCCATTTGGACATTTAAATCCCTGTTTGACAGATGGGGATAAAAGGTGAGTTATTGCAGCAGGGCATTCAGTTCTCTCAGACAAACTTTTTTCAGAGATCTTTGTGTTTAGACTGAAAATTCTTGGTTTCCACTCAGACTTGTTCTGTTGACACATATTTACCAAATTTTCGGACCCTTAAACAGACACCAGCAGGATGGGGGGGAACGCGATGGCTGCATTCACTAGTACATCCGAGGACGAGCAACATCACCATCGTCACCAGGCATGGCGTGCACTTCCACCACTTGCAGCTCCACAACACAGTGCTGCACCATAGGCACCTGCACAAGGGCACAGAGGGGAACAACAGAGGGAGCGACGTCGCAGGAGACAGTACCCTCGACAGACCGAGGCTCAGCTTCCTGGACCTCTCTGATGAGCAGCGCACACGGAGGCTGAGAGTGAGTCGCCAGGTGGTCGCAGACACCTGCAGCCTCCTTCATGTCAAGCTGCTCCTGGTTGGGCCTGACGGCATTTCATTACCCGTCGCAGTTAAAGTGACCACTGCCCTCCACTTCTTCGTCTCCGGATCATTCCAGGTTCTGTCAGTCATCTGCACACAAGTGCATAAGGCAGGTCAACAATGGCTTGTTTCGCAAGGCCTGGCAATACGTCAACTTCCCCATGGACGACCTCAGCAAGATGGAGAGGGCAGTGGGATTCCACTCTGTGGTTGGCTTCTCACATGTACAGGGTGCAATCGATTGCACGCATATAGCAATCCAAGCACCTCCACATGAGCCAGGACTGTTCATCAACAGAAAGGATATCACTTCATCAATGCTCAGCTCGTTTGGACCACCGAAAAAGATTTCTTCACCTCTGCGCCAGATTCCCTGGCAGCTGCCACAATTCATTCATTCTGAGGGAATCTAACAACCCGGGCCACTTCCACGCGCCGAACACCCTTACGGGCTGGCTCCTCGGGGACAAGGGATACTCTCCGCACACATGGCTCATGACACCTCTGAGGAACCCCATCAGCAAGCAACAGCGTTGATACAACGGCAGTCACAGCGCCACCAGGTCTTTAATTGAACATGCAATAGGGCTGTTTAAGATGCAATTTCGGTGCCTCGATCGTTCTGGGGGAGCGCTTCAATACGCACCAGCGAGAGTGGGTCGCATTATAGTAGTGTGTTGTGTCCTGCACAATATGGCGCAACAGAGAGGATTACCGGTTGAAGAGGCGCCATGTCCTATCCACCATCCAGAATCATAACTGGAGATGGAAGGCAGAAAATTAGTAAGTGAGTTTGGAAGGCAGGGGAAACAAAGGCTAGAAAATAAACAACAAAAGAGTTTGGCAGTGCTTAAAGGTATATACATCAATGCAAGAAGTCTAGTGAATAAGGCAGATGAGCTGAGGGCACAGATAGACACATGGCAGTATTATATCTTAGCTATTACAGAAAAATGGCTTAAAGAGGGGCAGGAATGGCAGTTCAACATTCCTGGTTACGGGGATTTCAGACGAGATAGAGAGGGGGATAAAAAAGGAGGGGGTGGCAATTTTGGTTAAAGAAACAATTACATTGTTGTTATCAAATGAGGCCTTAAGGGTTGAGCTAAAGAACAAAAAAGGGGCAGTCACATTACTGGGAGTGTACTATCGACCCTCGAACAGTCAGAGGGAGATAGAATAGCAAATATGTAGGCAAATTTCTGAGAAATGCGAAAACAATAGGGCAGTAATAGTAGGGATTTCAACTACCCTAATATTAACTGGGACACAAACAGTGTGAAGGGTATAGAGGGCACAAAATTCTTAAATTGCATTCAGGAGAACTTTTTTAGCCAGTACGTAGCAAGCCCAATGAGAGAGGGGGCACTTCTGGATTTAGTTTCAGGAAAAGAAGCTGGGCAGGTGGAAGAAGTAGCAGTGGGGGAACAATTTGGTGGTAGTGATCATAATTCAGTTAGTTTTAGCATAGTTATGGAAAAGGACAAAGATAGAATAGGAGTTAAAGTTCTTAATTAGGGAAAGGCCAATTTTACTAAGCTAAGAAATGATTTAGCAAAAATGGATTGGAAATAGCTACTTGAAGGTAAATCAGTGTCAGAGCAGTGGGAGGCATTCAAGGGGGAGATTCTAGGGGTTCAGAGTAAACATGTTCCCACAAAGAAAAAGGTGGGACTTCTAGAAACCCCTGGATGTCAAGGAGCATAAGGCAAAAAAAAGGGAAGCTTATGTCAGACACCTAGAACTCAATACTGCAGAAAGCCTAGAGGAGTATAGAAAGTGCAGGGGTGAAATTAAAAAGGAAAATAGGAAAACAAAGAGAGGGCATGAAAGAATATTGGCAAGTAAAATCAAGGAAAATCCAAAGATGTTTTATAAAAACATTAAGAACAAGAGGATAACTAAGGAAAGAGTAGGGCCTATTACAGACCAAAAAGATAACCTATGTGTAGAGGTGGAAGATGTTGGTATGGTTTTTAATGAATACTTTGCGACTGTCTTCACAAAAGAGGAGAACGATGCAGAGATTATAGTTAAGGAGGAGGAGTGTGAAATATTGGATGGGATCAACATAGTGAGAGAGGAAGTATTATGAGGATTAGCATCTTTGAAAGTAGATAAATCAACAGGGCTGGATGAAATGTATCCCAGGTTGTTAAAAGAAGCAAGGGTGGAAATAGTGGAGGCTCTGACCATCATTTTCCAATCCTCACTGGATACAGGCGTGGTGCTGGAGGATTGGAGGACTGCTAACGTTGAACCATTGTTTAAAAAGGGAGCGAGGGATAGACCGAGTAATTACAGGCCAGTCAGTATAACATCAGTGGTGGGCAAATTATTGGAATCAATTCTGAGGGACAGGATAAACAGTCATTTAGAAAGGCACGGAGTAATCAAGGACAGTCAGCATGGATTTGTTAAGGGAAGATTGTGTCTGACTAACTTGATTGAATTTTTTGAGGAGGTAACAAGGAGGGTAGATGAGGGTAGTGCATTTGATGTAATCTACATGGATTTTAGCAAGGCTTTTAACAAGGTGCCACATGGCAGACTGGTCAAAAAAGTACAAGCCCATGGGATCCAAGGGAAAGTGGCTAGTTGGGTCCGAAATTGGCTCAGTGGCAGAAAACAAAGGGTAATGGTCGACGGGTGTTTTTGTGACTGGAAGGATGTTTCCAGTGGGGTTCCACAGGACTCAGTACTAGGTCCCTTGCTTTTTGTGGTATATAATAATGATTTGGATTTAAATGTAGGGGGCATGATGAAGAAGTTTGCAGATGATACAAAAATTGACCGTGTGGTTGATAGCGAGGAGGAAAGCTGTAGGCTCAATTAAAAAGTATCTGGATGAAATACATGGCTACGGACCAAGTGCTGGAATGTGGGATTGGGCTGGTTGGCTTATTTTCGGCCGCGCAGACACGATGGCCATAAATTTTCTATCATTCTATGATTCTATGATCCACATCTGACATCCACATTGAGGAGGAGCAGGATCAGGAGAAACACCAAACAGTCCTGCAACTACACATACACCCATTGTAAAGTGACCCACTGGGTGGCATCAAGTGTCAACGTTCATGGTGAAGCACATGAAAGGGCATCAGTACAAAAGCCAGTCAAGAATGGGCAAGATGTGGCAGTAGTGGTAAGAATGATAACATTTAATGTGACTTTAACAGAAACCAAATATAAATGAAAAACAGGACAGTCTGTCAGACACCCTTGTGCATACCCTTCGTGATCACAAATCCTTAGCTGTTGTCTTCCTACCACTTCTATGTGGTGCATCCCCTGTGGCTGCAGCAGAGGTAGTGGCAGGTTGCTCATGTCCATGGCCGGACTGCTTAGATGCTTTTGGCCTAGGCCCTCTGGGTTACGGAGCCCATGAGGGCCCTGCCAAACACTGCTCCACCTCCACTTGTGCAGGGACAGACTCGGCCACCTGGAGAGGAGGCAGCATTGCGGGTACTGGTTGAGAGGGGGGCAACGGGTGAGACATGGGAGCGCTTTGAGTGACATCAGCACTTCCATGTTCCCTTTTGCCATCATCCCTCTCCTGGACGAGGCCCACATCACTCCTACCACCCTGCTGGACAACAGTTTGGAGGACATGTGTGATGCCTTGGAAGCCCAGTTGTAAAGCTTCTGTCTGCCTGTTTAAGGCGGCAGAATGTTGTTCACCGTGAGTCCGAATGGTCGTTTTCCAGGCCTGAATGGACTCATTTGTGAGCCGTGCTTGAAGCTCAACGAAGGCTAGCTTTCTCTCCATCGCAGACATTCGCGCACTTACTTGCGACACTATCTCAGACATTTCCACAGTTACCTGCGACATCTTCTCAGACATTTCAGCAGTTACGTGCAACACTATCTCAGAGATTTCCTCCTGTACCTGTGCCATCATTCCACTAATGCAGGAGTTGGACTCCTCCATCCTCTCCGCTATTGTGGAGAGTGTGCGTGGCATCTGTTCCAGTTCCTTGCAAATGTGCTGCTTCCCTCGATCATTCTCCTTTTAAAGGATGGCCCCAGGGGTTCAGCATCTGCGTCCAGCTAAGCAGAGTCCGGAGAACAGTGTGCCCACCGATGCAGACTCTCCACAGCTGTCCGTGCCAGCAGCATCTGCTTGTGCTAACTTGTGTTTGGTGACTCACCAGGTGCCAACCCAACTGACTCACTATTAGGACCCACCGAGGTGTGAGTATCTGCGCTGGTGGATGGCTCGCTAAGATGTGACGGTGCGCCCTCAGAGGCCGGGAGCTCCTCTGAGGAATCGCCCTCTGCCGTCACTGCGGTTGTTGAAGGGCCTGTAAAAGAACAGAGGGCAATATTAAGCATCATCACAGATGTGTCACGTTGCGATGAGCATACTGAGGTGTTCAACATGCCAATCATTGTTAACATCAATTCATGTTGTGCGTGGTGAATGTTAATGTTGTGTCACCAGACGTTTGTGGGGTGCCAGTCTCGGCATCCCCGATGGACAGGCACTCGAGGGTGCGGCTGATCTCCAGGGCCTCCTCCTCTGCATTTGTGAGGACCATTATTTGTTGTGGCCCCCCCTCCAGTCCTCACCCTCTCAAGTGCATTTTGTGCTCTCTTCTCCGAGAAGGGGAGAAAGTACAGACGTGTGAGTGAGTGATGGCGAAGTGGCCAACCGATGAATGCATTGCTTTGGGTGAGGCTGACCGTGAAAGAGGTGCATCAGAGGGTGAGTATGAAACAGAGTCATCACATTGGATCAGGACTGGGGTGAGTGGTAGTGGTGGGGTCACAAATGGGGAGGTGAGGTAGTGCTCAGGAAATGAAGGTAAGTTGAGGATGAGCCTTAAATGGGTGTGAAGAGTGATGTGATGGAGTAGGCTTGGCAGTGCAGAATGTGAGGGGGAGGGGGAAGGTTGATATGCACCACGGGATGCAGGAGAATCAGTCAGTGTACTTACTTTTGCTGACCCAGTTAGGTCATTGAAACGCTTCCTGCACTGGACCCAAGTGCAGGATATGTTGCTGCTGCTGGTGACCTCCTCTGCCACCTCAAGCCAGGCCTTCTTGGTGGCGGAGGCAGGGCACTTCCGCCTGTCGGCCGGGTAAAATAGTTCCCTCCTCCTCCTCCTCACCCTGGCCAGAAGCAGCTGAAGTGAGGCATCGCTGAATCTTGGAGCAGCCTTGCCCCTGTGCCCCATTGGGTCTTCTTGGTCTTTGCTCCAGCAAAATCCATTGGAGCAGACGCTCCAGCTGACAGCCTGTCACGCGAGTGCTCAGTCCACCCACTGCACAGCTTTCGGTCGGCAAACATGGAAACCAAATTAATGGCCACCAATTAAGTCTCGATTGCGTGGGGAATGGTAAGTTTTTATTAGTCGGGTTTGTCGCATGCACATTGACTCCCCCGCTGTCATCCCACCGCCCTTTTAAAATTGAGCCCCAGATATCTGCGGGCAGCAGGGTACCTTGTTACCCTCTTAGTCAGGGAATTGCTTGTTAGGTTTCGGAGACGTAAGGAGCAGGTGAGAAAGAAAATACAAAAAAAGTGGATACCTTATGGTAGAACTTACAAATTCGAGCCCGAAGGTCACCGCACACAACAGGACCTTCCATCCAGGTACAGAGCTTCATGTGCTGGCAGTGCTTTTTGAGAATTCAGTTCAGACTCAGATCTGAGTAGGTCAGTTGGCACTGCAGGATTTTACATCCATTAAAATGAAAGGGCATAAAATCCTGGCATGGTTTGCTGACCTCTGTGCTCATCCAACGAATGTAGCTCTGCACCACAGCACAAAGGCGTGAAACTTGTCCGAATACGTAAAGGTAAAATGAGTAAGTTAAGAATGAATCAAATCTCAGAGTTCCAGTGACTTTGCAAACTATATGCATGTCTTAGGAATCTTTCAATCAGGTTTCAGTTTCATAACTCACTCCAAATGTCCATTATTTTATATTTACTGCAGTTAGTGGTCCAAACATACCAATTAGTTCCTTTTACCAGCTGCATTATGAGTGGAACCTCTGTGATTAGTAATCAAAACATAATATTTGAATTTGAATCAAATAGACTGTATTACATTGTGAAACAAGACGATGTTAAATACAAGCAGAATTTCAATTGTACTGGAAGTTAAACTAGCCTTTCTATATTAGTTTCATTGTAAATTCACTTTTCTTAACAATACTATCATTCATTTTTTTACCTGCATGCTGTGACAGTCCTTTCATTTCATGAGATACTGCTGTCATCTCTAATTTCCCTCTCTTTATTCAGTTCTTTCGTTTCTCATTTACTTTTCTCATCTTCCACAGCTAAAGCAAAGAGCTGCAGCAATTTCACTCCAGTGGAAGCATTAATCCAGATCTCACCAGGACTGAATTATCGTTCATAATACATCTCTTTGTGCCCTTTCCTTGATTTTACATGCAGAGTGTGAGAAGGCAGTAAAACTGCATCTATCCCTGGGCAAGTTGTCTTTCAGATATTTGCACTCATTTGAGGTTAAAATGTCATATTTCCTTTGCCTGAATCCATTTTGTTATTGGGCCACACAATCAACTGTACAGCTTGTGGAGGGGCCAAACAGTCAACATTAGTAGATTTCGATTGATATCCATAGAGTATGGTTGAATTAATCGGTATGACCCTTTTAAGTGGCAAAATTACAGCTTTTGTAGGATGCATAGCCAAGAACAGGGGGAAAAAAAATCACGTTTGGCTGGATGCTTTCACAGAGACTGAAATCTGACCCAAAAGTACAAGTGCACTAATAGTTTCACACATGCTCAATGCATCATTATATTCTGATGTCCACCCCACCCCCACCCCCACCCCACTTTGCTTAAGCTCCACCAGTGCCCTTCCAAGTCAAAGAATTTTGGAGCCAAATCAGAGAAATGGAGATGAGGAAGAGGGAAAAAGGAGAAATCTATTACAACTGAAAGATTGAGATAGCAACGCAGAAGAATGTAGTGGATGAAACAGATAGTGGGGAAGAGTAACCTCAAGCTCATTTAAATAATGGGGCTGGTTAAAAATAGTTCATGGAAATGTGTTATGCAGTGTGTGGTATTCATACAGCCTAATCATTGCTTTCATTATATAATGACATTCTCATTACAAGATTAAAGGGGATATGATTCTATTCTTTTCAATGACATTTTGTATGAATGTGTGTGCTTATTAAGGTGCAGAATGTTAATGCTAGGAAATGTAGCACTTGCAATTTTGGGGACCCACCATCAGCAGTAACCACTCTCAGGTTAGCTATAGCATAATTAGATGCAGAATAAAACTATGCCTCAATCCTAACCTCAGAAGAACAGCCCTTACTGCCCACAAATGACATTTTCCCATTTTACTCACTAGCCATCGTGGCCTCTCTGAGTGAGTTTGATAATTTGGTGCCGTACTCTTATTAGTAACTGGGCCGAGTTTGCACCAACTCATTTCATATATGATCACTTACATCCAGCAGATAGAGGAAGCTTTCATCCTAGATTTGAAAGGCCCGTGTTTAACCCACCCTGCCCCCAATATCTTTAAATAATGAAGGGAATCAATAAGACAGATTTAGAGAAGTACTTTGTGCAAAATCATGATAGAAGAACCAGAGGACAGGATTGTAAACCGAGAAAGTCATGAGCTAAATTTAGCATAAGGAATAATTATTTCATGCTTAGCCTTCTTTACTCATACAGCAGACTATACTTATGTAATAGCCTTCTATCTAGTGTAGTTAATATTGATTCCATTAAAACATTCTAAAGTGAACTGGATCAATTACCGATTCAGTACATTTTTACAGAAATAAAGATTAGATTGGATCTTGAAACAGGACTTGGATGAGAAAGCTTCTCAGATGGGCTGGATGAGAAAGCTTCTCAGATGGGCTGGATGAGACAGCTTCTCAGATGGGCTGGATGAGAAAGCTTCTCAGATGGGCTGGATGACTTCTTGTTCTTACATTTTTATAAATGGCATTATTCTGTAATTGTGTTTGGTAATTCAACTGCCAATAGATTCAGAATTGCACATGTGCAAGAATTAAAGATGGTAAGTCGTGCTTGCGAAATATTACTCATTGCTGGCACGACCGCACAGTGTGCAAACGTCAATTGAGAATGTTTCTATAGGATGGTCCAGTAGTGGTTAGTGCACTAACATGTTGCACCAAAGAGCTGTGGGTTCATCCTGAAATTCCTCACACAGAGGTCCTAATTTAAAAAAAATTGTTTTATGGGATGTTAGCGACACTGGCAAGGCAACATTTGTTGCCTTCCCTAGTTGCCCTGTTTCAGCAGGATGGTTTGAAGCAGCTCCTGAGCAGAGGAGGGCATCTCCCCAGATGGAAGGAGGAGAGAAATCTGGAGTTGGAGTCACCCTATATTACCTCTGAATACATTCTAGCTGCTAGATACCGAGTAGCAATAGCAGAGTCCTGGGAATAGGTAGTCTACCCACACTCTCAGTAAATGTAATAGTTTATGACTAGGGAGCACCAGTGAAGAAAAAAAAATCTTTCAGAATTAGAGGAAGAGGGCAGTGCTCGGTGTTCTTACCAAGTGCCACACATGCACTGAATAGACAAAAATTTCTCACCAGTGATGATGCCTTTGAAACATCTCCTCTCATGCAAAAGACAATTATATTTCACTTGCACCTGAGACGCTAATGAGTTATAAATATTTCACACTCATAGGAACTGCCACAATTCACTGTTACTGGTGAGTTATCACTTATTTATTTACTGATATTTCTTTATTAAAAGCTGAAAAAAGAGCTGGTGCTAGTGGCATAATGCTGTACTTTCTTCCTCTGCATCCTTCAGTTCACTCAACGGCAGATGGTTTATGCACCATCCTGTGCTGCATATCTTGACTGACAGGTCACATCACAGCTAGACCTGGGGTTTTCACTCACTGCTGCCTTCTTGCCAACCATCTGACTGCACTACTGCCTCTGTCCATAAGCAGCAATTTATATTAAAAAAATCTCATCAGGTGCTCCTAGAAATGATGTGGTGAATCTACATAATCTTATTATACTTCCAAGCCAATATCTTCGTACAATTCAGGTCCCCTTCATCTCACCTTTAATGTTACACAAATGCATAAACACCAATTCTATACCATACCTTTATTGAATTTAAACTTAAAAAGCAGCTTCATCCAGCTCATCTAAAAACATATACTGTTGTACAACAAGTCACTTCTAACTGAATTAGTCTATAAATAACAAGCTGAGGATAATAGATATTGATCTTATGGAAATCTAATCTCTATTTTCCCAAAACCTCACCAGCTCTTGATATTACTCTGTGTACTAGAATACTGATTACAGAATGTAATAGGATTGAGGTAGGAGTACCAGTGTCCATATGCACCCTTTATGGTTATTCCATCAATACCTTTTCAAAGCCTGCAACAACAGTCTATGTCTATGTTAACCGCATATTAGTTTAATTTCTGCAAACTGTGGTTTTAATGGAAATGGAATTCCTCCAAATATTATACCCCATAGCAATTCTACAGCTGAAAAATACATATATTCTTGGTTGTTTTTGTATTGTTTTGCTACTACTCAAGAGCAAATATATGAGAATACAGTAAGAGAATTAAACTTCCATTAAAAGATTTCTGTGTTGTACTTTTAAACATAGTGATAAATAAGAAAAAGGCAAGAAACATGGTTTAATTCTGCTGATTCAGTAGCACTGAGCAATACAAACCACGGATAGTCTATAGTTGGCTGATGTTACCTAGGGCTGTGGTAGGGATGCGACAGTGTTCCTGGGCCAGGAAGAGTTGCTGCTTCTGATCATTGTCCAGTGGCCACCCCTGTTCTCGTTGGAATGTGTGTGTGGATGTCACGTGAGGTCAGTTATATTGCCTCCTATGCCAAACTGTTGCCAACACTTGCTGTCTGGACTCACATGTGAAGAATGGCCACTTAGGTAAGGTACCAGAGGACTGTAAATGGCTATGCAACTTTAAGATAATAACAGGAGTTTTCATAATCTAGTTACTTTCCTTTACAAGTTGCTGTTTTGGTTGTATAGATCAGCATTTTATTTCATTTATTGTTTGCTGCTTCACACTGACTGGATGTGTTAAGTGCCAAGTCTACTATGGAACCTAGATCTCTTTCAACTTCATTCTTAGCTAAATTGATATAATTCATTGAGTACATATGTTGCCTGTTTTTCTTCCTATGTGTAATACTTTACACTGGTCCATATTAAATTTCCTCCGCCACTGATCCGTCTACTTACGCATTTTACGTAGCTCATTCAAAAGACAATGTAATCCCAGGATTCTGCAAAAGTTGTTTTGTGATCATTATGAAATATGCAATAATTTGCAAGCCATGTTGCAAAAAAAACATGAGCTGTGAGCTGCTGTTGATTAGCAAGGTCTCTGGTGTTGCACCACAAAGCTGCTTATTATTTGTTTGTAGTCTGATTTGAAAAATAAATTGGGGGGGGTGGGGAAATGGGGAAAGGTACAAATGCTTTGCTGACTATGACAAAAAAGTGATTAAAATATTGCATACTTTAGATTTTAAAAAACTATTTTGGAAAGACTTAAAATCATAAATGTTTAACATGGGAGAAAGTCCTGCCTGTTATTAGCTTCACAATGGAACTATTTATTCTAAACCCCTTTCTCTGAATGATGCCATTCTTTCCATGTTTTTGTGTAATGGAACAGCTTCTTGATTGACTATTAAATGAAAGATCTGTTTCTCCCTGCACAATTTTAGACAAAGCATCAAACATTATATACATACAGTACATTTTGAAATCCTGATTGAAAATCCCTATTACATATTTGAATGGACCTAAAATAATTGTTGACAGAAATTCATTAATCAATGTTGCTTTCACTGGTCTTATTTGTGACAAGTACCCTTCTACATGGAATGGCCTGGCACATCTGATTGATTCAAGTTTCAAGTCAATCTATCTCTTTACATCTTATTCATTGGTGACAGCAAAATTAGCTGACTGAAAGCTGAAATGCTTTCCTTAGGTTTAATCTACAGAATAAAGAAATGATTAGCAAGGATTACACTCTCTTGCTGCAAGTGTGTTTTAGGTCATCAGTGCTAGCAGGTGCTGTATGGTAGTGTTTACCACAAAATAAATACTCCTTGTTTGCACGGAACAAATCAGAGTACATGGCATACTGAGGCCAATCTTTGAAACAGCTGGCATCCTACGAGAAAAGTACGCAAGCGCACACAGGCTTCCCGTTTGTTTGTGCAATTGTTACACAACTGGTTTCTGTGTTTACGAGCAGTTTTTACAACGGCATAATTTAGCACCTGACCAATGTCCCTTGTGCAATACTTGGCTGCATCAAGAGAACACATTCAACACAATATCAAGGTAAGATATATAATTTGGCAAGAATCAAACCATCCCAAAGGGGAACTCTTAGTATTGAATTAACAATGGACTGTTATCAAGTGTCCATGTTCCACCAATTATAGAAAACAATGGTGAACCTTGCCCTCAAACAGCACTGGTCAAGTAACATGACTATCAATAAAACTTGTAATGTTCCTCAGAATTCTTACATAATTATTGTAGAATCTGCAACATTTTCTTCAGTTAAAATTCAATTTTCTCACTTCTTAAACAATTCTTCATCTCCCTAATGATTTCTTGCCCAAGATATACAAGAAAAACCGGACCAAGAAAGAGCCCTCATCCGCTATAAAGCAAATAAATTGACATCAGAATACTTTCTCTAATACACTTTGTAGAATTGTCAGAACAATTTGATGCTGGTGCAAACTGCTCTTTAATAACAATTTGGTGGTGCAAGTATTCTAGAAACCGGGCCCAATGAGCCAACATATTCTTCAGTGTCCTCATTCACAATGTTCAACAAATCTGCTACAAACAAGAACACAACTCGAGCCTTTTCTTTCAATTGCCCCTTAATAGTGAATTTATGAAGAGCAGCTTAGTTTGTGTGTTTGATTACATCATACAATGCAACCCAACAAAAGTAAGCAAAATTGACACAGACTGGGGAGAATTGTCCTGTGCATTGTAAGGCATTTTAGTGATAAATGTGCACAAGATAAGCATGTTTTATCGATGAGCCCTAAGATCTATATTTTCTGCATTCCTGTATGATAATTTACTGCCAATGGCAAGTTAATCATTTAATGGTAAAATGGGTGAAATGATACAAATTTACCAATCTAATAACCATAAACCATTTGATCTTCGTTAACGAGTATGGCCAATAGAACACAAGTAGTAAAATCTGGCCAGGTGTGATGATAATTTTAGACACTATCACAAAATGCGGCAATTTCTATGCATCAAAATGGTTCAATTAATGCAGTCCAAAATAAGAAAAATGTTTAATTTTATTAATCCAACTCAGTAAGGCTAAAAATAGTCCATAAGGCTAAGAATGCACCCATGAACAAAGCAGTTGAACAGATTAGCATGAAATTTTAACACATATGAGAGAGATGAAGATCAAATCCGTGTAGTACTCAGATTCTGGTAAGGTTTTCTTTAGACATTAGATTAAGTTCTTTACCACATATAAATCACATGGAATGTATACTGACTTGCTATCAATGCCAATAACACTTTATATGTTGTTACATGTAGAATGGTCACTATCCTCTATTTCCTGAACATTTTTGAGGCAACCTCATATGTAAATGTCTATAAAAAGATATCCTTCTCAGAGGGCAGTGAACTGTATAATTTCACTTTCCTCCACAGGACCAGATTACATAAGGCTGATGTCGTCCAAGGAGCTATCTACAATAAACGGAGAAATCAGCCACAGGCATCAGGGATTCTCTCTTCAACACCTCCCCACTCTGCCCGCCACACACACACACACACACACAGACACACACACACACAAAGCCTACAAGAGATAGGAATTGCTTTGAGGAATCAGTGCACAGCAGGTGTTACAGATGCCACTGTACTACGACACTACATCCTTGCATCAAAGTATGAAAGTAGAGTGGGAATAGTTAGCCGAGCTGGTTGGCTCTGTCGGTAATCTGCTGACTGCACTGCTTTGCAACCAGACACCAGCTTCCAGAGTCATTTCATTCGGAGACTGACCTTGTGGAGGTTCCAGTGAATGAATCTAATTCATCAAGTTATACCTCTATCAGGCAATCTAGAATATTAGTGATATCTGTAAATTAGTGACGTTAACTCATTTACTGCTTTTTTGCTGTGTAAAAATCATTCATTCTATTTCTTTGAATATTTTCTTTTGAGAAACGCTCTTGATATTTTTCCAGATTAAATTCAAACTACAAGAAACAAAACAGTTTTAAACACAGGCTGATATCCAGTCCAACATGTATAATACCACTGTCACAAAGCATTGTGCAAATATTTCAGTGTAATTCCAATTATACCCCTTTGATCTCTTTCCTAAAAAATTGGTGAATGGGGAGGGGAGTGTGGGGAGACAAAGAAAGATGCTCTTCCCTGTCCTGGATGGGGCCTGTTCTCCCCAGGTACCCTCATCGCCCCATGTTACCCCACCACAGATGGGAAAGTATTTTTCATCACTTCTAAGCCCAACTCCTTTTTCTTCATGCAGGACAACCAGTGATTATTCAAATTACATGTTTTTTTTAAAAAAAAGATTACGTCCAGCTCTTTAACTTCTGCGTGTCCTGCCACATGTGGTATTTGCTTATCGTCTCAGTCCTGATTTCTTTAAGATAAACAAGTAGACATTAGTTTCCTTTATACCAATTAGTTAAAAGTTTATGTGTACCGTGCAATTTTAAGTTATACTAAAACATTAATTTTCTGTTCAGCAAATAAGATCTAATGTTAGTTGTCAAATACACTGAAATTATGCTGAGCAAGGATTAACATTCATACAAAATTTTGTGGATTGCTATTTTAATGGAGCCACCAAACCATTTATTTAAATGGGTAGCGAATTTAAATTAGTGAAGTTAACTCATTTCTTACTCTTTTACCATGTAATCATTATATATTCTATTTATTAACTTTATTTAAATGGGTTAACCTCTCTGAAACTATGGAAATGAGCAATTTCATACAAAAGTATTGGGTGTTCAGATGTTAATATTCGCAGTGTCTAATATTCGCACAGTGAAATTTGAAGACCATAGTTTATAAATATCTGATCTTGCATAAATTCCCTAAAATGCATCAGATGCTGCATCTTTGTGAAGGAAAGTCAAGTCCTATAGTTGCACGACTGAGGTTTAGCAGAACAATTATGAGGTACTTGTTTGAAAGTAATAGCATAAGAGGGAGGCACTAAATCTTACCTCAAATAGACTTACATAACATATCATTAGCATCTCCAAATCAAAGGCAGAGTTGTAGTAATTATTGCATTGCTGCCAATGGTAATATGTGTGATGTGCAACTGCGATATGTGGTCAGTATCCAGTAACATTACCACACATAGGCCGACCCTGGCAAATACATTTTTAAATAAAAAGTTGAAGTGTGCTTTGTCTGACACAGGCATTAGTCATGTTGTGCCAGCGTGACATTGCGAGTTATAGCAGGGATCATTACAGCTGATCCTGTCCAAGATCTGCTTAACTAAACAAGATTATTCTTCAGTCACAATACATGTTTCTGTGTCTAAGATCTCCTTCTTGCATAATTTAAATAGAGTAGGATTGGAATCATAGGTCCCAAAATTATGAAATTCTACTTTTCTAAATGTCACATTTATTGTTGGGAAGTACAAATCATTTTCCCATAACGCAATATGTTTGACACCACATGGAGCATCAAACCTGGTTTAAACAAACAGTGTTCAGGGAGTTCCTTGAACTTCCTGAGCACTTTTTAAATTTACCCAGATTTGTTTAAATATTTAGAGAGTGCAGGCGCGAGTGTCTGCACTCTAAACATTTCAATTTTAACTACTGGAAGAGAATCTCAGCATTTGCATGTAAGCATGTGTCCTGTGCAGTGAGCACCAAGCAGTATAAACAGGTGCTACCTGGCTGGAATGGATCCTGCATCTACTACCAGTCTTAGACTGGTAGCTGCAGTATAAATGGACCGTAAATTAGTGAGTCCTTCCTGTACAACATTAGACAGATTGTGCCAGTATGTTGTCTACAAGATTAGCATCACAAGAACTGTCAACATTTAACCCAGATTCCATGTTTATGCCAGAAACACAAAAGCTGTAGTAACTGCACCTCAGCATCCTGTGTTAACCCAGAAAGTCTGCACAGAACGTGAGCAGTGAGGTCTGACTGCTTCCCCTGTTTGTTGAACTTTCCCCCAGGTAGTGTTGTAGCCTAGAATTCTGCCCCCTGTATTCAGAAATTCAGATACAGAATTAACTAACACTTGCTGAATCAGTGTTACTGAAGTATTCATCTAGCTATAGAAAATTTATGGTCTGTTAGTACCCTAGTGCAATTTCTCCAACTCTCTGCATGGCCCTAATAACCTATACTGTCAGATCTTAGAGACATCTGTCCTAGTTCCTTGTTATTGTTGTCCCTGACCACATATCATTATGTCACTTAACACAAAAAAGAAAGAGCAGACAGGACAGACTGGGAAACAAAGGTTGTAATCCCAGCATCACCTAACATTTGCATTCATGCTTCCAATCAGTAATGATTGCCAATGTCTGGTGAGTCATCAGACCCAGCATTGAACAGCGACAATTGTGTATAACTGATGGGAAGGGAGCAAAATCTGCAAGTATTTTACTTCAGCACTACCTTTTACCAGGTTACTACTGAACGATATTGGCAGAGATTACGGACAGGATTACGATGTGAAAGGATAGGAAAAAAATGGAACAAATTGAAAACAGCTGAAAGGGAATCATTATTCTCTAGAGAGTCAGCCTGGGTAATTATCCCTATCTAGTAGCAGAAAAGGAAAACCATATTAATCCCATACAGACAATCTTGAGATATCAACACCTGGGACGAGGTTTATTCATCACTGAATCGGAATAGTGCATTTGGTATTAGGAGAACTTCTTTCCACCTAGCTAGGTTTAGTTTCTTATAAAGTAACTTCAATGAAATAAGGTCCATGCAGCTTTTAAAAAAATAAACTTCAAGAAAAGAACTTAAAAATATTTACAGAAGCAATTAGTGGAATTTATAGCCTATATTAATGAAAAAAATTATAAGCTTGGATGAGACCTATTAAATCTTTATTGGGAATACATATATATAAATATAATGAATAATTATGAACAAAATCTTCACAATTAATCAGATAACCATTAGTTATAAACTGAACCTTAGTAAGCATGAACCAGTTAGTGAGACAAAATATAATGATAATAATCACAATAATAGCTGTTGCCATGGAGAAAGAAACTAGCTTCAATCAAAATGCCAGCTTGTCAAAAAAACAGGTTAAATCATATCACCGAATACAGGGTAATAACATATTAGTGTTTAGGGTTAAAACCAATCATTCACAAAACCCTGCAATTTATACAATGAAAGTTGTCAACAGATCAACAATTACGTTGGTTGGAAGCAATTCTAGGTGAATGTTTAAGTCATAAGAGATGAATGTTGGAGATGGTATCGCGAAGTCTGATGAAATGAGGCAATTTCTTTACCCATCAGCATGCCAAGTCGTGTGGGGAATAATGGGAAAACATTTCTTCCACAACATTAATTGCGTTTCCAGACATTAGTCAGAATCTCTGGCAAGACATTTCCAGAGTGTATTTATCATCTCTGAACCTACAATTCTTTTCAAAGAACATTATAATTTATATATAAAAATTATCATCTGAAGATGCAGTCTTTTAATGACTTTAACCCACTAACATGCATGATTAATAAATGTTAAAAATAAAATTTCATGTTTATATCACAATGATTACAACAAAATGTAAAAATAATTTTCACTAATGTATGCTTGATAATGACTTGTATTGGGTTAAAGGGCAGCAATGCAAAGTGTTCAGATGATATAAACATCTCAAGCTTTGCAGTGGCAGTTCATAAGATTGCCAGAACCTTTGAGATTCAATTACTGCCTTGTACCTTACGTCAGATGGCTTATCATTTAGAACGTGCACAATTTTACATTTCTAACTGTTTAGAACAGTTTTGGATTTAAAAGTTACATATTAATGCTGTTCAATTGCTATGCGGAAGTTGATCAGAATGATGTAGGTGAGAGTATAACACCATGTGATTGCTACTATAGTAATGCCTGACTTTTACTGGTACAGTCAATACAGGAAGATATAGAATATAAATGCAAAATAACAAACAGGAGTGAGTGGTACAAGGTACTTCCATAAATCACATTTATAGAACTTTATAATCAGTTCACACTTTGCTATTGTAGTTTATGATGTCCTGGGAAACCTTTGGTTGTGTACTCATTGACCATAACCTATGAATTTATAGGGCAAATTAAGTGAGACTCCACTCTCAGAGCAAAGCTTCAGTAGACAAAGAGCAAGTTGGAGCTTGGGCCATAACATTATAGCCCACATCTCCTTTGCGCTCCTGGAGTCCAACCTCATTGAATTTGCCTTAATACCTACAGGAAACGAATTAGTAAATCCTAAAATGAGCTAAAGTGTACCATGCTGTCAAGAGCATGATATGGGTTTATACAGTAGACACACCACATTCTCCAGCTGCTAGAAAAAACCTCAAAAAATATCAAAATTAAAACCAGGATATCAAAACTGTTGGAAATCTTCATCTTCCTAGATTTTCTGATCCTCCCACCATCTACAGGAATCACCTAACCATTACTTCACAATTTATCTCTTCTGTATTGCTCTTTTCAACTTTGGCAATGTCTTGTACTCTGGGTTTTGCTCCTTTGAGTTTTTCAATAAAAGCCTCAACTTTTAGAGGCTGCATAAACGGGGGTCACTTATAGGGATCAATATTTTATTTTTATATCAGGCCCAGTTCGGGGTTTCCTTATGTTAAATGACAATCCATTATTTAGTCAAACACTTCTCTTTTTTTTTATATTCTCTGGATATCTTTCTTTCCACTTTTCCTTCATGACTTAATTCAGATGTCATCAGAATGGTTCTTTATGTTGATAGTCAGAATGGGAACTTTTCCGGTATTTGTTAACATAAAAGAAACAAGTTAATTTCTTAATCAATGCGACTGAACGCTTTATTCACAAGAGCTCCATGGATTGCTATTCACATTTACGCTCTCCAAGAGTATAACCCTAGGCTAGATAACCTGCAGAGAAAGCAGCAGTATGAACCTTCTTTGACAAGTTGAGAAATTTTTTTCAACATGGTTTATGGTGCAAACGTCTTGTATGAATGCCATAAAAACTCAAGACAGAATGGAAATAAAAAGATATGGCAAGATAATGACAACAAAAGTGTCATATTAGGCTTTGTATATTGTACTGAAATTTGGTGGCACATTGCCCATCAGTATAGTCTCTGCAGCAAATAAATCTGCCCACTTCACAAGCTGACATGTGCTTTCTTCATAAATGTGATGTCTCTGCATATGGTGCTTCTTTTATAGATACATTAATAAAGGAACACAGATGCTGCAAGGTGGATCTTTTACTCTCCGCCATGAACAACTGCTTTTAATGTGTTTTCTCAAACTTTGTATTTAGGCAAAGTATGTAGATTACCTATGTAACAATTAGACATGATGTAAAGATCCCAGAGCATTTTTAAAACATTACCAATAGACTGGGTAATTATATACCGTAATTTCAACCCATACTATCTCAGGGCCAAGACTGTGAAACTAGATTCAAAGCTGTAGATTTATGTTAACTGAGATTTAATGTACATAGATCGTGCAAGAGCATGTCTCCACTGCTGCCTTCCACTAGAGAACATGCTACACAATGTATGCCACAGAAAACTTTTAACCTGCAAACCAGTCAGTGCTGCATTCCTTAGGTCTATTTATTACACACCCATTAGGGTTATTTTAAAAATCCACATGATGGTTCTTCTGCACCAGTGGAAACTTGAGTGATAGCACACAGGTGTGAAAATAATAGTCACAGCCCCTGTTGTACGCCGACTCTCCACAACTATTGAAGATATGCATAAATCTGAGCATCCTTCCACACAATGATTCCACAAATTAGCAAAGGTGCACAAACGGGAAAGATCTGAACCCACAATGGGAATCTGACATTATTATTACATTTAAGAGCTAATACTCAAAACATTTTAAAGTGTTGTCAGGCTTAATTAAAATTACAAAAGGATATGTAATAAATTGAATGTTGCACCAGTATATTACTGTGCTCATCAAAGTTGTGAGAAAAACCTCATACTAACATCACTACTATGGTATTTGTGAATTGTGGGTCTTTTGCACTTGTGAAATAGATTTTGTATTATACTGTTATCAGTGCAATATCCTCTACATTATATACAAAGGCATCTAGATTTTCTGATTGCACACCAGCCTGACCAGCACATTCGTGCCATTAGTTCTGCTGTCTTACTGATCGGTGGCTGATCATTGTGAGGCTGTACCCAGCAGCAGAGGCATGGCTGAAATGGATACAAATGATGGTCCTGTCTCTCAAGATGGCAACACATCTCGACTCTCCTGCCAGGCTCCTCTGATGTGGCAGTGTGTGTGCAGGGC
Source organism: Heptranchias perlo (assembly GCF_035084215.1). NCBI lineage: Eukaryota > Metazoa > Chordata > Chondrichthyes > Hexanchiformes > Hexanchidae > Heptranchias > Heptranchias perlo. The sequence continues at coordinate 93,965,081 of NC_090328.1, read as the reverse complement.
CAGGCTGCCTATGCAGTTATGGAAGTACTGGATTCTGCAGCTGTCCATCTCAGGACTTAGCTGCAGGGCGTGAGGGCCACTTCAATCCCAAAAGGTTCTTATTCAAACACAGCAGGCGGCTAACTCGCGTTAATCCTGCCACGGAGGTAGCATATAGATGAATGTTGCATTTCAGGATTTTTGAGCAGTTTTCCACAGAAAACGTTTGAAAATAAGGGTTACTTTTAAATGGTGTTTTTTTTAAGCAAAGTGTAATCCAAGTTTAAAAAGGCTTCTAGACAAAAGCTGGTTAATGTGCTAAATGGAAGTTGTTTTCCTCAGAGTCTAAACAATAAGCAATTGGCTAGCTTGTCTAGGTAATCAGAAAACACCTCACACACATTGTGTTGAACAGCCAATTGATCTCTGTCTGTCTGCGAAGAGGAAAGCTTTTGAAACAAGATGGCTCCGAGGGCAGTCAGGTTTCCTGAAGCGAAACTGAGAAGGCCTTTTCGGAGCCAAAGAGATTAGAAATGCTGGAGGATAGCTAGAAGATGTCCTGTTTACCTCAAGCAAGATGACCCATTGATATGCAATAGTGTGTTGTGTTCTTTATTTTGTATCATTATGCGAAGATAAGTTGTACCGATTGAATTAAGTAAATTTGATCAGGACTGTTGCTACGTACGTTCTATCACTATGAAATAAAGTAGCTTACCAATCCATATCAAGGTTCACATCACCAAGTGTTTGCTTGGTCCACCTTTGAAGAGATTGAAGAAAGTACATGTATAAAATACACAAATATACGGTTCAGGTCAAAGCGGAGTATTGTTACATCCCTGGGTCGTGCTATTGCACTAGTAGATTATAGGACAGTGTAAATCAACTCCATAAAAATTGTAAGAGGCTCCGATCGCTTACGAGAATGACTGACTCCACTGAGCTCGACAAGGTAGACTCGAATTTGTAACAACAGAGCACAAGGCTAGTCTTCTTAAGAGCATGAACATCACACACCGTCACCAAGGCAAGCACTGTGGAAGAAAACACGGCACCCTAACATGATACTTGTGGTTATTAAAAACCTGATTGTATTGAAGTTGTTTTGTGCAAAGGCTTGTAAGCATGTTTCATCAGGTGGCAAGAATGGGAGATTGGAGTTACATAAGAAATAGGAGCAGGAGTAGGCCATAAGGCCCCCTCGAGCCTGCTCCGCCATTCAAAAGATCATGGTTGATCTTCGACCTCAACTCCACTTTCCTGCCCGATCCCCATAATCCCTTGATTCCCCTGGAGTCCAAAAATCTATTGATCTCAGCCTTGAATATACTCAATGACTGAGCATCCACAGCCCTCTGGGGTAGAGAATTCCAAAGAATCACCACCCTCTGAGTGAAGAAATTCCTCCTTATCTCAGTCCTAAATGGCCGAACCCTTATCCTGAGACTATGCCCCCTAGTTCAAGGCTCTCCAACCAGGGGAAACAACCTCTCAGCATCTACCCTGTCAAGCCCTCTAAGAATTTTATACTTTTCAATGAGATCACCTCTCATTCTTCTAAACTCTAGAGAATATAGCCCATTCTACTCAATCTCTCCTCATTAGGATAACCCTCTCATCCCAGGAATCAATCTAGTGAACCTTCGTTGGACTGCCTCTAAGGCAAATATATCATTGCTTTGGTAAGGAGATCAAAACTGTACACAGTACTCCAGGTGTGGTCTCACTAAAGCCCTGTACAGTTGTAGCAAGACGTCCTTACTCTTGTACTCCAACCCCCTTGCAAGGCTAATATACCATTTGCCTTCCTAATTGCTTGCTGTACCTGCATGTTAACTTTCTGTGATTTGTGTACAAGGACACCCAAATCTCTCTCAACATCAACATTTAATAGTTTCTCACCATTTAAAAAATATTTTGTTTTTCTATTCTTCCTACCAAAGTGAATAACCTCACATTTCCCCACATTAGAGTTGTGTAGAAGATTTAAGGCATTGTCAATGGAAGTGTATTGGTGGAGGGCATGAGAAAGATGTAGGTAGGACTGTTGCTGAAGTGGGCACATTTCCAAGTTAAGATAAGATCTCCTGTATGGGAGCCTGCCAAAAAGCACTTACAGCTGGCATCAGGTTTTCTTCTCCAGACTCTTCGAGCTTCTTCTGTGTCTCTTGGTGATGCCCTTGCTGTACCTGGGTGCCTATCTCCTCCAGAGCCTTATTGGTGTAGAGTGAAGTTGTGCAGCATATAGTACAGCACCACAATCCTTGAAACATTAGCCGGGCTGTATTGCAGGATGCTACCAGGTCTTTCCAGGCACCTGAAGCACTGCTTCGATATTCCAATGGTGTGCTTGATGATTACTCAGGTGGATGCGAGCACCTCATTATACCTTTGTTCAATTGGTATCCTGGAGCACTACAGTGGTGTCATAAGCCATGGCTTCAGAGGGTAGCCTTGATCACCCAGACACCACCTTGAGACTTGCCTTTGTAAATCAAATATTGGTAGGACCATAAATGGCCTTAGAATGAAAGCATAACAGCTGCTTGGAAAACAAGTATTGACTTGCATAATTCAGTGCTGATGACTGCAAATGTGTGGAACTTTCAAAGAGTGGAATCTTTCTGTTACATGTAGGTAATGCATTATGTAATGGAGCACATAGGGACACACATGGGTGTAATCTATAATCCTCTGAACTTTTAGGAATCTTACCATTCCATAAAATTGTACACCTCTCTTGTGCTGCTGCTGCGTTGTCAATGGGGAAGATAGTGAAATTGCTTGCTTGTGCAAACAAGGAATCAGTCATTTGCTTTGCACATCCATATACTGAGGATTAATTAATGTGGGCGATGTCTGCAGAGGTAACTTGGGTCGATCCAAAGTTAAGGGCTATTATGAACTTCAGAGCCACTGGCAGTGTTATGCTGGTGGATGCATTTGGCTGCAGGTAACTTTGTAGCATGTGGGACAACTCAGTCACAGTCTTCCTTGTGAATTGCAACCTGCACATGCATTACTCTTCTGACATTTGGAGGTTTGTGCTTCTCAGTCTGTAAATGCAGGTGCAAGCATGCTGATAGATGGGTGCAGAGTTCTGGTGCATTTTGACCTGTCTTGCAAACTTCTGATGGCCATCGTCTTTTTCCTCCAAAACACACCAAGTATAGGGGATTCATTGTAGTACTATTAACAAGGTTGGGCAAAAATGGCATTGCCCAACAGTTGCCACTAAGGTACCTGAACAGATAAGTGACAACAAGATAAAACAAAATGGGGCACCAACTGTCCTTACAGTTTTCAGGCAGAGATCTTTAAAAGCACGTCTGTCAGGCCCTAGCAACCTGGATGCCCATTTTATGTGAGCAGGTTGATGAAATAGTGGCATTTAGTGGGAATGCCAGGAAATTGTGTGAAGAAGTATCTTCAGTTGGTTTCACCCAATTTAAAGCCATTTTTGGGCAAAATTGATTGGTATAGGATAGGACATGCTAATCCCTTGTAGCAATTCAATTATGAAAGTATAACACACACGTACAAAAGCAATTCAGTTCAAATCACAGCTCAGCTATGACAGCCAGATGACCGTTACTGTCCACAATGACACCTGCTAGCAGCAAAAACAAACAAAAAAACAGATCGCAGAAAATGGAATTGACCTTCCCATTTATATATTTTATGGAACAACACAGGTGGAAATGTGTTTCAAGAATGTGACAGTCACGTTTTGGGATACTTTGACTAGTTTTTCCACAGAAAGGATTTTGAGTTAAATCTTGTGTTTCAAAGCATTGTGTATTCATACAGGCTAAAAATTGGGTGCGAGATGATAGGTAGTTAAGATGCCTTTGATGTTTCCTCAGATTGTAAATAATGAGCATTTCATTAGCTGTCTTGGTGATTGATAAACAACTTACATCCATTGTACAGGGGTGTCACTAATGTGGAACTCGCTACAACATGGAGTGGTTAAGGCGATTAGCATAGATGCATTTAAGAGGAAGCTAGGTAAGTATATGAGGGAGGAAGGAATAGAAAGATACACTGATAGTGTGAGACGAAGTACGGTGGGAAGAGGCTCGTGTGGAGCATAAACACTGGCATAGACCTGTTGGGCCAAATGGCCTGTTTCTGTGCTGTAAAATTCTATGTAATTCTATGTAAGATGACATTGATGTTGGGAAATGTAGAATATTTGTTATGTTTGTATTAGTACAACAGGATAAGTTGAGCCGGTTGAACATCTGATCATAGCTGTTGCTCTTTATGTTCACTTGCTGTGAAATAAAGCAGCTTAACAATTTGTATCAAGTCTCGTATCGCCAAGTGCTCAGCCCGCCTTTGGAGAGGTTGAAGTAATACACATGCAAGAGACAGAAATATCAGTCCAGGCGACAAGCGTATAATATTGTTACACACGCCCAGGTTATCGTGTAAGTAAATATAGAGCAATGTGAGGCATCCCAAAAAGGTAAGACAATTAGACTGCTCATAGAAAAGGTTGATACCAGTGAACCCAAGAAGGTACTTGTAGTGGACCTGAATTTGTAAGAGTAACACATACATCCCAGGATTCAGATGATATTGTTAATCATCTTCAGCTTTGCTCATGGTTTATAATGTTAACAGAACCCTTTTGATATGTTGCTGCCTGTAAAATACTCCATCCCGTGTATTATCCAATAATTAATATACTGCACAGCTTTGTTAAAGTATGCAGCGGAAAATGGTCTGTCTTGTTGGGAAGTGGGATGAGGAAAGGGATTAGTTTGATGTCTCTAAACTTCAAAGTACCAACATAAAACGCAGACTAAAGATTATATTCCAAAAATGTTATAAATTATTAGCACACAAAAGCTTAATGTATTCATAAGTACTGGGTAACTAGTTATTTAACAGAGGTGTTTACTTGTTTATTTTAAACAGGCTAGTGCCTCTATTAAAATAGCAGACAAAGAAATCTGAGACCCATGCGTTAAACATTTGTATGCTAATATTTGCATGCTAATATTTGCATAGAGTAATTTCAAGGCCGATAACCCATATTACCTTTTTGGTGGCAGCCTTCAGCAGTCTTTTTACGGACCGTTGGCTTGACTGCTGTGCGTCCGAGAAAACTGCGGTCAGTCATGATCGAATTTGGCAAAGGGGTCTGAAGCAGGCGTTAGGCCCTCATTGAGCATTGGCAATGGGTCTAACCGGTTTCAGGTGGGCATCCTGGATGACTACAGGCGCCCTAACCAATATGGCACTTCTGGTGCGGACAGTGTGCGTCCACACCGCATACCATATTGGACCCTTCAGCGCCTGTTTATCCTAATCGAATGTCTAGGACCTAGAATCAAGAGCTTCACTTTTCTCATTATAAAAACTTAAAAACATATTTCTATATAAAGCTATTTTATCAATTAGGTAGATGTCAGTGTTCAAAAATTCAGACATTAGTAAAGTCAAAGACCTGGTTTGGATCCCACTGTTTAGGTTATTAAGAAACACCCCATATGCACGCACACCTTCACCCCTGTCTCCCGTAACTTCTGCAACACTTCAAGGCAGGCAACCAGCTGAATTAGAAGTAAGTCATCAGCAGACCTCTCAGGAACCCAGGGGACCTACTCCTTCCAGTAGCACATCACAAGAGGAATAGGAGAACAGAAAAGAACACATTTGTACAGGTAACAAAAAAAAGGGAAGTGCAGCAGCACTTCGTGTTAAACACAGAACATTTTCATTAGACAAAAAGACACATCAAATCACCAAAAACCTTGTAATTATTGTTCTCTATCAAAAGTTATGTTTTCAAGAAGAAACCCTCTGTGCCCTTCTTGCTATTACTGCACCCCAGTGCTGAATTTAATGTAGTCAGCAGCTCATCGAAATAGAACATCTGTGACCTTGGTTATGCAGCAGTGCAGTGCCAGCTGGCTGATGCTTACCAACTCCTGCTGTTGCCTGAAAGGAGCCTGTGGAAAAAAGTTGAATATTATCACTTTTACTGATACTGTCAGTATAGTGTTGCTGTTGTTTCATGGTTTCAGGTTTGGTTCCAGGAAATGGCCTAATTCATCAACGGCTTCCTCTGTGATCTCCAGCTGTACATCCTTGCACGCACCTTCTGCTACCCCGACTGGTCTACAACTCCAGCTCTGCTCCACAATTAACAGCCATTCCTTCCAACACTATGCCCCTACCTGCTGGAATTCTCCCCACCTTGCCATTGTCTTCCACCTTCAAGCCTGTTTGACTTTGCTTTTACACCCTCTCTCTAACCACATTTCTCTCCCTCTTTTCTCACTGCTTGGTTTTCTCTTTTCTGTAAGGCATTTATTGCGTGCCACATAAAAAGTACTATCTAAGTACATGCTGTTGTTAGGTACCCTCTCACAGATTGCTCCTCGGTGAGGTCAAGGAAGCTTTCATTTCCAGTAGATATACTGCCTTAGGTAGTAGCAGGTCTTAGTAGCTCCTCCAACAGCCTTAGACCTCCCTGGCCTTTCTCTTCTCTTCTCCTTTTCCAACATAGGAAGACTTGTTGATGCAACTGTACTGTTGTGTGGACTGAAAGAGTTGAGCGTCTTCAGTTCTGCTCCATATTGGGCCTCTGTTAATTCTCTCCACTGACTAAATACCATCTTATTATAAGTCATTGAGTTGATGTGGATTGGATGGTGTAGACTTTTACTATTCTCCAGATCGTAGAGGACATGAGGTCCTCTTACAGGAATGACCAGTAATACCGAACCCAAGAGAATATCTAGTGTAGACTCATGTGGGTAGAAATTAGACATGCGCCTGAAACAGGCGGCAAGTCAGCAGAGCGATCGCTCTGTGCGCCTGTCCTGTGCCAAATTTGGCATCAGGCCTCATCTGCATTTAATTGGAGAGCTGAGAGTGCCAAGCTGTACCAACAGCAGCAATGTGGGCCAGCTGTGATGCCTGCAGACATCAGATGGTTCCTGCGAGGGGGGTGGGGGGAAGTGGAGTGAAGAGGTGACGAGCCCAGGCCAGCAGTGATTTATGGTTATTTTGTGAAGCCAGGATGAGCACAAATATAAACATTGTAAACGTTTTTGTGCCTTTCTTCAGCGGTCCCTTTAAGGACCGCTGGTTAAGCTGCACAACAACAACAACAACAACTTGAATTTACATAGCGCCTTTAACATAGGAAAACATACCAAGGTGCTCTACACCCAGAAGAACTTGTTGAAGCTTACATGGCACAAACTCTGTCTAGTAGCTGTCCAATTGCACAGGGTCCTAAAACCAGCTTAGGACCCCAATTTGAATGTCCAAATTAGCCTGCTACCTGTTTCAGGCAGGCACAATGGGTGACTAAAAGTCGCCAGTTTCAATTTTGCGTGAGGTGGACTTCTGGGGTCCATCGTGTGTGGGAGATCATGATCCGACTTTAGACCCCGTTTGGCCAATGTCATGCCTGAAAAACGGGCGCATCGATGTCCAATTTCTACCCCATAAGGGGCAATTTTCATCTACCGGCTGCCCATTTCTCTCCTGAGAAACAGCAATTGAGAATTGGTGGGGAGGGGCTCTTTGGCTGTCTCATTAATACCTAAGGCCCACCTGATGTAGTTTTCAGGTAGGCCTGTAAATGGCAAGCACCCCATCTGCCTGAAACAGATGGGAGGCGGCTTAAATATGCAAATCAAGGTCACATGCTGGCTGTAGGACATCAATTTCCATTTTCCGGTGCAAATAGGCAGAGCGTGCGCAGCGAATGCTCTGCCCATTTGTACCAGGCAGAGGCGGCATTACCAGCTTTCTTAAAAGTACTGCTGGAGACTGCTCAGAAAATAGCCAAGGAAGCGTTTAATTATTTCTTTTTGTGGGCCCAGGAGGAGCAGGAGTGCTCATTTTGGGCCCCAAGAAAACTCTGGCACGCTGCTGGCCAATTCAAGGCCCCTCCTGAATCGCCTCCCCCCTCACGCCTTCCTGCTGTCAAGCTCAGCATGGGAGCTGGCCGATTTCCCACTGGCTCGGGCTGCGTAAATGGACAGGCAGAGCTACTGCTCTACTGATTTCATGCCCATTTTTGATGCTGCTTGAAAATCGCCACATGAAATTTAGGACCGCAGGAAAGCATGAACAATTTTTCACAATCACCTTTAGCTGGTGCTTAACAATCCTAAAATATTTAGTACTAGGGCTGTGCATGAATTCTGATAACTCCCCAGAGAAATTTCAGGAGTATGGGCTAATGCTCCATTAGTGCTAATGTACAAATTAATATACAGTAATCAATACTTAGCATGTGTTAGCTCAGAGAGCAATTTTTCCTCTCTAGCATATTTATGAAGTACAATGGATGAAGGATCGCTCTGGTCCCTGTGTGTAGTGACACCACAAGTGGATTTGAAAAGAATGGGCTTAAATTTCCGCTGGGATTCTCCCGATCGTCCACAGTAACTAAGATGGAATATCCGTGGAAACCCCAGAGAAACGGTGTCTCCGGGGTATCCGTGGATCTTCCACCTTAGTTAGAGTAGACAATTGGGAGAACCCCCGTGGAAATTAATGGCGAATGAGTTTATGTTGTCACAGCAATTATTCCCCTCCATGCTATATAATTTATTTAACATGCTAAAGACATCTAGGTACAGATCACTAATGCACCAACTGTTGCTCTGCTTTGAATCCACTACAGAATTTCTGAAAGATTGAAAGCTTCTAGGGTTATAATTGTCTGTGTATGATAAATTTAATGAAAAAGTAGATGCGAGTAGAAAGCAGTGTTCCTTGCTTTATTCTCATGTCTACTTTTTACTAAAATTAATGGAGAGAGAAAAAATATAGCCCAGTTTCTGAATTCTAAAATGAACAGTGTTTGGTGCAATGACATCACATAAGCTGCTACCTTAATGCTGCAGTACTCACGTGACACGAGGAGCTCAGAGAATTTTGTTTGCACTTCATTCAAACCATGAAGCAGTTGTTACAGTAAAAGAGAAAATGCGTTTTCCAGTGGCAACAATATTGACCCTTTTAAAGGAGTGCACATTTATAATTAATAACTGACTTAATTGAAATCATAATCGATAAAGCACATCAAAAAAATTCCTGTGTTCTATATAAATCATTGCTTAATGACCAGAGAAGGGTAGGAGAACTGGCTCATAGCATTTCATTTCAATGGTAAATATCTTGAGTACCTACAATGCAGTGTAGATATACTATTACAGTACTGAGTGCTTTGATCATTATATACTGGAATGGTGCTCATAATACTCATTTGCTTTCTGTCTGTTTCTAACAATCCACTTTTTTAATATTTCCAGTAAAACACTACTGCATTCCACACAAACATCCAAATACATCATTTTGAAAGGAAGAGAGGCAACCTTGATCCATAACTGAGGTTTTTTTTCATAAATCTGCTACTGTTGCTATCAAGGTCAAGGAAAACAGTCTTATGACAGGTTAATGCAGCAGATGAAAGATTGGCTCTGCTATGCTAGCTGGTGCCACGTTGCATTACATCGTGCAGCACAGTATGCACCATAGCTCATCTTTTCCTCCCTTTGGTAAGTTTCAGTAATAAAAGTAGATATGTTCCAGTCCTAAAAATAATTTTAATTTTAATCTTATCTCTAGACCTAGAGTTTGGTCTCATTTTATTCATAGGAGGTTCTCCCAATCATGCACTGTAACTTCAGAATTTCTCACGGTATCCACAGCTCTTCCACCGAAGTTACGGCAGCCGAGCAGGAGAACTGCCATGGAAATTCACCCCCATAGTCTTTGGAAAAAATTTAGTTCTAATTTTACTCCAGTCTTTTGTTCCAAAATTTTAGTCATATTTTAATATTAGTCTCGGGGGGAATAAAATTGTCAGTTTAATTTTTGCTTTCCATATTTTCATTATAGTCGTTTCAGGAATATTCTTATAAATTTATGTTTGAAAAAATATTGTTATCCCAAGAGTACAAAAAATGTGGAGAAATAATAAGATGGTGATTGAACATCAGAGGCTTCATTCATCTGTTTTCAAGATCTGTTCCAATAGTTTAGGGTAAACTACTCCCATAAGCAGACCCTGCGTCTCTTGCAATAGGAGCATTTGCTGCCCAATATCTAGTTATACGATAGCATGACCTGGGGGGGGGGGGATAGCGGTAGCGATGTAACAACAAGACCCCTCATTGTGTGAACTACATACTGTGATCTTGTGCTTCATCCAACATGTGTTTCCCCTATCTTTTGGAAGATGGTCTAATAAGCACTCCACTGAGATAAGGTCAGTTGTAAACCAATAAACTTTTACACAAAATACATGAACAAACAGAAAACAGCCTCCCAGTGAAATAAAGAATGACCCCAAAAATGCATGTTCTGTGTTCCTGGTAGTTACATCAGGATTGCACGAGGCAGTGCCCTCCAGAACTGACCCTGCCAGAGGTCACAGGGTAAGTGAGAGAGACCACATTTGGAGTTAGCCCCTTGTGGCCCAAATTTAATACCATAGCAATATAACATAAATTAACCCAAAAATCCCTTCTCGGCCATAAAGGCAATCTCAAAATGTGACACATCGAAATAATTTTAATTTTAGCCTTGACTCATCTCTTTTTCTGCTTCTAGTTTTAATTAAGATGTCGAAAATACAGAGTGGAACTTTCAAAGCTGAGGGGGGAGGAAAACAGGCTGTACTTGACTAATACTGCCAGGCTACAAATCCAACTCGTGATCAGGACACTCCTGAACACTCAGAACTCTCTGCACACAGCCAAAAGGTCCAGTGAGCACTTTTAAAACTGAATTTGGCACCACCCTGGAGTTACACAGTTGGATCTGATCCTTTTGTATTGCTGCAAAGTAGAAACTGCTTTGCAACAACACAAACATGTTAGTATAACAGCACCTTAATGTAGGTAGATGGACTATTCATCTATTTAGCACTGTTGTGAGAATTCCACCCTGCCAAAAGTGGATTTAATGAACATTAGCAAAAAAGTGAAGAAAAGAAACCCAACTTTGCTCGTTAGGGTCATTAATGAGAAATATGTTCTCAGCTACAGAGTCAGACATGGCAGTTGTGAGCTTAAAAAAATTAGAAAATTACAAAGTGTTAGCACAGCAGTGACAAGTGACTAGTACAGAACCAATTTATTTTTCCTTCCCCAATCAGCTATTCTCATTCAATGTCCATGAGCTGCCAAGATAATGATTAGTCTGTTTATTATTGGCTTCTGTTCTCCACAGCAAAAAGGGAAATAAAAAAGGCTTTCTGAAGATGAAAAATTGCCTTGTATCAGCAGCAGCTCAGCATCAAACCTATGTTTTAAATGCATTTAAGGGGAAAGCTAGATAAGTACGAGGGCGAAAGGAATAGAACGATATGCTGATAGGGTTAGATGAAGTAGGGTGGGAGAAGGCTTGTGTGGAGCACAAACACTGGCATAGACTAGTTGAGCCAAATGGCCTGTTTCTGTGCAGTAAATTCTATGTGAAACAGTACTTAAAGATGTTTATTACACTTATTGCTAAAAAAAATCAACACTTCCATATAAATAGAATACAATTGCTACTGTGAATGTGCCTTATTTAAATTTTAAAAACTGAAATAATTCCTCCCCTCCCACACCGAATATCTGGGATATGGTGTAGATGAACAAAACAAATTATTACAATGTAGATCTCCCATTGCTCAAAGGTAGTCTGAGGCATGAGTTGGGGAGCAGAGAGATTGAACAGAGAAGGGAGCAAAGGGTAGTGCAGTGGAACAGTCAAGAACTGGAAGGTGGAATAACGTGAGGCACGAATGTAAGCAGAGATGGAGTGAGATTAGTTTCCTGTTACCTGGCAAATTGGGAACAGCAATTAATGGGGTCTGTGAAGACCTGGCAGGAGTGGGAAAGACGCAGTGTGGGCAGGAATTGAGGTGCTAGTGGATCTAAGCCCTAGAACAGAGAGGCTTAAAGAAGCCTGAGGTCAAGACCAGAAGTGTGGAGTTGAGGCTGGGATGGAAAGCAGTCACTGTATTGAAACTAAGGATCTTGGTCTATTGCTCAATCGTTGACAGCACCATCAACAAAATATGATTCTGTTTTGAAAAGTGTTAATGGTCAAGTGTAAACCAATTAGCACCCAGGAAAATGATATTGCAGATTTATTGGGCACAAAAAACTGGATAGATAGAAAGATGGATGGATGGTTATATTTATTCAGTGGCAATTTAGATGGAGGTTTTCCTGATCAGCCACCATAACTTCAGTGGAAGATCAGCGAAAACCCAGGATACACTGGGTAAATGATCTTCCACCAAAGTTATGGTGGTTGATCAGGAGAATCCCCAAGGAATTGGATTAAGTTTGACGGAGCTTTGTGTGGAACAGTAAGGTTTGAACATGTCAAGAGCTTTTATAAAATACACATTAGTCCCCATTTTGTGAGGTTCCACATCGTCAGCAGGGCTTCACACATAGAAGTCACTAGAGGCCCGATTTTCTAGCTGGCATTTTTGGACGCAATACTGAGGCTGTACAGCCAGAATGCAGGAGCCTCCTATCAATATTTAAATGAAGAAACTGAGGTCCCTCACCAAATTTTACAGGGTGAACCTAGCCCGTAAAAGTAGGTGCAGGGGAGTCTCAGGACCTAGTCTGCTCAAGAAGGCCTCTTAAAGCCAAAATGCAGATGTTTGTTGCAGATTGGGTCCTTTTTTTGCTTCTTTATTGTATTTTGCTTCATGCATTAGCTGGGTTTGGTTGGGTAATCTTCCATTTTAACATTTTAAAGTTTTTTTCCCCGACAATACTTTTCTTCACTATTCTTAGTTGCTGCCGGCATTCAACATGCACTATGAAAGGGATGATGCTGAATATTCCTTTTAAGATTTCTAAATATGCTGCCAAATTGACACGAGGAAAAGGAGTTCGAGGGTCCAACAAATCAGCTGCAACAATGCCTAAAGAATTCTGGTCACACCCATCATTTCCCTGGGACCTGTAGCTGGATATGTCAGAGGAGACATGTACTTTGCTGCCTCTACTTTGCAGAGTTGTATCATCAACTGCACAATGACTGCATATAATATCTGGATATGGTACAACTCTTATAGGAATGAAGTTTACCACAGCCTTCATGCTACTGGATCCTTCTAAGACACCCAGGACATACCGGTCTCAGGCTATCCCACTCCCCATCCCCATGGCCTCAGGTTATCCCACTCCCCATCTTTTACCAGTCTTTGGGTTGAGAAAACTACATATAAAAAAAGTTTCTTGTTCAAAGTCCAATACTCCACTTACAGTACTATATGCTATAAATAGAACATAGCGCTTTAAATTAAGAGCTCTGGGAGTCAAACCAGGGGATTTAGACAGACAGAGGGGCAGAAATAAGGGACTGAGGGTGCGACAGCCAGTGAGCAGGATTCACCATATCTTGAGCTCCTTGCTTTTGCCAAACCTCGGGCCATTGCACTCCAGCTCCCGCTCTCCCTCCCTGTAGCCCCCACTTCTTTCTTCGCCAGCTTGTAGACTTCACCCTGTTCATGCTCTCCTGCTCCCTCTTTGCCAGTGAAAGTGGCAATTTATTCTTTAAAATACAGTTTTGTTTGTAGTGCTACAAGCTGAGAATGGAACACCGCTCATTGATGGAAAAAGCTATCTTGGGAAGGATGGAGGGAAGTTGCAACTGGAAGGGGTAGGAAAGGTGATGGGAATATCAGAGCATTAAGAGTGAAGTATCACAGGTGCAGGGGAAAGATGACATTCTTTCACCCCTCCCTTACCTTGTGAACCTCAACCTGCCTCCAACCCAGCTTAGATCCCTCCTTCCACCCCTGACCCCAAATCCACTGTGTGTCAGGTCAGGTCACATGACCTACCAGCTCTACCTGAAAAGGAAAGAAGAATGAGAAACAAAAAAAATGTAATAAAGAAGAAAAATAAAGAGAAAAGCACAAATGAAGATGAAAGGTGGGAGGCAACGAGAAGAGGGAGACACAAAAGGCAACATAAAGACGACAGGCAAGACAAGAAAAAGACAGTTTGCTACAGCTTTCCATGTGCAGCGCTACAGAGATCCCCTACAATATATTTAAAAACTTGTGTATAGCAGACACGGTGGATTGCGATTTCCCTGACACACCTTCCTTATTACACTTTGTTCATAACGCACGCATCAAACAGCATATCTTCTGACTCCAAAATGAGCAACGCTACCTGAGTTATCATAGTAGGTACAGCACAGCAGGAGGCCATTTGGCCCATCGTGCCTGTGCTGGCTCTTTGAAACAGCTATCCAATTAGTTCCACTCCCCTGCTCTTTCCCCACAGCCCTGTAAATTCTTTCCCTTCAAGTATTTATCCAATTCCCTTTTGAAAGTTACTACTGAATCTGTTAATCTGTTTCCACCACCCTTTCAGGCACAGCATTCCAGATCAGAACAACTCTCTGTGTCAAAAAATGTTTTTCCTCATGTCGCCTCTTGTTCTTTGGCCAATCACTTTAAATCTGTGTCCACTGGAAACAGATTTTCCTTATTTACTCTAACAAAACAATTCATGATTTTGAACACCTCCACCAAACCTCCTCTTAACCTTCTCTGCTCCAGATGTGGAGATGCCGGTGATGGACTGGGGTTGACAATTGTAAACAATTTTACAACACCAAGTTATAGTCCAGCAATTTTATTTTAAATTCACAAGCTTTCGGAGGCTTCCTCCTTCCTCAGGTAAATGTACACAAATCTTTGAAGGTGGCAGGACAAGTTGAGAAAGCTGTTTAAAAAAAAGTATTAAAAAAAAGGAGCTCCTGAACATTTACCTGAGGAAGGAGGAAGCCTCCGAAAGCTTGTGAATTTAAAATAAAATTGCTGGACTATAACTTGGTGTTGTAAATTGTTTACAATTCTCTGCTCCAAGGAGAGCAACCCCAGCTTCTCCAGTCTCTCCACATAACTGAAGTCCCTCATCCCTGGCACTATTCTAGTAAATCTCTTCTGCACCATCTCTAAGGCCTTGACATCTTTCCTGAAGTGTGGTGCCCAGAATTGAACACAATACTCCAGCTGAGGCCTAACCAGTGTTTTATAAAGGTTTAACATAACTTCCTTTCTTTTTGTACTCTATGCTTCTATTTATAAAGCCAAGGATCCCATATACTTTTTTTTAAACAGCTTTCTCAACTTGTCCTGCCACCTTCAAAGATTTGTGTCCATACAACCCCAGGTCTCTCCGTTCCTGCAGTCCCTTTAAAATTGTACCATTTAGTTTATATTGCCTCTCCTCGTTCTTCCTACCAAAATGTATCACTTCACACTTCTCTACATTAAATATCATCTGCCATGTGTCTGTCCATTTCACCAGTCTGTTCATGTCCTCCTGAAGTCTGTTACTATCCTCTACATTGTTTACTACATTTCCGAGTTTCGTATCATCTGCAAACTTTGAAATTATACCCTGTATACCCAAGTCCAGGTCATTAATATATATCAAAAATACCAATCCCTGGGGAACACCACTGTATACTTCCTTCCAATCATGAAAAACAACCGTTCATCACTACTCTCTGCTTTCCGTCCCTTATTCAATTTTGTATCCATGCTACCACTGTCCTTTTAATCCCATAGGCTTTAATTTTGCTAACCAGTCTATTATATAGTACTTTATCAAATGTCTTTTGAAAGTCCATATACACATCGACCGCATGGCCCTCATCAACCCTCTCCGTTACTTCGTCAAAGAACTCAATCAAGTTAGTCAAACACGATTTGCCTTTAACAAATCCGTGCCGACTTTCATTTATTAGCCCATACTTTTCCAAGTGCCAATTAATTTTGTCCTGGATTATTGTCTCTAAAGGTTTCCTCACCACCGACGTTAGGCTGACTGGCCTGTAATTCATGGGTTTATCCCTCTCCTCTTTTTTGAATAGGGGTGTAACATTTGCAATCTTCCAGTCCTCTGGCACCACTCCCATATTTAAGGAGGATTGGAAGATTCTGCCCAGAGCCTCCACAATTTCCCACCCTTACTTCCCTCAGTAACCTAGGATGTATCCCATCTGGACCAGGTGACTTTTCTACTTTGAGTACTGTCAACCTTTTAAGTACTTCCTCTTTATTTTTATCCTATCCAGTATCACTGCTACCTCCTCCTTTACTGTTACATTGTACTTCTCAAGTGAAGACCGATGCAAAGCATTCATTTATTACCTCAGCCATATCCGCCGCCTCCACAAGATGACTTTTTTTGTCCCTAATCTGCCCCACCCTTCCTTTGACCATCATTTTACTCTTCATATGGTTATAAAAGACTTTTGGGTTCCCTTTTATCTATTCTCATACAATCTATTCTCTCTTTGCCCTCATTTCCTTTTTTAGATCTCCTCTGTACTTTCTGTATTCAGCTTGGTTCTCTACCATATTATGAACTCGAATTTATCATAAGTCTCCTTTTTCTGTTTCATTTTAATCTCTATCTTTAGTCCTCCAGATAGCTCTAGCTTTGGATGCTCTTCCTTTCCCCCTCGTGAGAATGTGTCAACTCTGTACCCAAACCATCTCCTCCTTGAAGGCCTCCCATTGTTCAATTACTGTTTTGCCTAACAATTTCTGATTCCAATCCGCCTGGGCAAGATCCCTTTTTAACTCTCTGAAGTGAGCCCTCCTCCAGTTAAGTATTTTTATGCTTAATTGTTCCTTGTCTTTTTCCATAACTATTTTAAACCTGATGATATTATGATCACTGTTCCCCAAATGCCCCCCCACTGAAATATACTGTACTTCATTCCCCAGAATTAGATCCAGCACTGCTTCCTTCCTCATTGGGCTGGAAACACACTGATCAAGAAAGTTCTCTTGTATACATTGCGGGAATTTCTCCCCATCTTTGCCCTTTACACTGTTACCATCCCGGTCTATATTGGGATAATTGATGTCCCCCACTATCACTACTCTATAGTTATTGCATCTTTCTATAATTTACCTGCAAATCTGCTCCTCCATCTCCTTCCTATTATTTGGTAGCCTATTGTATGCACCCAATAACATAATAGCTCCTCTACTGCTCCTTAATTCTAACCAAATAGATTCTGTCTTTAACACTTCAACTACATCATCCCTTTCCAGTGCCATAATAGTTTTTCTGATCAATACTGCCAACCCCCTCCACCTTCTTTTCTTCCCTATCTTTCCTGAATACCTTGTAGCCAGGAATATTAGGTTCTCAATCCTCCCCTTCTTTGAGCCAGGTCTGTGTCATTGCTACTATATCACAGTGCAAAGTGGTGACTATAGACTGCCTCGCATTTGCCCCCAGTCTAATCCCTCCCATTTCTGAACTATTCTTTACTCGTGCTATTTGCCTTTCACAGCCCTGTGTGCACCTTGTTTCACCTCTCTAATGTTTCATCCAGGAGCCCATCACCCTGCCAAATTATTTTAAACCCTCCCCCACAGCACTAGTTAACCTCCCT
The DNA here is from genome assembly GCF_035084215.1 of Heptranchias perlo. Classification (NCBI taxonomy): domain Eukaryota; kingdom Metazoa; phylum Chordata; class Chondrichthyes; order Hexanchiformes; family Hexanchidae; genus Heptranchias; species Heptranchias perlo. The sequence goes on along the minus strand of NC_090328.1, from coordinate 93,947,657 downwards.
GCGAGGACACTGGTCCCAGCTATGTTGAGATGCAACCCGTACATCTTAAACAGATCCCTCCTACCCCCGAACTGGTCCCAATGCCTCAGGAATCTGAAGCCCTCCCTCTTGCACCATATCTCCAGCCACACATTAACATGTCTTATCTTCTACTTAATATATTAAAAGTGCATACATAGCATACGTTGCCTATAATTGTCACACTTACTTCCTGTAATATGATACACTCTCCCATGATAGACTTTCATACTTTCCCCATCTCATTTTGTTCATAACCCAAGGTTATAAAACATTATGGCCAGGTATTATCCTCCCAGCAGCATTCTGATGGGGTGGGTCTTCTTTCCATTCCTCTGGCCCCCATTGGAACCCCGATCCGGTTTCCTCGAGAACCATAAGAGGCGAGTGGGCAGTTAAAGGGGCAGAAGCATCCCAAAGACTGGAAGATTGGGAGAGACCAAAGCCTACACTAGAAGGCAACTGGAGGCCAGACTGGAGAGGGAGGAGGCTAATACAAGGCCCTCTCCCTCCTTGGGTGGATTTCAAGACCATTACAGCCATTTCCTGGGGCCTACTGCTACCTTCCCCATGGCAGTCCCGGGAAGTGTCAGGAGCAGGGGAATAGGAGGGAATACCCCTGCGCTCTGCACCCCCCCTCCACCCACCCAGATACCTCCTCCATCATTTAGCAGATGGGGAAGGGAGATACAGGTTGGGCAGTGAAGCAGCAGTAAACCTCACCGCCCATCTTTTCCTTCATTCTCCACCACGATCCTGTCTGATTTTAGGTAGGATCACAGAGAACGATCCCAGGCTGCATCCTCTGCTTCACAGTGAACAATGTCACAGGAAATGTTAGTATTATAAAACCTTACAATGACGTTATCCTTAAGTTTTTATGAATAAAAATATTCCCTTTTCAAAAAAACTTTTGAAAGTTTTATAATGTTGACAAGTGTGATAATACTTCAGATGTAATATAATAATTTTCAACAGCCCGAGAAGTCGCTTGAAGAATATGTTTTCTCTGGACTTAGCCACAAAATGACACCATCACAATCATAGCTTTCCCTTTATTAGTACTGATGCCAGGATTATTCAATGGCAAGTTCAGTTATTTATTCTGATACTTTGGATCAATTCCTCAGCAATTTGTCATGTAGAATTTACTGAAGTTGAAGCTTGTGTATCAGTATTGGTGCTAGAAACCAACCATTCTTTGCATCTGTTTGGCACTACTCTTCATAGCCAGCATGAATGCAAAATAACTTGAGCTCGATAGTGACAACCCCACCCCCTCCCTCTGGAGAACGTTTGCCATGGTGATGCTTATTAAAAATAAATGAGTAATGCTGCCGTCATTATGACTTGTCAGCTGTTTCCTATTTGCTGGTTGGAGCAAGAGCATTTACCCGGTTTGATTTTTTCCTTTTGCACATTCAGTAACAATATGCTGGAGGGTAGTAGACTATCACATCAAGAGCACTGTTTTTTCCCTACACAGTCCCAACTGTTACAAGTGGGCTGCGAGAATGTAGTGTTATATGCAGATCTTCCATGAGTACAACCAAATTAAAATGGAGAAAATTACACAAACTCCAACTACAATGCACCACTGTTACAAATAGGCACATTCCAGTTTACGCAAGTGGTTTTCTGTAACATAAAGACAAGGCTTTGATCAAAGGCCAGCAGATTTCAGTAACGTGGTGCAATCACATTGACAAGTCAACTTGAAAAGCATCCCTCAGAACAATAACAGCAATAGAACAAGCAGCACAGCTGATAATCACAAGAGTGTGCAGGAAAACATTTGTCCCTATCACCTATCAACACATATGTATGTGATCTTAATACAGATTTGCATAACAGTAGGAAAAGTGATTGTTAATGTTTGCAGCAGCAAATTAATTGGAAAAATGCCCGGTAGAACTATTGTAAAGAGAAATCAGACTTGATCTTAGTGTTAACTCTTGGGCAGGTCTATGCAGTTGGGGTTATAGACGTAAGGGAAAACATTTTGTTTTGAGTTGGAGGAAAATTGTGCTTCCTGCACCATTTTAAGATGCGTACGAGGGAACCTAGGGAACTGCAGTCAGTTTGTATTGACTGCAGTTACTCATGTTTGCAGTGAAAAGCTAATGCACGCTACACCACAGCATCATTTAAAAGCAACAAGATTCTAAAAGGAAAACCAATGGGGTCGATTTTAACTCATTTCGCCTGGCGCTGATGGGGCAGTAACAACCTCAAAATGGCGTCTGTAGCCTTACCGTCCCATTAACTCAGACGATGCAGCCGGCGACATTTTGAAAGAAGTTTACTGTTGGGCACCCAAAGCTCCCGCCTGTTTCAGGTGGTAGACCCTTTTTAATATGCAAATCAGGGTCCTAGGAACTCGGTAGCCATTTTAGGTTGGAACTGGTTGGAGCGTGCACAGGCGACAGAGCCGAAAAGGCCCAGTAAAGGAGAGTTTGAAATTATTTTTGCCCCACAAAAATAATTTGGGCTGCTGCCACCCCAGGATACCCACCCCCCACCCACAATCTCCCACAGGATACTGGCCAGCATCGGGCTGCCTGTTTGGTGCCCTGCACGTCACGGCCTCATGTATATGAGACAGGGGACACAAAATCGTGGCCGCCTCTTCGCCACTGGTACGGGTGACCAGCCGGCAGCCTTGGTCAGTTGGTTGCCCAAAAGTCAAAATCGACTCCAGTGATCCCTGGTTAAGAGCATTCTCCCAATGTCTTTTAGAGTTCTTCCAGTAAATCTGGTACCATTGTTACCAAGCTCAAAAAATGAGTAGGAACATAGGAACAGGAGTAGGCCATTCAGCCCCTCGTGCCTGCTCCGCCATTTGATAAGATCATGGCTGATCTGTGATCTAACTCCATATACCTTCATCTAACTCCATGAGTAATTGCTCACCTTTAAATGCAGTACGTCCCACTGCTTATAGCAGGCACATTCGTGCAAACGTGATTTGCCCGCTGTACACAACGGTTGGGATAACGTGTTCAATTATTTTTAATTTTATTAATTCAGTTAGTTGGCTTCGAATGGCTGTTGAGCAGAATTTGTATTTTACAGCTTTAAATACAGCCGGAGAGAGGTCAGTTACCTGGAGCAACATAAGACAGAAATGACTTTTCTTAAAAAAAATGCAGCAGGTTTTTATTGTATCAGTGCTGTTAAGATACAATTCATTGCCAGTGTTAATAAAATTAAAAATCATTTTAATTCCAGTTAGTTGGACTTGAGTGGCTGCTGAGCGGAATTTTATATTTTACAGTTTTAAAGACTGCTAGAGAGAGGACAGTTAAAATATGAGTGAAAAATCTGAAGGCACTATTCAGGGATACTAAACCTGCATTTTAAATTGTAGAAGAAATGGAAGTGAATTCTGCCTCAATAAGGCTCTTTCATTACATTCAGTACCTTAATGAGGTGCAAACTAGTGAGTAAACACAGTTGTTTCTGCCCAAAATAAACAGAGCACTTAAGACGTTAATGCAAATGGTTAATGGTTATCGCTTTTGGCCAATATAAGCGACTGCCCGTTTTAAACGTGGACTTCTTATAAGGGTAGGGACTGTGCCTTCATTGTTCTAATTAAATTATCCTACACATGTTGTGTCAACATTTGAGAAAGTAACAAGGAAATTCAGAAGTGATGCCAGAACATGTGAAAGATATTTTTCCCAGACTATTAACTTGCCAGACCACATAAGAATTTTGAATTCTGTTTGGCCTTGAGGGAGGGGAGTGAATCTAGCCAAAGGAACACTGTCCACTTTTTGCACCTTAGGATGGACTTTCAGAGCCCTTGTGTATCGGAAAAATCACAGGCAATAACTTTGGCCAGCGGCGGGTGAAGACTTAGACAATCTACCCAGTTATATCAGCATCAGTAATTCCCAGGTCAGATAGCACAGAATTTGTGCATTGTGCTCATGATTTGCATCTCCCTCAGTACTGCACTGAAGTGTCAATCTGGATTTTATATTCGAGTCCTGTACTTTTTTTTATTCGTTCATGGGATGTGGGTGTCGCTGGCGAGGTCGGCATTTATTGCCCATCCCTAATTGCCCTTGAGAAGGTGGTGGTGAGCCGCCTTCTTGAACCGCTGCAGTCCGTGTGGTGAAGGTTCTCCCACAGTGCTGTTAGGAAGGGAGTTCCAGGATTTTGACCCGGCGACAATGAAGGAACGGCGATATATTTCCAAGTCGGGATGGTGTGTGACTTGGAGGGGAACGTGCAGGTGGTGGTGTTCCCATATACCTGCTGCTCTTGTCCTTCTAGGTGGTTGAGGTCGCGGGTTTGGGAGGTGCTGTCGAAGAAGCCTTGGCGAGTTGCTGCAGTGCATCCTGTGGATGGTACACACAGCAGCCACGGTGCGCCGGTGGTGAATGTTTAGGGTGGTGGATGGGGTGCCAATCAAGCGGGCTGCTTTGTCCTGGATGGTGTCGAGCTTCTTGAGTGTTGTTGGAGCTGCACTCATCCAGGCAAGTGGAGAGTATTCCATCACACTCCTGACTTGTGCCTTGTAGATGGTGGAAAGGCTCTAGGGAGTCAGGAGGTGAGTCACTCGCCACAGAATACCCAGCCTCTGACCTGCTCTTGTAGCCACAGTATTTATATGGCTGATCCAGTTAAGTTTCTGGTCAATGGTGACCCCCAGGATGTTGATGGTGGGGGATTCGGCGATGGTAATGCCGTTGAATGTCAAGGGGAGGTGTTTAGACACTCTCTTGTTGGAGATAGTCATTGCCTGGCACGAATGTTACATGCCACTTATCAGCCCAAGCCTGGATGTTGTCCAGGTCTTGCTATATGCGGGCACGGACTGCTTCATTATCTGGAACTTCAAAGGTGAGTCTGCTATCAAATGAACCACTTCAGTAGCAGTTTCTTAAATAAGGAGCTGAATTTGCATAAGTGTATATATATATATTTTTATAATCAGCTTATTTGAAACTCAGTCTTCTAAAAAAATACAGAACCTCAGTGCTTGGCTGGAATGAAGGTGCACTACTTTCATCCCTCATGGTCACTGGAGATAAGCAAGGGACTTCATGTACAACAACCAACATTCCTTCTGGTTTTTTCCTGACCCTTTCAAGTTTGCTGAGCTCTGATTCATCTCACCTCAGTGAATTCCAATATCTTACTTTTTTGTGTTACTGAGAAGGGAGTAACTTAGTTCAAGATGGTGAAATAATGGTTTTGGAATTGGTATTTGTTCTAGATCAATTCTAGAAAAGTCCAGAAAATGATGCAAAAAGGAATATTGCTCAGTGTTAATTTCAACACCTATGGAAGAAAGCTCCAAAAAGGGGCATACCCTCCACTCTGGGAGTTTCAGCAGCTTCAAATTATTATTGTACAAGTGATTTTCAAGATCCTAAAGTTGATATGTATCAACTGAACTTTGTTACAACTGTCTTTTTTCCAGTCAGTTGGTCAGAGATTCTTGGTTTGATTTCATTCAGCGTTATGTTGATTCTGGGCATGTTGAGGTGCCATTTTATATTGGTGGCCATCTCATCCATTTAACAAGGTGGAGATATCCACCAACTCTACATTGCACTCTGACCTGTATCTTTTGATACGAGGAGCACTATAGAAATGTAAGCTGTTGTAATAGTTGAAGTCTATCACTTATAAATGATGAGATCAGGGATGCAATTCGTGGACTTTCAGACCTGTGAGGTTCTGTACTCTAAGGGTTACATGTGGTCACAGATGTGGTAGTTAAACTTTCTCTGCATGATGCACTGCATGGAAATTCAGGTGGGGGGAGAGGGGATCAGGTGCATACGAGAATGTACATCTCCAGTTTCTTCAGCCAACTGCTATCAGAAATGACAGTGGTGGATCAGTAACAAAGATATTTCTTGATTTTATTTTTTTTTAAATGTAGGGAATAAATTTTTTTAAAAACAGATTATTTTGGCAGGTCAACAGTAGTACAACTGTAACATAAGCTAAGCTGAGCTGAGCTAACAGAAAAGCCGTAGACTGCAGGAAGTTATCAATGGACTGGTCAGATGGGCAGAAAAGTGGCAAATGGAGTTCAATCCGGAGAAGTGTGAGGTAATGCATTTGGGGAGAGCAAACAAGGCAAGGGAGTACACAATAAATGGGAGGACACGGGGAGGTGTACAGGAAGTGAGGGACCTTGGAGTGCACGTCCACAGATCCCTGAAGGTAGCAGGACAGTTAGATAAGGTGGTTAAGGCAGCATATGGAATGCTTTCCTTTATTAGCCGAGGCATAAAATATAAAAGCAGGGATGTTATGCTGGAACTGTATAAAACACTAGTTAGGCCACAGCTTGAGTACTGCGCATGGCTCTGGTCACCACATTACAGGAAGGATGTAATTGCACTGGAGAGGGTGCAGAGGAGATTTACAAGGATGTTACCAGGACTGGAGAATTTTAGCTATGAGGAAAGATGGGATAGGCTGGGGTTGTTTTCCTTGGAACAGAGGAGGCTGAAGGATGATTTGATTGAGGTGTACAAAATTATGAGGGGCCTAGATAGAGTGGATAGGAAGGACCTATTTCCCTTAGTGGAGGGGTCGGTAACCAGGGAACATGGACATAAAGTGATTGGTAGAAGGATTAGAGTGGCAATGAGGAAAAATGTTTTCACCCAGAGGGTGGTGAGGATCTGGAACTCAATGCCTGAGAGGGTGGTAGAGGCACAAACCCTCAACTCATTTAAAAAATACCTGGATGTGCACCTGAAGAGCCGTGACCTGCAGGGCTATGGAAAGTGGGATTAGGCTGAGTGGCTCGTTTCTCAGCCGGCGCGGACACGATGGGCTAAATGGCCTCCTTCTGTGCCGTAAATTTTCTATGATTCTAAGTCTTAATTACAACATACCCTTTATTTAATGTCAACTGTTACACAGACCAGGTTTTGTTGGAAATGATGTATCAGCTTTAAAGAAACAGTATTGATCAGCATAAATGCACACAAAAAAATAATTTGAATGAGGACGTCTATTTACAATTCTATTGTAATATTCATGAAAACATTTAATTTCCAAATCACTTTAATAGTTCATAACATAAGGTCACAGGGTGTAAGCCACAAAAGCATCAAAGAGGATTTCAACTTGGAAAAATGCTCTTCAAACATGCATATTTAACAAGCTGTTTGATGAAAAATTTTAAGTGCTATTATATGTTGAATACCTTTTTAGAAGACAAATAAATGGTGCATCCTTTATTCAAAGCACATCCTTTGCATATTATGCACTGTATGTATTGGGTTGCTTTTCATTATTCAGAAAACAATGCAATAATTGAGGAGAGAGAATTGACAAAAGTAGATATTTTTAACCGGGCAGTCATTGTAATCTCAATCTTTACCAAAGAACAGAGCACCAGCTACAATACACAATGGGCTTGATTTTAAAAGGGCGGCAGGATGGCAGCGGGGCGGGGGGTCAATGGGTTCATGGCAAACCCGACTAATAAAACCTTACCATTCCCCACGACTCAATTGGTGGCCCTTAGCCTTGTTTCCAAGTTTGCCGTCCGAAAGCTGCGCAGTGGGTGGACTGAGCACTCGCATGACAGGCTGTCAGCTGGAGCGTCTGGATTTAAAGGGCCATTACTCCAGTGGATTTGCTGCAGCAAAGAGCAAGAAGACCTTGGGTCTTGGCTGCTCCAAGATTCAACAATGCCTCACTTCAGCTGCTATTGGCCAGGGTGAGGAGGAGGAGGAAACTATTTTACCCGGCCGATAGGAGGAAGTGCCCTGCCTCTGCCACTAAGAAGGTCTGGTTCGAGGTGGCAGAGGAGGTCACCAGCAGCAGCAACATATCCTGCACTTGGGTCCAGTGCAGGAAGCATTTCAATGACCTAACTAGGTCAGTAAAAGCGAGTACATTTAATGATTCTCCTGCATTCTGTGGTGCACATCACCATCCCCACCCCCCAACTCATTCTGCACTGCCAAGACTACTCCATCACATCATTCCTCACACCCACTTAAGGCTCATTCTCAACTTACCTGCACTTCCTGACCTCCCCATTTGTGACCCCACCACTACCATTCACCCCAATCCTGATCCAATATGATGACTCTGTCTCATACTCACCCTCTGATGCATCTCTTTCACGGTCAGCCTCACCCAAAGCAAAGGATTCATCGCTTGGCCACTTCACCATCACTCACTCACACGTCTGAATTTTTTCTCCCCTTCTAAAAGAGAGCGCAAAATGCACACGAGAGCGCGAGGACTGGAGGGGGGGCCACAACAAATAGTGGTCCTCACAGACGTGGAGGAGGGGGCCCTGCAGATCAGCCACACCCTCGAGTGCCTGTCCGTTGGGAACGCCGAGACTGGCACCCCACAAAGGTCTGGTAACACAACTTTAACATTCATCACACACAACATGAATTGATGTTAACAATGCTTGGCATGTTGAACACCTCAATATTCTCATCGTATCATGTCTCGCTTCAGCTACTGAAATATGCTTAATATTGCCTTCTGTTCTCTTACAGGCCCTTCAACGACCGCAGTGACGGCAGCGGGCGATTCCTCAGAGGAGCTCCCAGCCTCTGAGGGTGCACTGTCACATCATAACGAGCCATCTACCAGCGCAGATATTCACACCTCAGTGGGTCCTAGTAGTCAGTTAATTGGGTTAGCACCTGGTGAGTCACTACACACAAGTGAGCACGAGCAGACACTGGTGGTAGCAGCAGTTTGTGGCGAGTCCATGTCGGCACGCGCACTCCTCTCCAGGCTCTGCTCAGCTGGATGCAGATGCTGATCCCCGGGGACCATTCTTTAAAAGGAGAATGATCGAGGGACAGCAGCACATTTGTGAGGTACTGGAACAGGTGCCATGAACACTCTCCACAATAGCGCAGAGGATGGAGGAGTCCAACTCCTGCATTAGTGAAATAGCGTCACAGGTACTGGAGGGAATCTCTGATAGTGTCACAGAGACGTGAAGAACTGTCTGAGGTAATGTTGCAGGTTACTGCGGAAATGTCTGTGATGGATAGAAGGCTAGCTTCCGTTGAGCTTCAAGCACAGCTCACAAATGAGAGCATTCAGGCCCTGACAACGGCCGTGCAGACTCACGGTGAACAACATTCTGCTGCCTTCAACAGGCAGACAGAAACTTTACAACTGGGCTTCCAAAGCATCACATATCCTACAAACTGTTCTCCAGCAGGGTGGTAGGAGTGACGTGGGCCTGGTCCAGGAGCGGGATGATGGCGAAAGGGGACGTGGAAATGGCAACGTCACTGAAAATGCTCTCACATCTCACCCGTTGCCCCCCTCTCAACCAGTACCTGCAATGCTGCCTCCTCTCCAGGTGGACGAGTCTGCCCCTGCACAGGTGCAGGTGCAGTCTTAGGAGAGACCCTCACGGGCTCCAAAACCCAGAGGGCATAGGCCTAAAACATCTTAGCAGTCCAGCCATGAACATGAGCAACCTGCCACTACCTCTGCTGCAGCCACAGGGGATGCACCACGTAGAAGCGGTAGGAAGAGAAAAGCTAGGGATGTGTGATCACGAAGGGTATGCACAAGGGTGTCTGACAGACTGTCCTGTTTTTCATTTATATTTTTTTTGTTAAAGTCACATTAAATGTTATCATTCTCATCACTACTGCCACATCTTGCCCATTCTTGACTGGCTTTTGTGATAGCGCCCTTTCATGGGCTTCATCATGAACGGTGACACTTGATGCCACTGAGTGGGTGACTGTGTAGTTGCAGGACTGTTTTGTGCAGGGGTTTGGGGGGGGCGCTGGTCTTTCCAGGTGGTGTGAGGACTGGACTTTTCTCACTTTCTGAACTCACGAGAACTGTTCAGATATGAGTGACTCCCTAGTCTCACAAGCAACCAGGTGAGCCGCTGCTCTGCCCATGGGTTTGTCCTCCTCCTCCTGCTCTTCCTCAACGCGGATGGCAAATGTGGATAGTGGTTGAGGGCATGGGACCTCATCATCCAGTACCCCTCTCTGTTGCACCATGTTGTGCAGGACACAACACACTACTATAATACGACCCACTCTCGCTGGTCCGTATTGAAGCGCTCCCCCAGAACGATCAAGGCATCTTCAGCAGCCCTACCGCATGTTCAATTATAGACCTGGTGGCGATGTGACTGTCGTTGTATCGACGCTATTGCTCGCTGATGGGGTCCCTCAGAGGTGTCATCAGTCATGTGTGCAGGAGGTATCCCCTGTCCCCGAGGAGCCAGCCCTTAAAGGTATTTAGAACGTGTATGAGGGGCAGGATGTTGGATTCCCTCAAAAGAACGAATCATGGCAGTTGCCAAGGAATCTGGGGCACACGTGAAGAAATCTCTTGCGGTGGTCACAAACGAGCTGAGCAGTGGAGTGATACCCTTTCTGTTCATGAACAGTCCTGGCTCGTGTGGAGGTGCTCGGATTGCTAGATGCGTGCAATCTATTCCGCCTTGTACAAGTGGGAAGCCAGCCACAGCGTGGAATCCCACTGCCCTCTCTGTCTGGCTGAGGTCGTCCATGGGGAAGTTGACATATTGCGAGGCTCTGCGAAACAAGCCGTCAGTGACCTACCTTATGCACTTGAGTGCAGACGACTGAGACACCCCGGTGATGTCCCCGGTGGCACCCTGGAATGATCTGGAGGTGAAGAAGTTGAGAGCAGTGGTCACTTTAACTGCGACGAGTAATGAGATGCCGCCAGGCCCAGCCGGGAGCAACTTGGCATAAAGGAGACTGCAGATGTCTGTGACCACTGGCGACTCACTCTCAGCCTCCCTAGGCACTGCTCCTCAGAGAGGTCCAGGAAGCTCAGCCTCGGTCTGTATAACCTCTGACGAGGGTAGTGCCTCCTGCGACGTCGCTCCCTCTTTTGTTCGGCTCTGTGCTCTTGTGCAGGTCCCTGTGGCGCAGCATTGTGTTGTGGAACTCCAAGTGGCGGAACTGCATGCCGTGCTTGGCAAGCATGGTGATGTTGCTCGTCCTCGGATGTACCGGTGAATGCAGCCATCGCACCCCCCAGTCTGATGGTGTCAATTTGAGGGGGTCTGAAAAGTTGGTAAATATGTGCAAACAGACCATTTGAGTGGAAACCAAGAATTTTCAGTCTAAAAACAAAGATCTCCCAGCCAAAAGTTTGTTTGAGAGAACTGAGTGCCCTGCTGCAATAACTCACCTTTTATCCTCATGTGTCAAACAGGCATTTAAATGTCCAAATGGCTGTCGGCTGAAACCCGACTCCTTCACCATGGTGTGTTTCACAGCATGGGAAACATGCTGAGGCAGCGTTGAAATTGCTTGCCTTCGCTGTTAATTAGATTTATGCACATTTCAAATACTTCAATTAACTTAATTGCCAGCAGGACTTCCAGGTTCGGGAACGGCACACGCACCCAGATGGCTCTGGGTCCAGCGCATTCTCAGGCATGTTACAGGATTTCTGCCCGCTCCTCAAAAACACGATTTCCTTTGCCCCCTCGTCCCAAAGATTCCTTTTAAAATTGTGCCCAAGATATTTGTATTATGGATAGCACAGCTTATAACTGCATCTTTGGTTATTAGATAACCTCTCAACTCAGTACATCCTGAATGTTCGTTACAGCTATCAAAATAGGTATATCAACCATTTCTGATTTTCAACTACAGGAGATGAAGCATATTTTTGGAGGCCAACAAAAATAATGAAGTTACACAGTTACATTGATCTTTATTACAGCCTTGCAACGTCACTAGTCTCCACGCAATGGGCCGCATTGTGCTGTGAAAATAACGGTGAGGCCAACAGCGCAATCGGGCAACAATTTCAGACGAGCGCACTTGCACAGTTAAACGCGAAAATCCGGAAGTTGGTGTCCGAGATGCGCTGCACCTCTGTTAGTTCAACGAAAACGGCATCTCGCCGTCTGGCTCCACATTCAAATGTATTGAACAGAGTGAAGTTCCTGTACTGACATCGTAGATACGGACTACACTCGCCACAAAAAGTTTGTGCTTGTCCATTCCAGTCTCAGTACTCTTTTAACAGCGTGGTAAGTTTTAATTACTGCCAAACAACCTCTCTGGCACTGAAAATTAACTTTTACACGAGTGGAGTCTCATTCCTTCCGCTTTTAATTATTGTTGGAGATTTTTTTTTAATGTAAATACAATTTTTTAAAAACGTTTTCTTTGTCTCTTATCTCTCTTTTAATCAAATCTTTCTTTCCCTCTCTTTATTTTGTTTTCTGTACCCGATTTGAACTTACACTTCCTGGTTCAGACTCAGCGCTGTTCATTAACAATGCTTCAATGTGATTGGTTAAGTAGATACACAGGTGCTTGCCCTGTTCACAGAGGTCCCAGATGCCCTGTAGAGGGCGCTGTGTTGTTTAGCTGACAGCAACTTACCATGCAAAACCCCATCGAAAGTCTATGGCCAAGTGCAAGTCTAACGAACGGCTAACGCTGTTTGTTCGCCGCTCACAGCAAAATCTGGCCAATATAGTTTAAGCTATATAGAACTAGTGAAATACTGTGTAATAAACGCCTAAATATTACTGTCACCTTATGTAATTATGGTGTTATTACAATGTAATTACATTGTTATTATTGGGACTTCATCTTGATTTTCAGAGCAAGGCTCAGATGGCAAAACTAAACTGATATATTTAGGATTATTTCATGACGTGTTCTTAAAGAACATGTGCTCAGGCTTACCTATTTATGTTTCACAATTCAACAGTCACTAACTTATAAATGTTTTTCCACTGATTCTCCAAAACTGTTTACTCACTGTTACACAAATAATGTACCATGGTAAATATATCATGTATAAATGCATAAACAAAACAATAGCATTAGAATATTCAGAGAATATTTTGATCAGTACAATAAAATGGGGAAGTGCCTTTATTAAAAAAATCTTTAGCAAACCCTTTGTTGTTTGAGGAGGGTTAAGGTCTGCATGTCATTTTCACTGCAATGATATCATGTACAAATGGCAGAATCTTGCATTTTATACCATTAAGATTTGTATTGCCACCCGACTCAAGCTGACACTTCAGTGGCAATTTGTCTTATAAGTATAAGAGGAGAAAAATATTTTTTAAAAAGTGAACAAAACTAGATAGCCAGATATTCTGATTTGGAATGAAACAAACCAGCAGTGAAATCTCCCAATACAAGAGTGATGAACATTACACCAACTAATCAAAAGGATTTGCAATCCAGTTTACTTTGAGAATCTCTGGCCTTCAAACAAACGTGTACGAAAAGGGATTTGGAAACCCATGTCAAAAAGCATTTTCAGCAACATGTTTAAGTGAATAGGGGTTAGACTTTGGGCCTGAAATTCTGATGGGGCTGCTGCATCTTCAGAACTGAGGTTGGGCAGACTCATCTTCAGGTTACGGTGCTGATCCTGTCAAAGTATAATTACAATCGACAGGATGCACTGCAGCAACTCGCCAAAGGCTTCTTCGATAGCACCTCCCAAACCCGCGACCTCTGCCATCTACAAGGACCAGGGCAGCAGGCACATGAGAACACCACCTGCACGTTCCCCTCCAAGTCACGCACCATCCCGACTTGGAAATATATCGCCGTTCCTTCATCGTCGCTGGGTCAAAATCCCGGAACCTACCTAACAGCACTGTGGGAGAACCTTCACCACACGGACTGCAGTTCAAGGTGGCGGCTCACCACCACCTTCTCAAGGGCAATTAGGGATGGGCAATAAATGCTGGCCTTGCCAGCGACACCCACATCCCATGAACGAATTAAAAACAAAAATTTAAATAGGCACAGGCATTTAGACTGTAAAATAGCCTGCAACACCTCAGAAGTGCCGGCGAGGAATGGAGGTAGAATAGTACAGGGGTGGGAGGTAGGCCCTAAATGGGTCTTGAATGGATAGAAGGGGGTGTTCTGGAAAGTACCTGGAGGGAGAAATGGGAGGGGAAATGTGTTGGAGAGAGGGGCGAGAGGTGATGTGGGTTGAAAAATACCTGGCGGTCAGGCAGAGTCCTGCTGCAGCAGCATGATATAAAACCTAACGCTCATTAAAGTGGAAATAGCAGCACTGGATAGCAGCTAGATTGAAGAAACAAGGGGCGAACTTCAGGGAGTCAGATTCACATGTCCTCCTAATGGAGATATCAAGTTAAATGATCTGTTTGATATTTGGGCTGGAGACCCAGCAAGAATGTAATACATGCTTTGTGGAGGTGAAGGCCACTTTCTTGAATCGCAGGACTCCTTTGCAGTGTAGGAAGAAGTTTAGCAACCTCCAAAGCAGCCAAGGTAAGCTACATGCTCCAACCTTATCCTTCCTGGCAATCTCTTTATATGTGTGACACTCCTTCATTCAATACTCTTACAATACCATTGCAATCCATCCCCAGTCAGAGATGTCTCCAGACTAGTCAGTGCAACCAAAGTGGATGCTTTGACCACTAGCCATGTCTTGGGGAACTGTTTTGAACAGAATAATAGAAAGCACCTTCCAAGAGCTTCAGGTTAACATCTCTCAGGGTCTGCGGGATCTAATTGACACAATCAGATCTGCCCTCCTGATCAGTGGGTGCTCAGAGCCAGCACCCAGCACAACTGGGGTGGCTAGAGTCCGCCTTCATGATGTCATGCTACTGAGAGCTCAGGTGAACTTCCTAGCCTCATGTTGGAGTCAGGATACAGGACCAGGCTGCCCACATACCTGCAGTGGTAACACAGCCTGGGTCTCAGAAGCCCAAAGACAAGGTCCACCTTAGTCCTAAGAGGCTCCAGATACCACAGCATATCATAGCACCACTGGTATTCCTGGCCCTCAGGTAGAACCAAGGTGCAACCCTAGGGTAGGTTTAAGAACAGCATAGAGAGGCACCAGGGGTAGTCAAAGTGTTAATCACAAGCATTTGCTATAAATATTTATGTGCACAGTAACATCATTTATGATATGTGTCCTAGGCCCAAGCATCTTCAGCTGCTTCATCAATGACCTTCCCTCCATCAGAAGGTCAGAAATGGGGATGTTCACCGATGATTGCACAGTGTTCAGTTCCACTTGCAACCCCTCAGATAATGAAGTAGTCCGTGCCCGCATGCAGTAGGACCTGGACAACATCCAGGCTTGGGCTGATAAGTGGCAAGTAACATTCACGCCAGACAAGTGCCAGGCAATGACCAGCTCCAACAAGAGAGAGTCTAACCACTTCCCCTTGACATTCAACAGCATTACCATCGACGAATCCCCCACCATCAACATCCTGGGGGTCACCATTGACCAGAAACTTAACTGGACCAGCCATATAAATACTGTGGCTACAAGAACAGGCCAGAGGCTGGGTATTCTGCAGCGAGTGACTCACCTCCTGACGCCCCAAAGCCTTTCCACCATCTACAAGGCACAAGTCAGGAGTGTGATGGAATACTCTCCACTTGCCTGGACAAGTGCAGCTCCAACAACACTCAAGAAGCTCGACACCATCCAGGACAAAGCAGCCCGTTTGATTGGCACCCCATCCACCACCCTAAACATTCAGTCCCTTCACCACCGGCACACTGTGGCTGCAGTGTGTACCATCCACAGGATGCACTGCAGCAACTCACCAATGTTTCTTCGACAGCACCTCCCAAACCCGCGACCTCTACCACCTAGAAGGACAAGGGTAGCAGGCACATGGGAACACCACCACTTGCACATTCCCCTCCAAGTCACACACCATCCCGACTTGGAAATATATCACCGTTCCTTCATCGTCGCTGGGTCAAAATCCTGGAACTTCCTTCCTAACAGCACTGTGGGAGAACCGTCACCACACGGACTGCAGCGGTTCAAGAAGGCGGCTCACCACCACCTTCTCAAGGGCAATTAGGGATGGGCAATAAATGTTGGCCTCGCCAGCGACGCCCACATCCCATGAATTAATAAAATATATAAATGCAGTATTCTGAAGTTAGTCTGTTCTTTGCTTTTTGTGTTTGAGAATGTCATGTTCTGATGTTGTAATAACTAGCTGCTTTTATTTCTTGACCCTCTGGAATATTCTATACAAGAATAACAAAAGCAATACAAGAGAGATCTTGGAGTGTAATTGCTACAATGTGCTTACTCCAATGAGGGGGCTACCTAGTATTTAATTAACAATATGTAAGTACTATGCATATCAGAGAGGATGTTTGGAGGTCACTTTGCAATGGGACATAGAAGCCGAGATTCTCCTCCTCAGGGTGGAGTTCCAGCAAGGTGGGCTGTGTGCCCTCTCCACTCCAAATCAACCCCAACTCTGATTTTCTGATCTGTGCATATGGCAGGCCAGGTACCTTGGCATGGGTGAGTGCTCAGAAAATCTATCGTTCAAAATAAAACAATGATCACGTATTAATGTCTGACAAAGCAACTGATGTCAAAGAAACAAGGACTGATTTAAAAGGTAAGCAACTGTAGCAAAAATATTCAGGAGATAAGTATCTACACAAAACATTTATGAAATACAGGATATTCTTGCAAAGATCGATGAGATACAATAATGCAATAAATTCCCAGTGACTGAAATGTGC